>NC_089752.1:68182819-68247819 GCF_040412425.1 Macrobrachium rosenbergii
TCTTTCACTGATCTGAGATGCAATCAAAGGAGTACAGGATTCATTCGACAGACTCACAGCAAGACACCAGATTCCTTTAAAGAGGCATCTATTATTTCCTTGTCCCCCAACAACACAAGAGTAGTAGGGGTACAATGTGAAGTCGAGGTGACCATACCTATCCCAAGTGGAAAAAGCCCTCTCTCCCAACCTCCTCTCCCTCCCCAGTGCCTCTGGTGGAAGATAGATCCTCACTCAAGATTACCAGCCCTCGTGAGTCTTCCGAACTTATCTCTCCCCCCGACCTGGTCGTGGTTAATGATGAGACTGATCATAAGGAGATTGGTGGCTGGCAGACTCAAACCAGTAGAATGAATAAAAGAACCTCTTGATTGCCCGCTGGACCGAAGCCCAACAATCGTGAATCTCCTCGCCTGAAACCTGAGAAGAGATGTCACATTGTTATTCACAATTTGCAGTCATCGGTCATCGGTGAAGATAGACACCGTAGTAGAGAGAGTCAAGTTTCACACGGGCTCTGACCCTCTTATCTCCCATGAACTCCCACACAAAATTAAACACAAAGTGGCTTACAGGATTATATGCCTATTCCAACACCTCAATGTTCTTAAAGGCGAGAATTTCAGTCCTAATATAAAAGTCTTAAGATATAACCTAATCTGGGACCAGCACCCTCCCTCCCCTGCAGGGGAACTTACTGACACCCCAAGCAGCGGTTTAACCGCAGGCTCACCTTCTATCACAAGTGCCTGCCAACCTCCCATGGAGGGTGACTGCCCAACCCTGCTGGCCAACCCCCAATCCACCCAAATGATCAACTCATTCATTTCCCATCTTCATGAGTTGCCATGGATACAGTAGATATAATCTCTTGGAATATTTTTGGCCTCAAGCGGAACATCCCTCTCCTAAACTTCAAAGGCATCATTGTATTACAAGTAAAACTCCTCTGGCCACATGACCTTGTCATCTGCGATTCAGTACATGAAGACTTCGGAGCTTTCTCGACCTCATCGATCCAAGTTACAGATCACATCGTAGCCGGTCACCCAAAAGGGGCCTTTCTTTCTTGTGGGACAAATCTTTAGACAATATAGTGAATGTGATGACCTATAGGGGTTATAGATTGCTGGGGCTCCAAGTGACTATAGGGTACTCTAAGATACTAATAATTAATGTTTATATGCCCTGGGAAAATAATAATTTTGATCAATACTGCATGATCCTAGGTGAGTTACACAGCATTATTCACGATTCTACTACTGATCATATTTGTATAATCGGGGACTTTAATTCTCACCCCACAAAACAATTTTTTTAACGAACTTACTTGCATCTGTCAAAATCATGCTCTCCAAAACAGCGATGTAATGCTCCTCTCTCCCTCTTCCTTTACCTATGTCCAAAATAGAATGAACACAATTACAACCTCCTGGCTGGACCACTGCATTATGTCTCCACACCTTCATGATTCAATTGTGACCTGCAACATTCACTATGATCTTGCAATGGGCTACAATCACATCCCCTGACAAGCGTCATTCAATACCCCTTCCCTCCCTACCGTGAACTTCCAAACTGATCACCCACCTGCCATTAACTTGGATTTTAAAATCCAGCAGAAAACCAGATCCTTTAGGGAAACCACGGAAACTAGGTTACGGTCAAAAGTTCAGCCGGCAGATGCCTTACTGTACACTAACCCAAAATGTAGAAATGACCATCACAGGAGAGATGTGAAAGAATTCTATTCGAACATAATTTCTGCTATGCTTGCCTCTGGCAGGATTACGTTTAGATTTCGTCATTCTCGTAATATACCTGGTTGGAATGACTTGGTTAAAGATCTGTATACACATTCATGAGAAATGTGTTTACGGTAGAGGCAAAATGATAGCCAGAGGGAAGGACACTTTGCATTGCTAATGAGACAGATGAGAGAGCAGTTCAAACTTGCTCTTAAGCATTGCAAAATAAATGAAAAGCAACTAAGAGCTGATTCAATGTCTATAAAATTAGAATCTGGCAATTACCCTCGTCTTTGGAATGACATTCAATCCCTAAGTCCCAAAACTAAGAAGCTATCAAAGAGAGTGGGATAAGCCGTCGGTGATGAGGCTATCACAAGAATATGGAGTGATCATTTAGCACTATCCTGAATTGCATAAACAATCAAGACCTCCTTACTGATAACATTCGATTTCATTTCACCAATTGTATTACTCCAGGTAACATCAGCGATGCCATAAACACCCTACCTAATGATAAATCGCCCAGCTGCGATGATCTGCCTGCTGAAGCTTTCAATTCTGCCATCCAATAATTTACGTTTTGCCAGCTGCTCTGTTCAATAAATGCATAATTCAGCAGTTCCTTCCAGACTTCCTACTCTTAGTTCAATTAATGCCATTAATCAAAAACAAGCTAAAGGATGCAGCTGGCCCTGGCAATTATCGCCAGATTGCAATTACTACAATTGCGTCGAAGATACATGAGTCGGCTCTTCTAGTGAGACTTCTCCCCTTTCTTCACACTGCTGACAACCAGTTCGGATTTAAAGGAAACCATTCAGCCGACACCTGCATCTGCAGTACATCCTGAAAGAATTGCTGAACTGTTACCTATCCTCAGCCTCTTCTGTTTTCCTATGTTTTGTAGAACTGAGAAAAGAATTTGACAGGTTAAACTACCTGAAGCTACACAAATGAGACACACCTCTATATTTAATTGGTATTTTATATTGCTGGTTCTCCACACAGTAATTCTGTATCAAATAGGGTAACATAATGTCAAACACCTTCGGCTCTCTAAACGGGCTCCGACAAGGGGGCATTCTCTCTCCATTACCTGTTTAATATGTACACAGGAGCCCTGATTGTCAAACTGAACTCACTCCCAATCGGATACTCTATCAACGAAATGACAATAAACAACTTCTGTTACGTCGATGATATGGTTCTGATCTCCCCATCAGTGCAAGGTCTCCATAGAATAATCGACATTTGCCGCAGTTATGCAGAGGAATTTGATATCCTATGCAATGAAACCAAGACCCAGTGCATGTCGCTGCTCCCGAGATCACTTAAGCTTATTGCAGAACCACAAATTTTCCTTGGAAATCATCAAGTGGAATTCTTGCATGAATTCCCGTATTTGGGCCACGTCATCATGGACGACCCAAAAGATACAACAGACATAGAACAAATGCGTTGTGAACTATATGCAATTGGCAACATGATTGCAAGGAGATTTCCTTCTGTCACCGAGACACGAAACTGCTGCTCTTCTGCTCGTAATGCTACAGTATATATGGGTGTTCCCTTTGGACAAACTATACCCGATAGGCCATAAGGTGTATCACAATGAAATAACATCCTAGGTACTTTATTTTTGGTACAAAATTGATTCATTCATTGTTAACAACAATAAGTGGTATATGAGTTAGATCTTACTCTTAGAAAAAACCATAATTTGTTCTTATTCGCATTTAACAAAAGAGGCCTGTCAGCCACGAAATCACGACAAATGTTTACAAGCTGCTATAGCCCACCTACAGAAGGAGCAAACAAAACTAAATCATCGGCATGAAACAAATAGTTTAAAATCATGTTTAAATAACACCCCACTTTAATTTGGTTCAGCCTACGTGAGAGGTCATCCATATATATATACTGAACAGGTAAGGAGAAAGTAAACCTCCCTGTTTCATTCCGCATGAGGTGGAAGATTCACTCGAAAATGCATGGTCCCATTTGACATTCATTTTTTGTTTTTTATACCAGTCACCTAGTAGTTTAATAATATAGCAAGGGACACTTCTTTTTGACAGTACTTCAAATAACATCTTATGAGACACTTTATCAAAAACCTTGGACATATCCATGAAACAAGCAGATACCGGTGTTTTACGAACATTATACTCCTCGGTTATATGTTTAAGAATATGAACAGACATTTCCGTTCCACGATGGGATTTATAAGCTACCTGGTTGTCACTTGTCAATAAGTCTTTTTAACATCTCTCCAAGACTATCGCTTCAAAAACTTTTGAGATGACAATGGCTAGAGCAATCGGCCTGTAATTGGTCCTGGATACGTTTTTATCGTTAATCAAAGGAGAAAGTATAACCAGAATAAAAGATCTTGGTAAATGTGAATGACAGAAACAAGAAGTGATGAATGAACTTTCATCTCCGTGATTTCCATAATATACTGTAACATTCATGTTATTTTTTTACTGTCATAATAAAATTCCTAGCAGTTATAAGAGATGGCACTTTTTTTACTAATCAAATCTTAAGGGGTTGTAAGTCATGCAGCAAAGAAAGGACTCATGGAAAAATATTGCAATTGTAAGGATAAAAGCTTTGAAAATATTCATAACATCTCGAAAGCCTGGAATTTCACTGTTAACTCTGAATAGCATTATCTAGCCTCCTCTCCGAAAGACACCAAGACTACAGCAAAGGAACATTCACAACAATGGAAAGCTGTTACATTTCTATAGATGTGCATTAATACAGACATCTTTTTTCTATCCTTAGCAAGGCTCGACCTAATCCACTGTTGCTACAAACTTCGCTGTTTTTTGGAGGAAGTGCTCACCAATTACCCTATTTTATTATTTTGTTGTACTAGTAACTGAGGATTTTTGTTTTTAGGAAAAATAGCTTTGCAGCAGTATGCCATCGAAAGAGAAGCCACTTTCATGTAATAGCTCTGGCCAAAAAAAGAAACCAAGGAAAAACACCTAGACAGAAGGAAGAACCGATAACTCTATCACTTCCTTACTATAGAAACACACTCACAAGGGCTCAAATTCTCCTAGACGATAACGAGAACATCAAGAAGACTTCTGCGGATTAACAAAATCTTTTCTCTTACTGTCTCCCTTTCCTCATCCATTTCCATCTGCCCTCCACCCTTAACCAATGCCTCTTCCCTTCCTCCATCTTGTTAGTACTCCACTGTCGCCTAGAACCGGCTGAAATCTATTTCCAAGGACCGTTTCCAATTGTGCTGCCGAAGTTCAGAGCTCTGAGAACGGAAAAGGGATCCTCGTATGCAAGAATGAAGACTTCTGTCAAACCGAATTTAAAAGAAGGATTTACTATTTTTTTTTTATTTAAAGGCTTACAATCTTGAGATACATAAAAGCAGATTTACGTAGTAAAGTTATACATAAACAAAAAGAAAGTTATTTACAATTAGAAACTTTTATAACCTATTCATCTTACATAAGAAATTATAAAAAAATTACAAAAATTAATTAATTAATTAAAATTAATGTTCTCATGTTTCAAAATTCTAATTTTTCTGAAAATGAACCGTAATAATTCTTTATTCTGTTACCGTGTATTAAATATAAATCTCTCCTGTTATTACTGATATTATTAATAAGTAACCTTATGATGTCATTTGCAAACATATTCAAATCATTCCTAGTACACCATATCGTATATATATAAGAACACAATAAAATATACACACATTCTTCCTACAATTATCTTTGGTATTGAAGTCAAAATATAAAAATTTCATATTATTCTCTGGCTCATAATTACAAATGTATTAAAGTACATTTCTCAGCCATTTGAAAACTGGTTCAGTTCTTTTACAAAAATAAAAAAAAGATGAATAGCACTTTCCTCTATATTACATATTTCACATAAGGAATTGCTTGATAAACTTAAAAAGTGAAGGCGTTTTTTCACTGGTAGTACATCATGAAGATGCTTAAAGATAATCTCCTTTCCCACGAACCGGCCAATATCACAAAAATTCTTCCATATTACTTTCCAATCAAATGAAGGATATTTACATACTACAGATATGCCATGTCTGTTTAAAATACTTTGGTAAACAATCTTATTAGATAATATTGGAAAATTATGAACCTCCTTAAGTTTAACTATAAAGCCAATAGTATAACTGTAATATGACGTGGGATAGCAAAATATTTGTGGAGCTTTAACATCTAAATCAAAGAACTTACGCAACCTAAAATAACAATAATGCAAAATTATGCTCTCAGGACCCTTATTCAATATGACAGTTTTTAAAAAGGTATTAACAATAATAGCATTAGCTTTAGCTCTCACATCGAAAACAGCCAAACCACCTTCAGTCCTACCTCTATTCATTGTAGATCGTTTAATTGGTTCATATCTACCACACCAAATATATCTAAAAACCAGTCTCTCAACTCTGATGCCATAATTATGAGTCAAGGGATACATATGAGCAATATACCAAATTTTTGCCAGAATGCACACATTTGCATATGCCGTCCTCTGAAAAAGGTTCAATTTCCTTGCATGAAGCACTTTCAAATGGTTATCTATTTTACTTATGACATGTTCCCAATTACTCTTGACTTTCCTTGTAATCATTACAATGATGGATACCTAGAGTGAACAAAGAAGTAACATCCTGCCTTATCCATGTAAGGGGCCAGTCCCTTTTATTCTTCCAACCACCCATACTGAATAGTCTTGACTTTTCATTCCTATTAATTTTGCTATTGGTAGCTAATTCAAATTCCTGCACAATTGTACCAACTTCTTTTAAACTATCTTCTGATGTGATTATACTATTATTATCATCAGCATAACCAACTGCTTTGAGAGAAGTGTGATCAGGTAAGACTAAGGGTTTCACATTAATATTTTCCTTAATTGCTAGAAAGAACATCCTTGTCTAACTGACCTTGTTATGGGGAAAAAGGCAGTTATATTATTATTTACACACATTGCACTTTCTATTTGATTATATGGTATGCTTATTTTCCCTACAAATTCGTCTCCAAACCCTAGCCACTTCAAAGACTTAAACAAAAATTCTGTATTTACCATATCAAAAGCCTTACACCAGTCTAATTTAAGAAAGGCAGCGTTCATATCAATAGAATTAACATATTACATTGAGCAATGCTTCGTCCTGGAATACAGCAAAACTGACTAGTACCAACACTTTGTCTAACACTTCTTTCATACGAATAGCTAAAAGTTTAGAAATTATTTTATAATCAACACAAAGGAGAGAAATTAGTCTCAAATTCTTCAGCTCTTTTTCATCTCCGCCTTTATGAATAAGTGTAAAGTTAAGTATACCTTAGTTTTACCAGACCACTGAGCTGATTAACAGCTCTCCTAGGGCTGGCCCGAAGGATTAGACTTATTTTACGTGGCTAAGAACCAATTGGTTACTTAGCAACGGGACCTACAGCTTATTGTGGAATCCGAACCACATTATAGCGAGAAATGAATTTCTATCACCAATGACTCCTTCCCTTTGCGAAACAGAAATCACCTTATTTCTCATTACATACTTTACCAATGAAGAAAATTCATCCCCAATTACATCCCAGTTCTCTAAATAAAACTCCACTGGCAGACCATCGATTCCAGGTGTACGATTCTTCTTAAAACTTTTGATAACTTTCAAAATTTCCCCTTTTGAATAATCCTTATTCAACCCTTCCCTATCACTGTCATCAAGCTTTATTTTTAAGAAGGATAAAAACTTTTCTTGCATTTTATTATTAACTGGCCTTGAACTATATAACTCAGAATAAAAGGAATTATAATTATTTATACTAGCCGAGGATTGAAGTTTATTCCCCTTATTATCTTTTAAACAAGTAATTACTTTCTTCGCCATGAATTCTTGCTGTTTAGCTATTACAAATTTTGAAACTTTCTCATCATTTTGAAGATTTAGCAAACGGGATCGAACCTTGATACCTTCTGCAAATTCATCTCTTATTTCCTCAATTTTCTTTTTCACATTATTGATTCCTAACATGTTAGGATTTCCGGTCTGATAAGAAGCCTCATATAAGTATCGTAGTCTACTTTCTAACAAGTTTAACATACCAAATCTCTGTTGTTTCTTAATAGAACATGCTTTCATATAAAACTTTTTAACTTCCTCTTTAACCAGAATATCCCACCACAGTAATATATTAGCATAATCATCCCTTTTCCTCTGCAACTCAGTCCACTTTTGTTTAAAGTTTTCTTTGATTTCGGTGTCTGTTAGAACTGAACAATTAAGCTTCCAGTAAGATTTCCCTAACTGTACTACATCAGGTAATCTTATATCAACAGGAAACAAGAGTGGTCTGAAAACGACACTGGAACAGTTCTAGTTTCTGTGACACTATATCTGTCTATCTGCATATAAATCCTGTCCAGACGCGCTACATGATTCCCTCTAACAACGGTGTACTCGGGTAACCTATGACGGATGTTATGGGCATCCTTTATCTTCACAGCGTCAACAATATTCTTCAAAATATTCGAAAAACAAGAATTTTTTTGATGGGAAGAGTCCTTGTCATTAATGATACAATCCCAATCTCCCCTAATGATCGCCTTATCACGATTATTCTGTATCAGTGATAACAAATCCTTCTCAAAAAATTCCTCTCTCTCTTTATGGAATTTATTTCCTGAATGAGCATATTTATATTCACAATATCTATAACCTTGCGTTGATACTTTGACACTTTACACAGTCTTGACGTTGGATGTAAATACACATTTTCAACTACTACGTCTGTTTTCCTATTAACTAGTACTGCCGTCCCTCCCTTAATATTGATAGTTGGATTTAATATGATTTTATAAAATCTCTCCAAAAAACCAAGAGAATCTATGGACCTCACATTATGTTCTTGCAGTAACAGTATATCTATCTTATTATAAATAATGAATGAGTGTAGTTTAGCCTGCTTGTTAAAACTAGACAAACCATTAATATTAAGGGTTGCAATACGTAAGAAGATAAATTTTTGAAATGATCACAGACATTATTACAAATCAACCAAGTTTTCTGTAAACACGGTGGCTTCTTCGGCACGAATTTTAGTTCCTGTATATTCTTGATATTCATCGTCTTTTTTTCCACTAAACTTGTTGTCGTTACTATTCCGTTTAATATTGCCGTCAGCATGTACTTTCCTCATTTTAGGCTCCTTCCCTTTCGACGTAAATGTCTCGACCGATCTTTTCAGTCCTAGGGAGCCCTGAATTCTCTTAGGTAGTACCTTGTTTTTTTTTTCCTGATTACTAGTTTCCCGTTACTTTCAACTGAAGAAACAATATCATATTCGTCGCTTCCATCCGTACTTTCAGCCCCTAATGCCCTTTTGATCCCTTGTGTTGAACCTTCAGTTTAAGAGGAATTGTCATCTTCACCTTTCAGAACATCAGGTATACTTTCCTCACTATAGTTAAAAACATGGAATGGCTCTTTATGTACCGAATCATCCGATTTATAATCCACATGAACATCAGCCACGGTTCTGTTTATCAGTAACACATTTGGACTATTATTATCCTCAATATTTTTCCCTTCTAAACCATAAAGGGACATATTAGGGGTATTTTGACACTGAGAGGTCATTACTTCCATATTGAAGTTGGTAACCAGTTCCATTGTATCCTGCTCCCTATTCATAACAGTATCCTCGATAACGCTTCCATTATCATTTTCCTTTTGGCTTAATGTCTCGACATTTTCACTAGAAGAGTCCTCCTGTCGATCTTCCTCTTGACGATCTTCCTCCTGTCGATCTTCCTCCTGACGATCTTCCTCCTGACGATCTTCCTCCTGACGATCGTCCTCCTGTCGATCTTCCTCCTGAGGAACTTCCTCCTAACGATCTTCCTCCATTCGATCCTCCTGCCCTTGTCTTCTCACTTCTTTACTCTCCTCTTGTTCCTCTACCGAGTCTTGCGTTTGAACCTTATTCCCCTGTACTTCTTCCTGAACTTTATTATTTGCCTGGTCATTCCGCAAATTATCCTTCGAATTGCATTCATTATTTTTCATCGGTAAAATTGGAAACTCCTTTTCATTTTCAATCACAATTTCTTCTGCAGTACAATTAGCAGCCAAATGGCTTTCTTTTCCACATTTGATACAAGTGCGTGTTTGTCCGCGATAATAGAACCACAACAAAAATCTGCCAAGTCTCAACGTCGAAGGAATAGGTTTCTTTAGAACCATCAACGCAGTTCTGTTACCACTGCTCTTCCCAGCTAAGGTGCCAGATGTAAATTATAAACCTGGTTTCTAATACTAAATACCTTACCATATGACGAGAGAATCTTACTTAAGTCTTCATTGGTTAGCTCAAATGGTGCATTTTTAATAGTGACAATGATTTTACTTGTTGATAGATTAACAATTTGAATGCTGACCTCTTTATTATCTAAAGCCAGAATACGTCCTTCATAATCTCTCATGATTCTCTCAAATTCTTCAGCTGCATGGTCTTCAAATTTCACTATTATCTTACTGAATCCAACTTGTTGAACTCCATAAATGTTCATAAAATTGGCTTGAATCTTTCCTAAAATGCCAAATACTGTACATCATCCGTGTCAGCACGCTTATTTTCCAGATATTGAATTCCAAAGGAGTTCTTCCTTCTGAAAAAACTCCACCATTCTGGATAAGGCCATGGTGTGTTGTTTATAGTTGGCAAAACTGCGTTGCCATGGCAACCATAAGGAAATCGGGACAGGGTAGAACTTCTTTGAAGTTCCCCCGGCCTTAGAAAATCACTGTCACTTTCTTTACACTGTTAAATCACTGTCACTTTTATCTTCAAAACAATAACTGCAATTCGTTGCACCAATATGCTCATTCACATGAGCTGAAACCTCCTTGGAATAACCAAAAGCACACCAAAATATGACCGCCAAATTCACAGAACCTTCTACAACCACTCAGTGTTGCCACCTCCAGGATTTACCATTACTCCCAAGTACCGGAAGGCCGTTGACATACTGTAGGAAACGGCTAGTTTCCTACAACTGGAGCTAATGGAAGAGCTTACGAAGCCCTATTATTCAGATATCTGGTTATTTTTACCTGTTAACCCCATTCTGAGCTCCCTTCCATTTCCTACATCGAGGAATATAAAAGAAAAGCAAAGGGATCAGTAGATAGAAATGTCTCATTTTTTGGGTAATTGTCACACATAGTGCTAAACTCCTGAGCCTTAAGGTGTTACTATGTTACAAATATGGTTCAAAGGATACAGAGCCAGGGTTTGACAAGATTACAAAGATGAAAGAATACAATAAAGTACAATAACCACTAGCAACTGCTCAAAGGACATTGCCATCAGTACCAATATCAGTACAAAGATATGTATCACTGTCAGTCTCACCTCCTAACCCGAAGTCTGAACCAAAAGCAAAAATAATTGTAACATAGGATCCTCCTCAGCAAGAACAAGCCATCAATCACCACCATCTGCTTCCAAAGGAACGCCTCCGGGTAAGACCCCTCTTCCTCCTCCCCACCCTAACTCCTTTCCTCAGACCAGCTAGTGAGTCGGTCCACCTCTTCACCCGCCCTTCCTTCTCTCTTGGGAGTCAGCTGTCATTGCATCATCCACTAATTCAGAGGACTATGAGAAAGTAACAGAGCTGCAAATAATTCAAGACAACTTAACCCTCTACTTTAAAAGATTGCCAAAAGCATAACGAAGGAACAGATGAAACTGATAGCAAATGCATGATAAAACAATTTTGCATAAATGACTCGCTAAAAAAAACATTCCCTTCTACCTAAAAACTCCTAAATATAACCAACCTATCGCCTTCTCCTAAACTTACTCCTGTAATGGGTACTTATGCTCCTTCTCTCTACTGAAATACTTTATTTATTCTTCTTTGGTCTTTTTTTTTCCTCTCAAAAGACCCAACCTATATAACTATCACTAACTGACACCCAAGCCAAATACCTAAAATTTGAGGATATCTGGGCTTAGAGTTTTCCGCCTCTCGAGTGTTTATCTTTTCAGTCTCTCTTTTTCAGTTCTCTAATTACTCATGACCGTAGCTAAGCTACTGTCGTCCACTGAAGACTATAATGAATATTTTCATACGAGTTCCTCATTTTGCTCTTGTGGAAAATGTTTCCTTTTTCGCCTCTGGCCTTCCATTTCTTTACCTGGAGTTTATATTTTCCTAAAAATTTTCCATTTCCTTCCCTGCCTCTGTGGCTATACCAGGACTCGCTTTTATAAACATTTTTATTTTACTGATTGGTACCATAAGGTTCAAAGGGGTTTCAATCCTGCCTTTGCTATCTTTTTTTTTCGTTTTCCCACAACCACGTATTTTTTCTTCCACAGGTTTTCATTTCACCTGCGGACTGCCCTTGGAACAAAAGCCCGAGTCAGTGTGATACAACGATAACACCACTGTAATCCATTCTAATCTGTACCTTAAATCTATCAGGTCCTGGAAAAGGAGAAAATGTTACCGGCCTTTTGTAATCTTAAGTTGTCTAAGTAAAAGGACAACAAAATATCTGACTGTGACCACACCCCTTGTGATGTGTAATAAATATACGTCAACTCATGAATGATATAATTGTGCTCTACAGGAAATGTAATAATAGTATGAAGAGTGAAAATGAAATATAAATTCAACTCTCCTAATCAGTTATTACCTTTAATAAAATGTTTAAGAGAGTCTCTCTTGTCTGAATATAAAGTTTAATGAACCAAACAAAAACTTCTTTCAGTTTTCTTCTGAAGATGGAAAGAGAAACCCACAAGATTCTTGTGTATAACTTGTTTACTGGTAAATATTTACATATTACTTTGATCTCGAGCACTTTTCAGATTTCTAACTGTGACCCTTTTTCAGAGATGAGGTAGTCAGGCTGGTTCAAGGCCTTGAACCAGCCTGACTACCTCATCTCTGAAAATGGGCCACAGTTAGGACCTGAAAGTGCTCGAGATCAAAGTAATATATGTAAATATTTACCAGTAAACAAGTTATACACAAGAATCTTGTGGGTTTCTCTTTCCATAAAGTTTAATATTCTGGATATTAGCTTTTGATGCAGTTATTATCTTTAATATGTTTAAGAGATGGTCTCTTTTCTCATTATTATTATTATTATTATTATTATTATTATTATTATTATTATTATTATTATTATTATTATTATTATTATTATTATTATTATTGGCGTCGTTTGAAAATAAATGTGGGTCGTAAAATAAGCGTTATTGTTTCGAATATACAACAATACGTCTATTATATATTAAACTAAGTTTTATACTCCTAAAAGTGCAAATCGTTAAGCAATTTATGATAGCGGTTCCTAGCATCAATCTTAACCATTTTTGACCTTCTAGAACGAAAAACAACAGCTGGTACAAAAAACTCTTACTTAACAGATATAAAGATCAAACTGGTTCATTATGACATTAATCTTTCATGAATAAGATAAATAATCGACCATTCATATAAAATCATTGCAATTCGTTTTGTTTCCTTCATAAATTCATTCAGTCTGAGGAACAAGAAGACTCGTGAGGTCTGTTCGAGTTGAGTTCTATAACTAAGAATTGTATATTAATCACATAAATGACCAGAGGCGAAGCATTTAGTTTGGGAAGTTACCACGAGGAATTAATCGTATTCACTAGTCGGAAATGGACAGACATCATCAATTGGTAATAATCTGCGAAGATTTCCCGGACTGCTGGGTTATCTTTAAATGAGCAAACCATATACATATAGAAATTCAAGGGGACATAAATCACGGCAGCGTTTCTTCTTTACTTTATTGTTTTTTTAAATATGAACATAACCTGCAACCTTATAGGCAGAAACAAAGAAATGCCCAGTTAGATACAATTACCATTAACGTTTAGGCAGAAATAGCCACAACTTTTAAACTACATATAGCGAGACTGGATGATACAAGGGAATTTTGCTTTAGAGCACAAGCACTCTTATAAAAGCGTTCGCTTTACATCAGCGATAGAATGAGCCAACTCGAAGTTAGGTCAATTTCAGTTCCTACATCTAATTTACATTTTTATTTTAAATACTCTCTTCCGCTGATATTAACTAGTAAATGGCTAATTCCTCCGGTTAAACAGAAAGCATTTCCGCTCGTAAAGATCTCTTTGGCCTTTTGTCTTCATTAACTGTTCTGTTAAGATTTGTTATTTGGTGTTGCACATGCTAAGCTGTCACTTGCCGGAGAACGTACAGTGCTACACACACACACACGCACACGCATATACACACACACACACACACACACATATATATATATATATATATATATATATATATATATATATATATATATATATATATATATATATATATATATATATATATATATATATCGACGGGGTAACGAGGAAAGCACAGCGCATTTTCATGATTTATTGTGCCGACGTTTCACAAACCATCTCGGTTGCATTTTCAAGGCTGCAAATATTTGAACACCATATTACTCGTAATAACTCTTAGAATATTTCGACAAAATATATAGATTTACTACATTGACATCCTCAGCAAAAGTAAAATATAGAAGAATAGTGAAATTTAAAAAAACAAATCAGAATACAAAGATATAAAAAACACAAGAACGTAAACTTAAAAAACTTAAAAAACTTAAAAATGTAAAAAAGACGTAAAATAATCTTGACATCACTGGTTACATCAATATATTTAAAGTGAGACAAAATAAAATTAGTAAAGAACCAGCAAAAAAAACGAAAAAATTAAAGGTCAAAATAAAATTAAAATACTGCTAAAAGAAGAAACATAAAGCGCAAAAACACTACGGAGTAAAACACCCACCCAGCGGGCAGTATCAAAGAGAAACTAAACAGAAGAACCTTCAGAGACCGAGAAACGAAAGACGAAGTGCAACGGGCTATTACGTAATGTACAATTGGATGGAGGAATTCTGCGAGTTTAACGACGGAACTAGCTTTTTTATCATTATGGACTCTAAGACGTGAAGTTCGTTTTCATTTTGTACGTGTTGATATATATATATATATATATATATATATATATATATATATATATATATATATATATATATATATATATATATATATATATATATATATATATATATATATATATATATATATATATATATATGTGTGTGTGTGTGTGTGTGTGTGTGTGTGTGTGTGTGTTTGTGTGTGTGTGTGTGTGAATGGCAGTTCCGAGAACTCGACAGTGATAATCAGTAATAAAAACCACTTTTAATACAGAAATAACAAGATTTCAACGACAAAGGTTTTTCGTTGAGCGGGACCTGCAGTTTTCGTAGCATCCAGTTATACGTCACGGAAAGAGAATATCGAGGTCTTCAAAAGTTCAAATAACGTTCTAATAGATCCTTTATAAAACAATAGTACAACCAGTATGAAACTTAATTCAAAATTTATAATAGTCATTTTAAATTTCAAAACAAGCTATAATTGCTTAAATTTACAAGAAAATCAAAATGATATTATCCTGTAAAAAAATATTCTGTAAAGATTAAGATGTATAGGCTACATCAGAAGAGTCATTTTTAATTACTCTGAATTTTTTAAAGATAAATAAAAAAGTTAAATATTAATCTATATTTGTCCCTAGAGCAGACTTCAGTTTATGTGGCATCATTCTAAGAAGTGGCTACTGGCAACGTACATTTCTCTCTCTCTCTCCCAGGTCTACAGCGAAACAAGCATTACTCAAAATAATTGATTTGACAATAATCTAACATAACTGGATTGCAAGAAACAAGATGTGAATTAAAATGGAACACTAATGTTCACCAAACGATCAAATATATTAAGGTCCACCATATTCAACTAATTATTCTCTCTAAATAATTTCCCCACAATAGATCAAAATAAGTCAACAATAGGTCAAAATAAGTCAAAGTCCAGTATATTCCCCAGTGAGTACATCTTAACCTCTTCCTCAGCAAAACATATGAAGACGTCAAATAAAACCTTTATTAAACAAATGTATAAAAATAAAGATAAGGGAATTCCTCCCATGTTACTTATAAAGCACACACAATGTCAGATACAAGCGAGATATGCGTTAAATGAAAAGAACAATCTACAGTTTGGGAAATCTATAATGTTTCTTACCTCCAAACAGCAATGTTCACTGTCTTAATCGACAGGTCTTGAACCACAGAGCCTTCACCGAAGGCTTCTATCAAAATTCGGTGTTGATCTTCGAATGACAATTTGTTTGATAACTATACCTTCACACCCTGGGGCTCCGCCACAAAAAAAACACACATATGAACGAATCCTCCGGAACCCAGATATTTCCGGTGAACAAAATCACAAAGTGTTGTCATCATTCAGGGATGTTCTCACGTCCCAAGAATATCTGATGCATTTGACACGCATACAGTTTTCCTAATCAGGATGCGAGCCAGACAACAGCCAAGCATTCTCTCAAGGCTTTTCATAATGCCTTTAGCCACACTTATTAATAAAAAATCTACTGTGTATTGTAATTCATAAAATATCTGTGACCTATGACCTTTTCAGATGCTCGGCCACCACAATGAAGTGCTGTCCCAGCACTAAGGGGGATAGCAATAATTAATTGCCAGATTTGTGCACTAAGTGGACAGCCACACCCCTGGTGAGGGTTTACTCAAATTATGTTTTCGTGTGCGAGAAATACCCCACTTCACGGAGAGTATGGCGACGAAGGCCCCGATCACCGATAAAGTAGCGATGAGGAGGTACTAATTCAGCAGGGGGAAAAGTTCATCTTCCGGCATTGTGGCGATCACTCCCCTTAAAGGCGGCACTGGAACAACTTGATGTTTCCCATGAAGATGCCACATGAAGGTATGAGTAGTAGAGTAGTAGACACTTGCCAGGACTTGAAACTTCAGTGTGACCAGCCTACATGCTGCATCAAAGAGACAGGATCCTCGCAGAAGGAATGTATCCGATGAATTATGGCACCGGATGGACATCTGACAGCCTGTGCTGAACACCGTATTGAGAGTCTTCGTAGAGGCCAACCTGTACTCATGTTGGAACATTTGAAAGTCACAGTCAGAAGGAGTCTGGTTATGTACTAACATCTTTTCACACCCTAACCAGTCAACATTTATGAGCGTAAAGATGCTACCGTCACAAATATATCTGTCATAAACTAAAACACATCCTGACTTATAGTTAACAGCCAAGGATTGAAACTGGTCCTCCAAAAGGTACATAGTCTACTCACTATCCCATACCATTGTCGAAACATTAAAACCACTAGGAAAAGGTTGTATGATATAACTATGAAACGATTTCAAGTTACAAACTGTAACTTCCACAAGCAACCCCCTATCAGAAACTTGTGCTTTCAAAATCCCATAATAACGACATAAATTCTCCCCAGTAAAAATTACCTGAGAACCATACAGATGTGCTGCATTTATCAAAGTTGATTCTCAAGACCCAAGAGTTAAAATATCTAAAAAAATTCGTCCCTTAGAAGCAGCAACCACTGCCTTAACCTGGATTCAAATTTCCTATAATATGGATTCCGCATCTTTCTCAATATTCAACAAAGTAGTTTGACGAGAAGACAAAACTATCGTAACATCTAAGTCTCCCCCATCCTATCAACTGTGACCAATAACCTATTTAAAGACGTCCTTAATGTCTCAAAACCCTCTCGTAATTTCTCATTGCTATCTCGTAAAGTCATCAAAGTTTTACCTTGGTTAGCTAATCTGCCAATACCTGTTCAATTTTCACCAAATTAGCAATTGACATACTAGAAGCATTCTTATGACCAGAACAGTTCCAATTAACAATGGTGCAACCCTCTTACTCCTTCTAGAAGAAACCTGAGAAGTCGAGGAACCTAAATTTGGAAGCCATGTTAAAGTCTTCCTAACCTTATCCTGGACCCTAACAGCTGTAGCATTAAGTTCGGTTAACCAACCCCGCAACAGATCAGACAGATCCCGTCCGGTATTCATCTCACCCAATAAATTCCTAAGTGACTGAACTTTATTCTGGGAGGCTTCAATCTCATCCCTTGCCAAGCCTATATCCTCAAACTCTATACTCAAAGTTACTGCATCAGATGACAACCACACATCATAGTCTTCTTCTATAATAACACATGGGCCTAACCTCACTACGGAATTAGCCCATGCCATGACCCCTAAAGCCATGAGCAGACGAAACTTCAGCATATAAAAAAAACAAAAGAAAGAAACCTATAAGTTACCAGATCTCTAAACAAGAAAAAAAAGCAAACAAAGAAGAGACACCCATGTATCTATCAAACTAAGTTTTCCCCCCCTCCTCAGACATTATTGTAACACACACAAAAAATAACTACTCTGAACTGCTGCACTTACTCAGAAAAAAATACAGAAAAAAATGAACTCAGACTATTAAAGAGTTGTATAACTCTATGGGCAGACGTCCTCCTTAGTTAAAAAAAAACTACAAATCACACACCTTTAAAACCCATTAAAAAAACAAAAGAGAGAAGAAAAAATTATCAGAAACAACAGTACATCATAGGAATTAACCCACAAGATTCCCATTAACCTGTCTTTTTAATTTTAGATATATGTGTCAACCAAAACACTTCCGTATTTTCATCCGTATTTTCACTTCTACAACCCAAAAAGGACCCTCAAATTTAGGACCTAGTTTATAATCCAACTGAATCCTAACATTTATTTTCACAAAAACCCTATCCCCCACAGCAGCTTTAACTCTATCTGGCTTTGAGTTGCTCCTGTCAACCATATCCTGAGTTTTCAACTTAAGATTATTAGCAAGACGCGCATTTCTCTCCTTAGCAGTAGAGATCATCGATTTAACTGTATCATCACCTAATGGAATAGGTAGTAGATCAAACGCGCGCCCCCCCCCCCCACCACCACTGGGTAGCCAAATAGTGCTTCAGCGGGAGACATTCCAGTGATATCACTAACCACAGAATTGATGCTATGCTGAACCTGTGGAATATATCGATCCCAATTTACACCATTGCCCCCTACAGTCATTCTCAGAACCTCAATTACCTTCCTATTGGCCGGTTCACATAACCATTATCTTCTGGTCTATAGGGAATAATAGTGACTTTCCAAATGTCCATTACATCTGCAAGACACTCTAATGTCTTGTTCACAAATTCTCTCCCATTATCTGTAATCAGCACCTCAGGAACCCCATAACAACAAATGTACCCATTAAAGAATGTGACTACCACCTCCTCCGCTGTCTTATGCTTCAAAGGAAAAATCTCTACAAATCTAGTTAATTCATCCACAACCACCAACAGGTGCCTATGGCTGTAACTAGATTCACAGAAATGGGAAAGAATGTCCATATGAACATGAGAAAATGGTCTACTGGGAATAGGAAATAAACCCAATTTACAAGAAACGACCCTCAATGGCTTACACGCATTACAAACCAAACAACCTCTCACAAAGTCTTCCACTGACGTAAGCATATTCTTCCAAAAGAATCGTCCCCGTATATCCTGATACGTCTTCTCAATACCCAAATGTGGACTGCCAGACCTACAATGAACAATATCCAGAACTGTAGGTACTAAACTCCTAGGGACAACTAATTGCATCGTATCACCCTTATCCTCACTATTTCAGTCTGTATCTAATCTTCCTAACTAACAAATTACTCTCTAATTTAAGACCCGCAAAAGGCAACAGATCCGGCTTATTGAAAAGATCCAACAATAGCTTATCATCTATAAGAACCTCTACTTGATTGCCCATCAATAACATCTTAAAATGAACCAAACTAGACACTGTGGCAAAGGCCTCCTTGTCCACTACCACCCACAGCCGTTCATTACTATCCCGTGTCTTAAACTTCCTACTGCAAAATGCAACTGGATGGAGTCTTCCATCTCACTTCTGCATAAGGCAGACCCCTATGCCATCGTGACTGGCATCTGTCACCAAAGTGAAAGGACGCTCAAAATCAGGAAACTTCAACACTGGGCAATTAACTAAAGCATCCTTAATATTCTGAAAGGCTGACTGCTGTCCATCATCCCATACAAACTCCACATCGTCCCTCAGGACATCTGTCAAAGTAGATGCTAAAGTAGAAAAACCCTTCGCAAACCTACAAAAAAATCCAGCCATGCCCAAGAAAGACCAAATCTGTTTCTTATTCTTGGGAGTAGGAAAATCTACAATTGGCCTAACTTTATCCTCATTCACTCTAACCCTCTCTTTAGAAACGACATGACCCAAATATACTATCTGCTTCATCGGAAAATTACGCTTAGCTAATTTTGTCTTTAAACCCGCTAACCTAAGCCTCCTAAAAACTTCGCTAAGAACCTCTAAATGTTCCTCTAGAGAATCAGTGGCAAACAAGATATCGTCCACATATACAAAAATGCTCTTCCCCAGCAAGCCATGCAAAACTATATTCACTAACCTTATAAATGCCATAGGACTACCTGATAGACCAAACAGCATCCGTGTGAACTCAGAATGCCCCTTTGGCAAAGAAAATACCGTATAATTGTGACTGTTCTTGCTAAGCGGTACTTGCAAGCACCCCTGCATCAGATCAGTTGAAGAATAAATATTCTTACCCCCAATATCAACAAATACATCTGGCAAACATGCCATAGGGTAACGATCAGGAATGGTTTTCTCGTTCTACTTCCTAAAGTCTGCACAAACCAGGATTGAACCATCCTTCTTAGGCACTGCTAACAACAGAAAATTAAAAAGCGAGGAACTGGGTCTAACAATACCTTCTTCCTCCCATTTATTAACATTTTGCTCTACCTGTTCTCTAATCTTAAAAGGAATCCAATATGAAGGGACAAAAATAGGCTTAGTCTTATCCTCTAAATGAACCCTGTGTTCTAACACATTTGTTAACCCTAACATATGCCCTTTGAGTGCGACTATGTCTGCAAACACAGCCAGAACATCTTCCACGCCCTCAATATATTCTTCAAAATCAGCATTGGCTAAATGATCATTAAAAACCTGCCTCCTAGCCTGTAAATCTGCTTCTGAAAATTCACACGTCCCTGACAATATCAACTGAATTATATTCATCAACTCAGTCAACAAAATTAACAGCATAAGTACTCTTCATATAGTTCCGAACTGAATCATTACAGTTTAGCAACTCCACCCAAGTATCCCCTGAACACGTTACATTGCTTATAGAAACCATGCACACTACCCCCTTCAGCTTTTTGCTACACTCATCCACACACACCTGTCTGGGCTTATGCACACCTTTCACTCGAACTTTCACCATAGAAACCACACCGGGACCTAGAACTACATCATCCGACAAAACCCCCTTATAACACTTCCTACCCACAGAAACATGTTCAGAATCCACCCACAAATCCTCATATTAACCCGATCCACTATCATCATCCACTCTACTTACATTTTTTTTTTTTTTTTTTTTTTTAGCTGATAGGTAAGATGGGTGAAAGAAGGGTGAGGGCAGTTAGCTAGCTAACCATGGTAGGGAATAGTTTAGAAAGTGAAATATTAGTAAGAGTAATGTCAAGTGTGGTTTATCCACAATTTTATTTAGGTAAGGGTACAATTTTTCTAAAATTAACACAATACAATAATAATTTTACATTATAACAACATAGTAAATTGTACATATTGCATATTTTGAATTTTATTTCTTATTAGTATAATCATATTTAAAACATAAAATAAAATAAAAAAAATTAGTTCCAATTTCCTCATTTTAACCTTGATGTTAATTATCATAATGATTTTACATGATACCTACTTAGTAAATTTTAAATATTACTTTTTCACAAGGCTTTTCTTAATAATATAATGGTTGAGGTTCATCACGATGAAGATATGAAGATACTCTTCTCCACCATCTGTGGTCTGTGTTGTTTGGGTGGTTTCTCTCTTCTGCTACGGATTCTTCTGTTAATTCACTGTTGTACTGATCTAGTTTGCTCCATATGTTGGTTGCCAGTCTGTATAATCTTTGATTAATTGGTTCTACTTTGTATTTTTGTGTATTTGTTCTATATTCAGACCGTCATCTTCTTGATTGTTTCTCACTGTGGACCTTAGTATCTTATTTTGGAATTTTTGTAATGCACTTATATTGGAAGTCGATGCTAAACACGTGGGTATTGGTGGATATTCCATTATTGGTCTGATTAGGCTTTTGTAGAAATGGATTTTGATATTTGTGTTCATATTCCTAAATCTTTTTAGCTTTGTATTTTGTGTTCTTGCTATTCTTAGCCTTTCTCTCACGTGTCTTGATATTCCTCTTTGTCCAAATTGCATTCCTAGTATTCTTGTGCTTTTACTAAAATTCATCGGTTGTTGGTCTAACATTATTTGTGCAGGTTTGTAAGCAGACACTGATACTAGTTGGAATTTAGATTTATTTGTCTTTATCTTCCACTTCTTTTCAAACTGATTTATTCTTTCAATTTGGTTCATTGTTTTTTTGTGCTACTTGTCTTTTCAAAGTTGGATCCCTTCTTCGAGTGCGTTTTCTGGGTGTATAATTATTTGAGTTATATCATCTGCAAAGCAGACATCAGTACAGTACTCTGGTGGTGAAGTCATATCTGATGTATATAATATGAATAGTGTTGGACTGAGTACAGATCCTTGTGGGACTCCACTTAGTAACGGGAATGGATTCCCTATGTAATTTTGTGACTTGATTGCTGCTGTTCGATCTTTGATGAAGTTGCATAGTATTTTCTCAAAAATGTCTGGAAGGTTGAGATGTAATATTTTGTATTGAAGTCCTTGTATCCATACTTTGTCAAATGCCTTTGTTATATCTCTACATACTAGGTTACATAGGTACCTTCTTCTTTGTGATAGTGCAATACTCTCATATATTGTTGCTATTGCAATCTGGGTCTCTAAATCCATATTGATTATTATTGTGTAGCTGATTACCTTCTAGGAACAACACTAATCTGTTGTTAATTATTTTTTCAAATATTTTGCCCGGTACTTCTAGTAATGATATTGGTCTATAATTCTCTACCTGACTAGTATCTTTTCCTGGTTTGGGTATCAAAATCATTATTGCATTCTTGAATATAATTGGAAAATATCCCATGGAGAGGGCCCAGTTGTATATTTCTCTTAATTTTTCGAGTGCAATGTCTGGTAAATTTTGAATTATGACCTTGTTAATTCCACTCTTTCCTGGTGCTTTGTGTTTAAAATTTTTAATTATTATTTTGATTTCCCATAACTCTATTTTCCTTGTTAATGGGCAGTCTTCATTGAGTCTGCTAATATCACCTGCATGATGCGGATTTGCTCTGTTTCTATGTTGTTCAATGAATTCATTGACTATTGTCTCATGTTGGTTGTCGAAATTTTGGTTATCCTCCTGCGTTATCTGGAATATTTCCTGCCAGTAGGCCTTGTGCAGTACTTCCTTCTCTTTGTCATCATATATTTTCTCATTCCCATGCTTTATGTATGGGAATGAGTTCCAAAATTGTTTTGGGTTATTGTACTGTATTTCTGTGTTTTTTATTAGGTCTTCCCAATTTTGATGATATAATCTGGAGTTTTCTTGTACTAACTGTTCTTGTAATGACACATATCTTCTCATTAATATGTTGTTCCACCCTGTTATAAGTACTGTGTTTTGGATGTTGTTGTAGTGCCATTGTATCAATTTCAAATTATCACTACTAATAGGATGTGGAAGTGTGGTGTATTTAGTTATGGGTATATGATTTTTTATTGCTTCCTCTATATTTTTGTACCATTCTTCAAGCTCGCCATCTACTATTTCTTTTGTTATTTCTATTTCATTTGAATTTATTGTTAGTTGTCTACTTATTCTTTCTTCTATTTCATTTTTGAAGCTTTCCCAACTTGCTCTTTTTATATTTGGAATTTCTAAGAATGGAATCATTATTGGATTGGTTGACAGTGTAATTACCATTGGTATATGATCGGAGGAGGTTGCTGGTCCTCTTGTAACGGCAATATTGAGGTGAATTTTATTATTTCCCAATATTATATCTGGCTTTCCTTTTCTGTTATTTGCTACAAAGGTATCGAAATCAGGTCCTAAGTGTATGATATATTTTTATTTATTAATCTGACTATTTCTTGTCCTGTGTAATTAGATTGCCTATATCCAAATATTTGGTGTCTGGCATTTAGATCGGCAATGAGGTAGGTTGGTTCTCTCCTGTTCATTAACTTCATGACATCCGGAAGTGGGAAATAATGTCTTCTTGGCGGCTTATAAGCTGTGGCGATCACTATTGGTCCTTTGTTAGTTTGAATTTGGACTGCTAAAAAGTCGTCTTGAAATCGTCTATTATCTTATGTCTAATATTACTCTTGATTGCTATTGCAATTCCTGCAAAGGGTTCATCAGCAAAGTTTTGCGTATATGTATTATATCCAAACATTTTCAGAGTTTCATTTCGTTTCATACCATGTTCATTGATTAATATTATGTCAGGGTCTTCTTCTCTATATATATTGTATAATTCAAATTTCTTTGTTTTCCAGGATTTGACGTTGTGCTGAATTATTTTAATTCTTCGTAGAGTTGGGTCCATTCGAGTTACAGTGGTCTAGTAATTTTGTTCTTTTTCTTTCACTTTTCCGTTTTCTGGTGTTATTGGCTACTGTCGTAGTACTTTTTGATGCTGAAGTTGATCCCTGTGGATTTTGTAAGATGGGAGAGTTGGAGAAACCTGAGAAGCTTGGTAGTGAGGCTTGTATTTCTTCTGTTAATTGATGCTGCGTTTCTTGCAAATTACTTATGCGTCCTGAGGATGGATTGGTGAGTTCGAGTCCGAACTGGGCTCAATTCCGAGTGTAAAGTCTTCTTCTGATGAGTCGTCTTCTGAGCTCTCTGCTGTGTCTTCTTCATATTGTGTGCAGTCTTGCATATCTTGTTGTATATCCTGAGTTGCTTGTAAATCTTCTGCTTTGCTTGTATGGTTTTCTTGTCTTTTATTCCTTTCCATGGTGCTTGCTATCATGTTTATTGTTTCTTTAGAGAAGTGTATTGTAGGTAAATTGTTATCTGCTAATATGCTGTTTATTACTGAGGGGTAGAATCCTTCTTGGCGCAGCCCCAGTTTTATTGCTAAATTTGTTATTATCGTGATTCTTGTCTCTTCTTGTATTCTACTTATATTATTTTGGATGTTATTTGCATTAGCCTGGCAATTTCCTGTATTAGTGGCTGTCACTTTGGCGTAACTTGTACGGTTGCTTGTAGTGGATGTTGCATTTCTGTTTGCTTTGATCTCTTGAATTTTTCTTTTTATTAGGGCCTTTCTCACTGGGCATTTCGCTGCTAAAGTTCTATGTTGTTGATTGCAGTTAACACATTTTTCGTATTTTCTTTACATTCTCTGTATGTATGAGCATGTGATGAACATTCAGAGCATATTTTATAGTTATTATCTTTAGGGCATTTCTTAAGCAGATGCTCATAAGAGTAGCATCTGTAGCAAAATGACAAATTTACAAATATATCCTCTTCAATGTGTTCACTTGGAATGTATTGGTAGGCTACAAATAATCCTCTTTCTATGGCTCTCTTTGCCATCTTCGGTGTTTCAAACTTTATTTTCATGGTGTGGGAATTGTTTTGGATTTTTATCACCTCATCCACTGCAGCCCATTCGTTTTTCCTCTCGATACTGTCTTTAAGGTCGTCTTCTCCGTATTCTACCGTTGTAGCGTCTAGGTATTTTGCTACTATAGTTTTCATGGAATTATATTCTGGGGGGTCTATTACCTCAAACTTTTCATTTGCAAAAACTGTCCTGTTCACTGAATTAAGAATCTTTTTCTGAGTCATCTTCGTGAACATTGACAAGAAATGCTGTGTTGGCGTGGATTACTCTTTGGACTCTAGCCTGGATGGCGCCTATACACTGCCATAACTTGAGCCGTCTACTTGGCTCGTCATGCGGTTTAGGACTATTGTCTTGTATCTTAATCTTCATTTTGAATCATGTTATTTACTACTTTCTTGAAGTTTTGCCACAAAGAAGGGTGACACATAAGCCTAGCTATGCTGGCACTGAAATAAGAGGCCAGAACGATGCCGAAGACCTAGAATCGAGGAAAGATTTTGAAAAACCTCACGGGCTACTTTCCTCGGATACTAGGCAGTCATGAGAACTTACATCTATTTCCTCGCAGGGTACAAAAATGCCAGGTACTCCAACAGTTATACCATATACCCCTGTATGAATCGAGATTTTGTGTCACCGACACGTTGGATGACCCAGTTACAATGTATTCCCCAAACAGCCCTTCGTATAACCAAAAGTGTCTATGTAAAAGTTCTACCCCCAAGAGATAAACACACATTTACGTAGCCCAAAACCCGTAACCTATTTGCTTGCACATCACATACTGTCTCTTTAGCAGGCCTCAAAAAACGATCGGAAAACATCGATCGGAACAACTCATAATCCATCACATTAATAGAGGTGCCTGTATCTACAAAAATTTTCACATCAACCCCGCACACAAACCCTTTTAACACGGGCTTCGGCTCTGATGGCTCACCCAGAAATCCTATATTGCAAGAAACAACCCCTTTTATCTCTTCCCCTTCTGCTGCTCGGTCCTCCAAAAATTCTGTCGGCCCCTAGAGGCTCCCGAAAAACCCCCTCGAGGGGTTCTCCTACCTGCCAGACCAGCGCTCTGAGGCGTGTTTCTAGACTCATTCTGTTTAAGAAGTGGGCAAAACCGTCAACCGTGATATGCAGACTTGCAAGCGCCACAATATTTCACCCTACCAGCCTATTATAATTATAACAACGTCCCTGAGATCCTGAACTCGCAGAAGTCTCATCCTCCTCTGTCTTGGCACATAACCTCATAATTGTGGAATCAGGATCACTATATGATGCTTCAGAATGGCCCCGGAAGATTTCGGCATCCCGTCCAAAAAGGAGCTATCTACTGTAGGGAATTTCGACATGTGCTTATGACTTTGGGAGAACAGCAAAGTCTCACTCGACCCCCTTTCTATCTCCGTGTCAAAACTATTTACGATAGCATCAGGAACGTCATTCAGAATCCACGCATATTGCAGTAGTTTCTCAAGATTCTCTATCGTAATAGTTTCCATTTATACAACCAGAATTTCTCAACTTCTTCGATAAATCCCTTGGATCATCAAAACATCTGGCACTAAACGTGACAAGCGAATCATGGCCTTTACGGGCCTTGAAAAGAGACCTGAGGTCTTGAACTGCATCACCGGCCCCAGCTGTCAAAAAATCCTTAGATCGTCCCAGGTCCTGCACTTCAAAAAGTGATGACTGCGACAAAGCTGTCCGATATCCCCTTTATCTAAACTAAGGAAGCCTTTTGATTCATTTAAAGTTTCTCCACCATCCGTTATTTTCTTGGCGACTAAAAAATTCGACACCCCACTCTATAAAAATTTCGAGGAGAACTGGAAGAACGCCATCAACCAGGCCTGGAAAAGACTGAACTCTTGCGTTTAGGGATGTAAATTTGTGCAACATTGTTCCCTTATCCTTATCTTCGTTAGCCCCCGTCATAGTATCCGAACGGATAATCCTCCAAGTTCCAAGTACCCGAACTGATTTTAACTTCATATGACTCCCCAAAGGTAGAAAGAGAAAGGAGTAAAACCAAAAGAAAAAAAACTTATTAAAAATTCAGCAAACCCCAATACTAATGCAAATGAGAACCATTAAATCAAATTCTAAATGCCAAATGCGAACAATGAAGTAACCCTAACCGCAGATGCGAACAATTAAGAAAAAAAAAATTCTAAACGCCGCTGAGATCAATAACCAGAAATTTTTCCAGACACTCGAAATACTTCAGTCCACCAACAATGAAATTGGGCTCACAGAGAGAATAGGATAACAGCGTCAAACTAACCCCGGAATAAAATGAGGAAGCTCTCTCAATGACATTATCAGGTCATCACCGTTCACTAATGAAAGCTCCAATCACCGTCTTTCTGACGTAACCAAAGCAATAGAACTCTCCCTTAATTAGCCCCCATTACAAGTAACTAATAAGAAAAAAAAACACAATAACACTTACGTAACCCCTTCTCACTACAGTAGCAACAAGATACGTACTTAACCTGAAAAATAAGAAAACACTTCCCGATCTTTCTAACGCACTCACTCAACACTTGCCGCTCAAGTTCCCAATGCAACTGACTCGATCAGCAGTGCGCGGTCGTCTGACTGCAGAAATTCCCTAGTAAGCAAAGAGGCACATATACCAACCAAAAGGCACACCTTAATACCTCAAAAAATCTCAATTTCCTCGTAAGATAAATCTCTGCGGAAGTGTACCTAAACTCTGTAATTTACTCAAGTGTAGTTTCCGCTGCCAACCAAAATACTGTTACCCAACAAAGAATTAATCCCATTGCTTACGTTTGCTAACAGCCAAGAAGTCCCATCTATTGGTAGCTTGATAGTGACCGCATCAGAATGGCTACTGGCAACGTATATTTGTACATACACGTATTCTCTCTCTCTCTCTCTCTCTCTCTCTCTCTCTCTCTCTCTCTCTCTCTCTCTTCTCTCTCTCTCTCTCTCTCTCTCTCTCTCTCTCTCTCTCTCTCTCTCTCTCTCTCTCTCTCCCAGGTCTACAGTGAAACAAGCGTTACCCAAAATAATTTATTTGACAATAATCTAACATAACTGGATTGCAAAAAACAAGATATGAAATAAAATGGAATACTAATGTTCACCAAATGATCAAATATATCACAGTCCACCATATTCAACTAATTATTCTCTCTAAATAGTTTTCCCACAATAGGTAAAAATAAGTCAAAAGTCCAATATATTCCCCAATGAGTACATCTTAACCTCTTCCTCAGCAAAACATCTGAAGAAGTCAAATAACACTTTTGTTAAACAAATGTATAAAAATAAAGATAAGGGAATTCTACCCATGTTTCTTATAAAGTACACACAAGGCCGGATACAAGTGGGATATATGTTAAATGAAAAGAACAATCTACAGTTTGGGAAATCTAAAATGTTTCCTACCTCCAAACAGCAATGTTCACCGTCTTAATCGACAGGTCTCGAACCACAGAGCCTTCACCGAAGGCTTCTATCAATATTCGGTGTTGATCTTCGAATGACAATTTGTTTGATAACTAGTACCTTTACACCCTGGGGCTCTGCCCCCAAAAAACACACATATGAACGAATTCTCCGGAACCCGGACGTTTCCAGCGAACAAAATCACAGTCTTGTCACCAGGCAGGGATGTTCTCACATCTCAAGAATGTCTGACACATTCGACACGTATACAGTTTTTCTAATCAGGATGAACGCCAGACAACAGCCAAGCATTCTCTCAAGGCTTTTCATAATGCCTTTAGCCACAGTTATTAATAAAAATTCTACTGTTTATTGTAATTCGTAAAATATCTGTGACCTATGAGCTTTTCATATATATATATATATATATATATATATATATATATATATATATATATATATATATATATATATATATATATATATATATATACATATATTTATATATATATATATATATATATATATATATATATATATATATATATATATATATATATATATATATAATTTCTAAAAATTACCTTACTTATTATATATATGTATATGTATATATATATATATATATATATATATATATATATATATATATATATATATATATAATTTTTAAAAATGATCTTACTTATTCAGGCAAAACATTGTGAATTTCTATTAAATATCTTATTTGTCAGAGATTATTTTCAATACCAAAGTGAAAAAATTTTCTTTTATAAACTAGTAGGATTATTTCTTTATAAACTGACTAAATATTGTCATTTGGAATTTTTGTTGGTTTCCCTTTTAACAATATTATTTTATGAAAAGAACTCCTGAAATAATCACTGAAGAATATATATATATATATATATATATATATATATATATATATATATATATATATATATATATATATATATATATATATATATATAGCTTTTGATGGTTGATATGTAAAATATATTGGCAAATATGCTCAGATATGTACAATATATACAGGTACCGAGAGAAAGATTGATAGTGTGTGTGTGTGTGTGTGAGAGTGTGTATTTAGTCTGCAGAAAGTTTCCTAAGAAACTGAAGAGTTGAACATAATGCAGGATGCACAATTACTCACCTTTAATTTGCAGCCTAAATCAGCTTATTGTTATTGTCAAAGTTCAGACCTTTTAAAACAATAATTCTGCTGAATCATTGAATCGAAAAGAAAACGAGTGAATCCAGGGCTAACATACATGACAGGGAAGCTGAATCTCCTAAGTCAACATATGTATGGGTGGAGAAGTTCGGGAGAGGACATCGCATTCTGTTGTAGCGCAGAATTCTGGGGTAATGAGATGAGGTGGCAATGAAGAATGAAATTTTTGTTGTTTGCAGACGATACTCTGTTGATTAAGGATAACAAAGAGAAACTGGAGAATCTAGGGAAAGAGTTGGAGTTTGCACGTGTAGAAATGTGAAAGTAACGTAAGAAACAACAAGGTTATGAAGGTAAATGGTAACCAGAAAGATGGAGCAATGAGTATTAATGTATATTTTGGGAAAATGGAAGTGTCTGTTTGTATGTCCTTGAAAGTAAATGTAACATGATGGTAGAATGAGAAAAGTGAGAAAAGTGGATCACAGAACAGAGGGAGCAAGAAAGGTAGCATGGTGCTTGCAAAAGTTTGCAAAGAGACTTGGAGTGTCTATGAAAGCCAACTTGATAATGTATGAAGGGAGTGTTGAACCAACTCTCGTTTAGAAAGTGAAGTGTGATTGTCGAGATTAATTGTCTGAATAGTATTCGGGGTCAAGAAGAACTGAAAGAGAAATGTGGAGATATGTCAATAAAGTGGTGAAAATATTAGCATAGATGAAAGGACAGATCAGTTTTCTGATGGTCTGGTCATGTGAGATGAATAAGGTAGGATAGATTGTAGGAGGAGGAAGAGGAGGCCTATTACTAGGGTGTGTTCGGAAGAAAAGAATGCGTAGAACGGGCTGGATAGACTGGAAGGAAAGTCTTTGATATCCAGAAACCACGAAAGGACATTGAAAACAAAAGTGAATATTTCACACAGTGTGTAGGGGATAAGGTGCTGTGCTTTTGGCTTGTTAGCCGAAATTTAATGACATCAGCTTGCCATTCTGTTAGATGTCATCAAAGCATGCTATCCAGATCGGATGAGAAAGTTTACTTTTGTAAAGGTTAAAACCATTACTTCATGCAAGCAAACCCATAATCCTGGTGGATTTGAAATTGGCGCTACCATAATAAAACTTTATCCATTCAGCTACAGACGACATAAATAGAGGGGACCAGATGTCCTAACGTATGAGTGGAAGAGCAGGGTACAGACAGCACCCATAGCCATGGATTCAACCCTGCCCCAGTCAGCAGTAAGTAGACACATTTAACCCCCTTCCTCGAAGAGTATACTGTGATTCTTCCTGTTCTGATGCCTTTTGTGGCTGAGCGGTAATGCCCAGGCCAGGCGTTGCTCTCTTCGCCGGTTCAGATTTCCAAGGAGGAGGTTATTGCTAGTATCTGTTTTCAGGTAGTATTACCCTTTTTTTATTGCCAATATGTTGTCTTCCAAAAAAGTAAATCCGCAGTCTTAAAAAAATCAATATTTTCATATAATTTTCGTCCGAATCTACCTGTAGCTTCAGCGACCTAATCAACAGAGCCCATGACCAGATGTTCATGGGTCGGTGAAAGTGCAGTCCAGTAATAGAGTTTCACTTCGACTGCTTATCTTCGTAAGATTACTGACAGTAAAGTGTTCTCAAAAGGAACTTTCAACAACGAATTTGATTTCTTTATCAGATATGATAGCCCCGCCCCCCCCACTCTCTCTCTCTCTCTCTCTCTCTCTCTCTCTCTCTCTCTCTCTCTCTCTCTCTCTCTCTCTCTCTCTCTCTTTCGAAATCCAAACCTTTTAGCTATCATTTCAGGGAACCACTGCATGCCTAGTTGGAATGAAATCTTTAAATGCCATTTAACATTTCCTTCTTCAAGTATTTGAGAAAATTTTGTTCTTTAGCCCTAGTCAAGAAGGAGTTCCGTGTTAATTCTGGCATCGTTCTGCAAAGCAAAATGAAAACCAAAATGCAGGGTTCATGCTTACTCTTTTCTCTTTTGGTGTCATCAGTTGTTTATTTACAAAAGGGGACAGGGTTTCTTCTTTCCCTTATTAGTGTTTCTGTCATTTCATTCGTTCAGATTATCTAAAACTGCAGCAGCGTTCTAGCGTTACATAAAGGCTTTGAAACAGGAAAGATGAACTAAAATTTTTTTTTGTTTTTTTTTTGTTTTTACAGTCTCCTCTAGAAAATATCTTGCTCTCCACATTACACATTTAAGAACATAAAGATTTTTTTTCTGTTTTCAGTATATGCAAATATAATTCAAATATAAGTTTATATTTGTGAATATTTACATCTACATGTACAAATATGTGTACACATATTTGTACATTTACATGTATACACAAATTTACATATGCACAGTTACTTTATTCACCATAAATAAACACACACATGCATATATATATACACATACATTATATGTAACATACATGTATATATATATATATATATATATATATATATATATATATATATATATATATATATATATATATATATATATATATATAGGGAATAAAAGCACGTTAAAAAGAAGAAGATATATATATATATATATATATATATATATATATATATATATATATAGACGAAGAAGAATATATATATATATATATATATATATATATATATATATATATATATATATATATATATATATATGTGTGTGTGTGTGTGTGTGTGTGTGTGTATGTATGTGTGTATATGTATATATATATATATATATATATGTGTGTGTGTGTATATATATATATATATATATATATATATATATATATATATGTATGTGTGTGTGTGTGTGTGTGTGTGTGTGTGTGTGTGTGTGTGTAAATTAAGTATATCTTAGTTTAACCAGACCACTGAGCTGATAAACAGCTCTCCTAGGGCTGGCCCGAAGGATTAGACTTATTTTACGTGGCTAAGAACCAACTGGTTACCTAGCCACGGGACCTACAGCTTATTGTGGAATCCGAACCACATTATGACGAGAAATGACTTTCTGTCACCAGAATTAAATTCCTCTAATTCTTCACTGGCCAGTCAGAGAGTCGAACGCTAGACCAACAGCGTGCTAGCCTATGTGTGTGTATATAATGTATATACAGGGTGTTTCGAAATTAGAGCCCCCCCCCTCTACAGCATAAACTAATATTGATATGGACAAAAACAAAAGTAATTCAGAACAGGTATTTATTTAAGTTTCTCTCTGAGTATTTAATATTTTGTGTGGCCTCCATCTGCCTGTACCACAGCCTACATTTTTGAGGGGTATGATTTCAGCAAATTGCAAAAAGCTGAGACTCAAGTTCCATTTCCCTGAGCACTTCAGTCACCTCTCTTCGCAGGTCGTCAAGGCTTGGTATACCATCATAGTTCACTGTGCGCGCTTCAACACGATCCTTTAAGACACTACCAATGTTTTCACACATATTAAGGCCAGGGGAGCTACCTGGAAATTCACTTGATGAGAAGAAATCGATACCACTGTTTCGAAGCAGCTCCTGTGTCTGAAGAGCCTTGAAACATGGTGCCTTATCATGCAAAAATGTGACTTCTTCAACAGATAACACATTTACAGGATCTTTGAGGAAAGGAAATACTCCACTAGTAAGCACAGTTTCTCTGAAGTATTCGCCATTCCATGACTGTCCTTTTTCTTTGATGATACACATTAACGGTTTGGCTGTGAAACAGAGAAAAATTCCCAAACATCCAGGAAATTTTACAACTTGGCGACAGCGCACGTCATCGCTGATATCATCCAACTTTGCAGTCCAAATGATGTCATTTTTATGATTTGGCTTCCTGACTGTGTAAGTGAAGAATTCATCTGATGCAGCAACATGGAGAAAGTCAGCTTCATCCCAATCTTTAAGAAATGAACCACAAAACCATGCACAGTCTTCTCTCTGTTGCTGAGTGATGTTGGGCTTGCTGATAACATGAAATGGCTTGATACCAGATTTTTTGAACTCACGATATACAGCACTATAACTTCTCTTCTCAGTCTGCCTCCGGCAACGGCAGGGGAAAGACGTGTTCTCATGACTGCCTAGTATCCGAGGAAAGTAGCCCGTGAGGTTTTTCAAAATCTTTCCTCGATTCTAGGTCTTCGGCATCGTTCTGGCCTCTTATTTCAGTGCCAGCATAGCTAGGCTTATGTGTCACCCTTCTTTGTGGCAAAACTTCAAGAAAGTAGTAAATAACATGATTCAAAATGAAGATTAAGATACAAGACAATAGTCCTAAACCGCATGACGAGCCAAGTAGACAGCTCAAGTTATGGCAGTGTATAGGCGCCATCCAGGCTAGAGTCCAAAGAGTAATCCACGCCAACACAGCATTCTTTGTCAATGTTCACGAAGGTGACTCGGAAAAGATTCTTAATTCAGAGAACAGGACATTTTTTTGCAAATGAAGAGTTTGAGGTAATAGACCCCCAGAATATAATTACATGAAAACTATAGTAGCAAAATACCTAGACGCTACAACGGTAGAATACGGAGAAGACGACCTTAAAGACAGTATCGAGAGGAAAAACGAATGGGCTGCAGTGGATGAGGTGATAAAAATCCAAAACAATTCCCACGCCATGAAAATAAAGTTTGAAACACCGAAGATGGCAAAGAGAGCCATAGAAAGAGGATTATTTGTAGCCTACCAATACATTCCAAGTGAACACATTGAAGAGGATATATTTGTAAATTTGTCATTTTGCTACAGATGCTACTCTTATGAGCATCTGTTTAAGGAATGCCCTAAAGATAATAATTATAAAATATGCTCTGAATGTTCATCACATGATCATACATACAGAGAATGTAAAGAAAATACGAAAAAATGTGTTAACTGCAATCAACAACATAGAACTTTAGCAGCGAAATGCCCAGTGAGAAAGGCCCTAATAAAAAGAAAAATTCAAGAGATCAAAGCAAACAGAAATGCAACATCCACTACAAGCAACCGTACAAGTTACGCCAAAGTTACAGCCACTAATACAGGGAATTGCCAGGCTAATGCAAATAACATCCAAAATAATATAAGTAGAATACAAGAAGAGACAAGAATCACGATAATAACAAATTTAGCAATAAAACTGGGGCTGCGCCAAGAAGGATTCTACCCCTCAGTAATAAACAGCATATTAGCAGATAACAATTTACCTACAATACACTTCTCTAAAGAAACAATAAACATGATAGCAAGCACCATGGAAAGGAATAAAAGACAAGAAAACCATACAAGCAAAGCAGAAGATTTACAAGCAACTCAGGATATACAAGATATGCAAGACTGCACACAATATGAAGAAAACACAGCAGAGAGCTCAGAAGACGACTCATCAGATGAAGACTTTACACTCGGAATTGAGCACAGTTCAGACTCGAACTCACCAATCCATCTCTCAGGACGCATAAGTAATTTGCAAGAAACGCAGCATCAATTAACAGAAGAAATACAAGCCTCACTACCAAGCTTCTCAGGTTTCTCCAACCCTCCCATCTTACAAAATCCACAGGGATCAACTTCAGCATCAAAAAGTACTACGCCAGTAGCCAATAACACCTGAAAACGGAAAAGTGAAAGAAAAAGAACAAAATTACTAGACCACTGTAACACGAATGGACTCAACTCTACGAAGAATTAAAATAATTCAGCACAACGTCAAATCCTGGAAAACAAAGAAATTTGAATTATACAATATATATAGAGAAGAAGACCCTGACATAATATTAATCAATGAACATGGTATGAAACGAAATGGAACTCTGAAAATGTTTGGATATAATACATATACGCAAAACTTTGCTGATGAACCCTTTGCAGGAATTGCAATAGCAATCAAGAGTAATATTAGACATAAGATAATAGACGATTTCCAAGACGACTTTTTAGCAGTCCAAATTCAAACTAACAAAGGACACAGCTTACAAGCCCTTTGTTAGTTGATCGTCATTTCAGTTCGATTCCGCCGCCGGCCAAGAATTTAAGATTCATTGGTTTTCCACAATTAGGACCCGTTGCTAAGTAACCAATTGGTTCTTAGCCACGTAAAATAAGTGTAATCCTTCGGGCCAGCCCTAGGAGAGCTGTTAATCAGCTCAGTGGTCTGGTAAAACTAAGCTATACTTACTTTTTGCCACAGCTTACAAGCCGCCAAGAAGACATTATTTCCCACTTCCGGATGTCATGAAGTTAATGAACAGGAGAGAACCAACCTACCTCATTGCCGATCTAAATGCGACACCAAATATTTGGATATAGGCAATCTAATTACACAGGACAAGAAATAGTCAGATTAATAAATAAAAAGTATATCATACACTTAGGACCTGATTTCGATACCTTTGTAGCAAATAACAGAAAAGGAAAGCCAGATATAATATTGGGAAATAATAAAATTCACCTCAATATTGCCGTTACAAGAGGACCAGCAACCTCCTCCGATCATATACCAATGGTAATTACATTGTCAACCAATCCAATAATGATTCCATCCTTAGAAATACCAAATATAAAAAGAGCAAGTTGGGAAAGCTTCAAAAATGAAATAGAAGAAAAAATAAGTAGACAACTAACAATAAATTCAAATGAAATAGAAATAACAAAAGAAATAGTAGATGGTGAGCTTGAAGAATGGTACAGAAATATAGAGGAAGCAATAAAAAATCATATACCCATAACTAAATACACCACACTTCCACATCCTATTAGTAGTGATAAGTTGAAATTGATACAATGGCACTACAACAACATCCAAAACACAGTACTTATAACAGGGTGGAACAACATATTAATGAGAAGATATGTGTCATTACAAGAACAGTTAGTACAAGAAAACTCAAGATTATATCATCAAAATTGGGAAGACCTAATAAAAACACAGAAATACAGTACAATAACCCAAAACAATTTTGGAACTCCGTTGCAAGACTGATGGGAAGCAAAACTAATACTTCGCCATACATAAAGCATGGGAATGAGAAAATATATGATGACAAAGAGAAGGAAGCACTGCACAAGGCCTACTGGCAGGAAATATTCCAGATAACGCAGGAGGATAACCAAAATTTCGACAACAAAAATGAGACAATAGTCAATGAATTCATTGAACAACATAGAAACAGAACAAATCCGCATTATGCAGCTGATATTAGCAGACTCAATGAAGACTGCCCATTAACAAGGAAAATAGAGTTATGGGAAATCAAAATAATAATTAAAAATTTTAAACACAAAGCACCAGGAAAGAGTGGAATTAACAAGGTCATAATTCAAAATTTACCAGACCTTGCACTCGAAAAATTAAGAGAAATATACAACTGGGCCCTCTCCATGGGATATTTTCCAATTATATTCAAGAATGCAATAATGATTTTGATACCCAAACCAGGAAAAGATACTAGTCAGGTAGAGAATTATAGACCAATATCATTACTAGAAGTACCTGGCAAAATATTTGAAAAATAATTAACAACAGATTAGTGTTGTTCCTAGAAGGTAATCAGCTACACAATAATAATCAATATGGATTTAGAGGGACCCAGATTGCAATAGCAACAATATATGAGAGTATTGCACTATCACAAAAAGAAGAAGGTACCTATGTAACCTAGTATGTAGAGATATAACAAAGGCATTTGACAAAGTATGGATACAAGGACTTCAATACAAAATATTACATCTCAACCTTCCAGACATTTTTGAGAAAATACTATGCAACTTCATCAAAGACCGAACAGCAGCAATCAAGTCACAAAATTACATAGGGAATCCATTCCCGTTACTAAGTGGAGTCCCACAAGGATCTGTACTCAGTCCAACACTATTCATATTATATACATCAGATATGACTTCACCACCAGAGTACTGTACTGATGTCTGCTTTGCAGATGATATAACTCAAATAATTATACACCCAGAAAAACGCACTCGAAGAAGGGATCCAACTTTGAAAAGACAAGTAGCACAAAAAACAATGAACCAAATTGAAAGAATAAATCAGTTTGAAAAGAAGTGGAAGATAAAGACAAATAAATCTAAATTCCAACTAGTATCAGTGTCTGCTTACAAACCTGCACAAATAATGTTAGACCAACAACCGATGAATTTTAGTAAAAGCACAAGAATACTAGGAATGCAATTCGGACAAAGAGGAATATCAAGACACGTGAGAGAAAGGCTAAGAATAGCAAGAACACAAAATACAAAGCTAAAACGATTTAGGAATATGAACACAAATATCAAAATCCATTTCTATAAAAGCCTAATCAGACCAATAATGGAATATCCACCAATACCCACGTGTTTAGCATCGACTTCCAATATAAGTGCATTACAAAAATTCCAAAATAAGATACTAAGGTCCACAGTGAGAAACAATCAAGAAGATGACGGTCTGAATATAGAACAAATACACAAAAATACAAAGTAGAACCAATTAATCAAAGATTATACAGACTGGCAACCAACATATGGAGCAAACTAGATCAGTACAACAGTGAATTAACAGAAGAATCCGTAGCAGAAGAGAGAAACCACCCAAACAACATAGACCACAGATGGTGGAGAAGAGTATCTTCATATCTTCATCGTGATGAACCTCAACCATTATATTATTAAGAAAAGCCTTGTGAAAAAGTAATATTTAGAATTTACTATGTAGGTATCATGCAAAATCATTATGATAATTAACATCAAAGGTTAAAATGAGGAAATTGGAACTAATTTTTATTTTATTTTATGTTTTAAATATGATTATACTAATAAGAAATAAAATTCAAAATATGCAATATGTACAATTTACCATGTTGTTATAATGTAAAATTATTATTGTATTATGTTAATATTAGAAAAATTGTACCCTTACCTAAATAAAATTGTGGATAAACCACAATTGACATTACTCTTACTAATATTTCACTTTCTAAACTATTCCCTACCATGGTTAGCTAGCTAACTGCCCTCACCCTTCTTTCACCCATCTTACCTATCAGCTAAAAAAAAAAAAAAAAAAAAAAAACTTCTCTTCTTTCCCCTTTTTGTTTCTAGTTCAAGCACCAATTTACGTAAAGACTTTCTTGGTCTACCCACTGCCTCAGCTATGATGTCTTTTGACTCCTGAGAAAGGACTTCAGGCCTTCCAAGATTCTCACTCTTTTCGCGATGATAGTCATGTGGATTTTTGTTCCAGTTTCTTTTAACAAAGGATTCATCTCTTTTAATGTATTTAGCTATCCAGGAATGTGAAATGAAGGATGCGTCAGAATCCCTCGCCTCTCTGAAGGTTATAGCCCGGATTCGGTCAATCCATTTGATTTCCTCCAAGTTGTTAGCCATGGCTGTATCTATCTCTGTCACTCAGTCTGAAAATACAAGAAATGTAAAATGAAAAATAGCTTAATAGAAACTTAAAATAATGTACTTGGAGATAGGCTATAGCAGAAAACTTCATAACTTTCCATTTGTTCTGTGGAGGGGGCCTCTAATTTCAGAAACACCTGGTATTATATATATATATATACATATATATATATATATATATATATATATATATATATATATATATATATATATATATATATATATATATATATATGCATATATATATATATGTATATATATATATATATATATATATATATATATATATATATATATATATATATATATATATATATATATATATATATATATATTGTAATGAATATAGTGTCTTATGCCCACTAAGAAACTGAAATATACCCTTTTTAAAGGCAACTTAACAATTTTGAGTAGTGGCAGGGAATTTTCAGGCACTGAAGGTCCACATCTATCTTCTCCACTCTGTTAATCTGTCCCAGGGGAGAACATGTGCCCTGCCCTTCCCAAATCCTTGTTTTCCAGCTCCTTCTGCTGGTGACTTCTTTTGTTTTCAGGCTGTGCAGGGCGAGGTATAGCCGCAAGGCATACTGTGAGAAAGGAGGACAGTGCTATTTAAAAGACAAGGAACCAGTCACAAACAAGCAGTCATCAGAGTAAGAGTTCTTCCAGGACCCTTCCCAGGGCTTATCCAAAGGGCAGCCCAACCTCTCCATTGATGTCCTGAAGTTAAGCAATCATTTATTCTGCCTGCCCACATCGGATGCAGGAAGGAAGTTCCACTCTTGTTTACCTAAAGCGTAGCCACATTGCAACAGGTACGTCTGGAACCTGAAAGGAGTTCGCCCTTAACTTTATTCTTTGTCTCAATCTTTTCGTCTTATTTATTCCCTTCCATGCTCTCCTCAAGTGCAGTGAAATTATGTCATGTGTCCCTTTGAACTCAGCAAATAAGTGAGAATTATTCCTTTGACAGTGATATATACAAGTGAATTAATAAGCTCTTTGAACATTGCTCTTGTTATTTTTGTCCATATAATAGGTATTTTGAGGGAATTTTTACTCATCTGTCATCCCTGTGCTTTCAGGAGTCGACGACCCGTGTATTGTGATTATTACAAGTTTCCTACCTGACAAAAGTGCCTGGAATCAACACAGGAATCCGTTGCTCCGTAAGATTAATTAAGGCATGTAGAACTAATTCCCAGCCTTCAAAAAAAAAAAAAAAATATATATAGAGTATATCTATATGTATCTACTGTATATATAAATATATATATATATATATATATATATATATATATATATATATATATATATATATATATATATATATATATATATATATATATATATATATATATATATAAAGTGATTTCCACTGCAAAGTAATTCCTAAACTCATTGTTATTATTACTAATAGAGAGATGACCTGTATGCTTTTGCTGTTGAATTTAGTTTATAAATTGTAAATAAACTAACATTTAATTACTCAAGGTATCTCTCTGGCGACCCTAAACTCGCCCCTATGTACTCCCTTTAGTTTATAATTTGCATCCCCATTAGCAAATGCTAGAACAAGGCCAGGATCTTAGAATTCCCAGCTGCAAATTTATAACTATACATTATATATATATATATATATATATATATATATATATATATATATATATATATATATAATATATATATATATATATATATATATATATATATATATATATATATATATATATATATATATATATATATATATATATATATATATATATATATATATATATATATATATATATATATATATATATATATATATATATATATATATATATATATATATATATATATATATATATATATATATATATATATATATATATATATATATATATATATATATATATATATATATATATATATATATATATATATATATATATATATATATATATATATATATATATATATATATATATATATATATATATATATATATATATATAAAATAATAATAATAAAAGAGAGAGGGATACAGTTGTTATATATAACTGGAACAATAGGAGTATACATGTCAATGTACCACAAGGAAAAATGAAAAACAAGGGATGTCCTGACCGGCGTCGCTTTAAGCTTTCAAGCCTCAAGGGGAGTGATATTTACAAGTAGAAATTTACATTTTGTACACTAGGATTACAGTACGAACGAACATACAGAGTTGGAAAAATATTCGCACCTAACAGGATAAAGTTAATGATGCAGTTTGTGTGCGTATGTGTGTGTGTAAGGGTTAGATCACTGCTGCTAAGCATCTTGTGATGCTTTGACATTGGGCGCGGTCAGGAATGAAAGGGAGAATACTGCACACCTACTTTGCTGTCGTGATTTTACAGACCACTGTGCACCTGGTTTAATGTGATACAATTTGTTCATGTAATCAATTGCAGGTAAAAATAGAAACAATGCATTTTTTGTGCTACCCACCTTTAACTATGAGAAGTACATGCTTAACTATAGTAAAATCCACCACACTTTGCAGCTAAGCCCCGCCCACTGATTACATCACAATCATTCCTTGAAGCTGACTGGTTGGCAATGGTTTCGAAAAGTTGGTTAATCTGTGGTTCTTTTCATCTTTTCTTATTTTGCAATGGTTGTTTTCCTGAACTAAAATAAGCCCTGCTGATTATCAAAAGGAAAAGTCATATTATCCCCTGAAATAAAATCATAATACACATCTCCCTAAAAATGGTAAAAAATAGGGAAATATGAATAAAGTTAGGAGTGTTCTGTGATGCTGCAATGTTGTTTTTCGTAAATGAGGTTTGCCTGAATAAGGAGGTGACACGGAATGTCTGCATTCGAATCAGTGCACTTGAATTACATGACAATGATAATTACCATCTGATATTGTCAGGTGTGTTCACCATTCTAAATTTAAACACCAAGACTGTCTCAGAGCAATACAGACTGGAATTTCATATTGAGTTTAGGAAGATTTACTACATTTTAATAGTCATAAAATTTATTTCGTTGCTATCGTTTAAACATTCAGTGGGATGACAAGTAGTAACTGCACTCTACAAAACCAGAATATTCCTATGCTTAACTTAAAGTTACAGTATGATAGGCAATATGAGTCATATTGGATATAATTTGCTGAGAAATTTCTTAAGAACACAATCTCCTTTCGAAATAACAGGATAATAAAAATTGATGTAGAATCAACATCAATGGAGCCTTTATCAAGTGGACTTTTAAATGGATACTCAGAGGGATTCTTGGACATTAAGGCTCTCTGTCAGAACAAAGGAAGTGTCATGCTCTTCGGATGGTGTTCGATCTGCGTCTCTCTTCCTTGACCTCTGTCCTGGCCTTATATGACCTGCCCCAACATGCCGGCTTGAAGTGCCTTAGGCATGTCAGGTGAGAAAGTTCGCTGGTGTGTGAATACCCAAGAACAAGGCACTATTTGGAATAAAAGGTCTTCAGCCAGCAGATTGTAGAGACAAATTTAGAGTGTAATTTTGGAGAGGCGCAGGAGGTGTACAAGGGAAGGGTACCTTAGACCTTGACGAATCTATTGTCAGGTTTAAGCTTGAAAACAAGGAGTGGCAGAGGGCTCATCTCTCTCTGTGAAACATGGTGAGCTTTTTACAGGTATTAAGAAACACTTCTAGCAAGGACAAGACATTTCACACTCTTTTGGGTTTGAACGTCTGCAAGTGAGCCTAATGTTTTACATTATTGTCTCTCTTCTAAAGCCTTCACAAACTGTGTTAGAATAATACTACTAAGGTGTCTGCTTTTAATAATGAACTACTTTTGAGTTGGCATGCATGAAGACTTAGGCAGCACCTGCAATTACTTAGTACTACTTGGTATACTTTAATATTGAGTTGATTTAACCTTGTGGTTAAGCCACTATGCAGATTATACAATAACTATACTTGCAGTATTACAAAAACAATGTGGCATGCATATACGCTAAGACGGATTTCTGCCTGTTAAGGTAGAGACCTGACTTACCTACAATAAAGTAAAATTTCATACAATCTAAAAGCCTTTATACATTTGTGTGACTATTCATTTGGTGAGTGCCATAGTACCTTGCTGAGGTGGTGGCACTAGTGCCGTGAGGCCTAGTGGCTCTGCGATACACAATTAATTTTCCCTTTAGAGGGTTTTAAAATTTGACATGCAAGTAATTGCACGAAAGGAAAGTCAAAGACTTGAAGTGCCAGAGGGTCTTGAGTTAGCACTCTGCATTAGTCAGAGTGTGATGCTTAGTATGGGAGTTAGACAAGGTAAAAGGTTAGTTGTTAGAAGGCTTGAGTGAAATTACAAATGACTGAAGTTACAAGAGAAAAGTAAGTTACACATTCACAAAGAATGAGAGTAAATGGAGTAACCTGGCATCCAACTTTGGTTGGGTGCCAAGGTACTCAATGAAAGTGGGGCACTGTACCAGAGGAGCACGAGTTCCAGGAGAGCTCTGTGTCTTTCATAGGCTACCTGGACTTTCTACGCCGCTGGCTTTTCTTCCTTGAACCCCTTTTAGGTTGATGGTTTGACATTTTAGGAGGAATCAGTGAACCTGAGTCCAAGGGAGGTGCTGGAATGCCACCTGTTCCAGCTGCCTTGACAACCGAAGCAGGAGCAGTGCCAACAGTTTCTACCATCTGCTGTTGCAGTTCTTTAAGGTCTGCAACCAGCTGAGATATGGAAGAATTTTCCATCAGAATCTCATCTTCTGGAGACTGGGGAAGAGCAGAAGAAATCTTTGTGAGAGTATGAGGTTCACAGGTTACAATGACCAACTCGGGCATAGGTAGCGAGGCAGCACCAGGGGGTGAGCTTCTGCTGAAGTCAAGGGAATCTGGAAGGGACCCTAGACACTTTGTGTTGGCTCTTCTACCGACACTGGTAGTGGGGCCAAGCCAGGAGAAGAAAGGTGATCTGGACCAGGATCTCCTGAAGGGAGATCTATGGCATGCTCTGGCACTGGTACTAAGGCAGTACCAGGCACAGGAATTAAATCTGCAATTGGTTCAACTTTCTGGATGAATGGAGCATGGCACTGCTTAGGGTTCTCAGGTGGCACTGGCAGTGGTTCTGAGGCAGGTCTGTGAGGACTATTTGTGCTTGATGGAGACTGTGAGGGGTCGGGTCCCCTGGGTCGTCTTGAGTTAGGTGGGGACAGAGAGTCCTGTCCCAGAAGGAAGTCATAGCCTCCAGGGAGGTAATTGGCTACTGCAAGTGTGCAGGGCTTGGTTTGGTGGGGCCTGGTGGCCTTCAAAAAAACGGTGAGGAGAATCAATTTTACCCGATTAATACTCTTGCTGGTGACAAGTTTGTTTCTCAATTTTAACCCTATAAGGGACCTTGTCTTCCCTTATCAGGGAGACTTGCACTCCAGTGTCTTCAAATGTCTTGACCTAGCATACAGGGTAGCTACCTTGAGGAGGTGCCACAAATATAGGGTCCTCAGCTGGAGGGCCTAGAAATTGGTAATTGGTAACCACCTGGGCAATGGCAGGTGCAGCTGCTTTGATGGGGCAATTCTTTCAGAGGGTGGAGTGCTCAAACACTTTACATTCAGCACAGTAAATCTTGTTGAAGTCCTTTTGAGGAGCTGGTGAAGGTTGAGGATGTTGCTTGGATTTATCAGAGGGTGGCGTTGCAGCGGCTCCCTCTTTAGATCAGCACTGGGATTCCAAGTGCCCATTCCTTTTGCAATGAGTGCAAATAGAATTTCTAGAAGAGGGCCCATTCTTTGGTTGGGCTTGCAATGAGGTGTGACTTGGTGGGATGATCTTCCAATCCAGGGAACTGGCAGAAGGATGAAAAGTGTCCCACTCATCAGCTAAACAGCAGTACTCATCCAGGGTCTTGGGATGTTTCTCACATAAGTAAGTGGCCAATGAGGTTGCATTTTAATAGAAGAAATCCTCCAGCTGTATGTGCTTGAAAAGTTCCTCAAACGTTGTGATGTCGAGGGCTTCTTGCCACTGCTTAACAGCTCAAGCCTTATGATAGGCCCAATCTGTCCAGGTTTGACCCACTTCCTTTGGTTGGCCACACCAACGTTGTCTCCAGCGTTCAGGGGTAATTTTGTAGGCCTTAATGACGGCCTTCCTGACCTCTTCAAGGTCCCCCTGATCACCATTGGTTAAGGAGCAGAAAACAATTAGGCCCTTGCTGCCCATGTGTTTGGCAAGAATCAAGGAGATTCCTGCTGTGGTAGGCTAAACATTTGTGAAGATGCATTCTATTTGTTCGAGCCAGGCATCAAGTTTGGCATCATTCCACTTCGGAATTAGTGGGCTTATGCTGTTGAGGGTGGACTGTGGAGTGGCCGGAGTAGGGTGCTTGGCCTTATGTTGGGCAAGTGCCATGGAACTCTCCTGGCGGGCCCTTTCGAACGCTAGCTCAAGGTTTTGCTGGCTTTCCTTTTTTTGTCTTTCCAATTCAATGAACTGACTCTGCTTCTCTGCCTCTGCTTCTTTCTCCTGTCTCTCCAATTCAGTGAGGGCTCTTTTCTCCTGGGCCATGGCTAGCTTGAAATGTCATTGTTTCTCTGCTTGCTCTTCCCTCTTCTTCTCAGTGGCTGCCTCCTTTTCTTCTCTTTCTTTCTTAGTGGCAGCTACCCGTTCTTGGACCCACGTGTTCACTTGCTACCCCCTGAGGTTCAACCCCTTCCTGATTTCCAGGAGGGCTCCCTAGTCGTTGGCAGACATGTTGCTGCTGTTGTTGTGGGCCAAAGGTTCCAAGCAAGGTGTAAAGTAGGTAGGTTGTTAGCCGTGCAAGCAATTGGATAATGGAATGGAAATGGCACTGTGCTTTGGCAGGGTGTGGTTATGCAATGGTGTGGTCCAATGGGCGGCCCCATTCATAATGTAGACTACTCAGTAATGGGAGTGTCCCCTTGCTAGGGTGGCACTGGCACTAAATGTGCAATCGTTCCAGAAAACTAAATGATGGATCCCAGGGTGGAATGGATGGCATTGGGCCTAAGGCTAATTGCAATAATTTGGGTGAGGGCTTACGAATGCTTTGCAAGGCTCCCTAATAAAAGGGGTTGCACTAGGGGTGTTCCTTTGAGTGAGGGTGTGGCACTTGAGGGTCCAATGGGGTTACCTGAAATGCAAATAAGGTGAAGGATACACTGTTGGCACTCGGTACTAGGGGGCACAGGTGCAGATTATGTTATGATACACAGTAGTGATGGTGGTACTTAAGGTGCCAGTGCTCCGGAGGGCCAGATATGTGGCACTCACAGCACGGATGGGAGAGGGAACACATTGCAAAATTGGTTAGAAGCGTGAAACCTGCATGCACTCAAGGTGTAGTGAAACCACTGGGCCAGTGATGCAATAAGCACATTGGTGAGAACATTCAAGGTGTTAATTTACGATAACATGGCCCAAGTTATGTAAATGCCTTAGACTTGGAGCAGCACGCAATGTGCGGTGAGATCACAGACCAAGTTAGGCGGAATATGCGAAGCTTGCGAGGCACGTAAAGTGTGAGGTAGTTAATGTACACATGACAAGTGATCATTTGCTGAATGCAGAGGTGCAGTTCCAAAGAATTGGTTTGGTTGTTCAAGAGAACGGTTCTGGTTTGTTCCGAAGTACGGTAGTTCGTTCTGAAAAATGGTAAATTTGTTCTGAAGAATGGTAATTTGTTCCGAAGAACGGTAAATTTGTTCCGAAGAACGGTAATCGGTTATATGGTTGTGAAGAACTGGTAAGACACTGCAAAAATAAAATGCAGGTGGTTAGTGAGTTCAATGACTGGATTTATGGTACTTGGGAGGCAGACTCACTCCGGAGAACCGAGTAAATTATGTTAGAACTTTGTTCTCTTTTTTTTTCATTGTCTTTAGTTTACCCTATTTTGTTATTTATTTTAGTATCCCCATCAGGGTTTTAAGTTTTCTTCCTCCACATTAATTTTGGTTACTAACTTTATTTTGAGTTACTATTCCTGTTTTTGATCCTTGGCCTATTTATTCTCAGAGTCCTGCTTTCAGTTTCCTTGGAGTATTCCAAGGTGTATTCGGAAGTCCCTTCGCCCTAGTTGAGCAGTCTAGTTCTGGCCTTCGTGTTGGTTTGACAACATCTGGATTACAGCAAGTTCGCTCCTATATTCTGCAAGGATTCGCTTTACTCTTGCAGTGATAGCCAATTGCAACGTTGCTGCCTCACCTTGCTATAGCCTTGTGCCAGTATCTGCCTGGGGAACCTCACTGTGAGCAGGTATAAGTCCTCTATCTAAGTTTGATGACGTTGGAGAGACATGGACATTTCGTGTTGGGGTCAGGCCTTTAGTCTGCAGGCTTTGAAGTATAGTGGGGAATACCTTCCCGCTTCTTTGACTGTCACATTCGGCCTTTGAAGTGTCGTGGGGGACCCCCTTCCCGCCTTGCCTTACTCTGTTACGTCCCACTAGATCAACAGGCAGTTCCTCATATAAGGATCTTTGTGGAGATTAAAACTTAGTGGCCACTTTATATTTGTTAGGGCATTTTAGCTTTGTTAATTGTTAGGCTTCATTCTGTGAATGTTACTCATATATTGATGTATTTGTAGTGGTTCCAGCAATCATTTCTATATTTGTGTTTGTAAATATATTACAATATTTTTACTTTTGGTATTTGTATCCCCTTCTGTTAATATTTGCACACTGACTGTTATCTCACTTATCGTGACTTTAACTTTGGAGAGCACATGTTGAAATTCATTGTTCTTCTGCATAGCCTAGTATATGTATGATAACCTTAGAGAAGGGTTCTGACAATTAAAACGTGTGAGCATAAAGTAAATGGAATGTACAGTAAGTGTGAATGGGTTTGCGAGAGTATCAGAGTTTGTGAGCAGAAGAATTTCAGGTATTTAATTATTTTACATTTGTGAATTTTTTGTTCTTACAAGAAGCAAGTTGTAAGGCAATAGACTGTCAACAATAACAATGTTCACAGATAAGTGGTTTACACTGGCAATATGATTTACAATTAAAAGTGTCTTATTCTCAGATGTGAGGGATGTAACCTTAAGGAATGATTACGTCTTCTTTAGACGGTGGATTCTTATTAAAGAATTGCTCCTGTTGGTAAAATGTACTACTAATATCATAAATTAATTAGTTACATAAGGAAATAGTGTGTATGTGACCCAAAAGTTACAATGACTTTGTAACATAGGTTGATCATGGGAGTGTATGAATATTTCTGTTAAGACCATAGGATGGCTAAAGACCATGACAGGTGACAGGAAAAGGTGTACGAGCATATGCGAGAGGTACTAACACAAACACAATGTTAATTCTCGTTGACCAGGGTTTCAATTCTTAAAACTTTGTAAACAATTGGAAATAATTCCATAACTGTGATATCACTTGTAAAACAATAACAATGTGTGTAATGGAAATACAACTTGACAGTGCGGTCGACAAATGACAGCGACACTGAAATGGCTGACTCACTTTTGACAGCTGAAGGTCACTGGTGAGTCTGTTGGTAAACAAAACGAATATAAGATGGCTGTCGTCACGTGACGATATTTACATTCATGAGAGGAAGAAGTGTTGGCAGGTAGTGTGAATGCAACAGCTGATAACAAGCGAGTGGCCACACACATGCAAACACACACGTTCTCACTAATTTACGAGATACAAGAAGAAATTCACAAATTTTCTCTGATGGAATGATGCAGGCATATGCGTAGAAGTAAATTAATGCTGGGAATTACGAATTCTTACTCTACTCGGGCCAGGAAATTTTTTAAACAATGCCAAGGTGAACGGCGACTCTGAGTGTCATTGAGGGTGAGGTGAGAGCAGTGGTAGCTGCTAGCAGGCAGGGTAGCAGTTATCAACTGGTAATTCACTGCATGAATAGAGAGAAACTGTGCACTTTTCTCTCGATTTTCACTTCATTGATTCACTCCCTGGCTAAATTCCTGATTAGCTAAATCATGCAATTTGCCAACATGCAATTGCAATAGTCCCTGACTAGTCTACCTAAGTGGTAACACTATTACCTCAGACAATCTGAATGGAATTTCTCTCGATCAAGAATTCGCCCTGCTCTCAGGAAAGCATGCAAGATTTAAATTGAGTAATTTTTACGTGTTCCTAGTAAATAGTAAAATAGTAAAACTGAACACTTACACTGTATAACCTCTGTCCAACTGTATTGTACATGGAATGTAAATGGATTTTACATTAAGGATTTGTTCCAATCCTGCAACTCAGTTAGCAGATATGCAAGACTGGCTAATTGCTGCAATTGCAAAAACACTAGGATGTTGCAAGAAGGACCCTGGCAAGGTCGCCACTGTTATAAGCATTGGTTGCAATTGAAAATCTTACCTTGTTTTGGGACCATCTGACTGGAGACCAACACGTATATAACAAAGAAAATTTTACTTTAAAGGAGATTTCAATCTGAGAAAGTACTCAGTTTGAGAAATTCTGGGTTTTTAAGTTAATTTCGTGTATTTACACTAATCAGAAAAGTAATTTACACGGAGCCATATATGCTGGGCTCTTGGCACTTATCACGCTAACTGGTATAAGAACTTAATCAATAGAGTGCCAAACAGTAATAGTGAGATAACAAAGGAATTAGCTGAAGGGCTTGGTTGCTTGATGGGGGTACAGTGTTGCAGATAGTGGATACAGCATTATACAACCTTTCTACAAACGTGGAGAAAGGGCACATTAATACTCAGTAAATTAAAACAATCTAAAACTTTACAAAGGGAAACGGCCAAAGGCTCAAGGAGGGTGACGGCAATTTATGATCAGGCAATTTACCTATTAACACTGATGATTGCATATTGACAATAAATCAACAGGTCTTAGCACATGGAAAGGAAAGGAACAGAAATGAGAATAAGAACAAAAGAATGGACTGAAGAACCTTCTAGCCAGATTTTACCTTAAATTCTGAGTGAAGACTGTGTGAATCAACATCAATGGAACCTCTATCAAGTGGTCTTTTAAATGGATACTCAGAGGGTCTCTTATATAGTGAGGCTCTCGGTCGGAACAAAGGAAGTTGGGGAGACATGAGCGACGCGTACTCCTTTGATGGTGTTTGATCTGGATCTGTCTTCCTTGACCTCTGTCCTGGCCTTATATGATCTGCCCCAACATGCTAGCTTTCAGTGCCTCAGGCATGTCAGGTGAGAAAGTTCGCTGGTGCGCGAATACCCAAGAACAAGTTGCTATCTGGAATAAAGGAGTGGCAGAGGGCTCGTCTCCTTTTAGTCTCTGTCGGCGAGCTTTTTAGAAGTATTAAAAAATATTTCTGGCAATATATATTTATATATATATACATAATGTGTGTGTGTATGAATATATATACATATGTATATTTGTATGAATATTTGTATATATATATACATACATATATATATATATATATATATATATATATATATATATATATATATATATATATATATATATATATATATATATATATATATATATATATATATATATATATATATATATATATATATATATATATATATATATATATATATATATATATATATGTATATATATATATATATATATATATATATATATATATATATATATATATATATATATATATATATATAATATATATATATATATGTATGTATATAAATATATATATATATATATATATATATATATATATATATATATATATATATATATATATATATATATATATATATATACAGAAGTGAAGCACACCTATATTTCGAGCAGGACGACAACTGAGTGACAAGGAAAGGCACCTTAGGGTTCCAGGAACACCCACGATAGGTATAGGGGCGTGGCAGAGGACTGAGAGCTTAGCTTCGGGACAATCTGTTTGATTAATAATGATTCAAGAACAGTTAAAAGTTGGTCATTCGAGGCTCTATCCAATATCTCAAAATCACCATATTTTATTTTATGTCTCCATTTAAGTACATGGTCACGTATATTAGAAAAGTCAGGTTTCGATAGTTTAACCCCTGTGCTGTAGCTAACACCACGATGAGGATCTATTCTTATCTTCAGCAACCTTCATGCGCAAACTATGCATGTCCCCAGGTCATATCTGGGGAAAGTGAATTTGTATATTGTACCAGAGGTCATTAGTGGGCATAGCTTTTCTTTGTACTTAAACAGACAGCCAATCGTGAAAGGGTTTCTTGGAATTAGTTTAAAATTAATAGCCGAAGTATGGATATTGATGATTTTGTATAATTCTTCATAAAAAGATTGGCAAAAAAAAATAAATAAATAAATAAATTGGAATAGTGGGTACCGTTAAGTTTGGAATGAAAACTGTTTAAAAATTTGTTAACGTTCGTAAAATACAGCTTGGATGGGATGTAGCTGTCAACAAAATTCTTTTGAAGATTCATTATTTCCTCATGGGAAGAGATCCATTTAGAAGTCAAAACAAAAGCCCTATGTAATAGGGTCGATAATAAATTTAACTTAAAATTAAAAGAAGCAATGGCTGTAGAAGTTAGATCCCAGACCCGTAAAAGTTTTTTTTTCTAAAAATCGTGGTATTAAACCCATCATTATTCCCGCAAACTAAAACGTCTAAAAAGGATAGCGTGTCATTATTTTCGTATTCAATGATTAACTTTACATTTTGATTAAGATGTTCTGAAAAGCTATCTAGTCCTCTTCAGCCAACCCTGGGCTGAAGAGGACCGTCGTGCAAACGATGGAAAGCTCCCATTTTTAATAATTTTTGTATTTTGATGAATACAGAATTGTTTATACACATAACAGTGGATTTTTACATATTAATAGGGCCGATACTCGAAGTCAGACCCCGACGATGGTTATAAGGTTTTCTGGTTTAGTAATCAATAAACTGCTGCATGGAAGGAAAGGCAGAAACGTATTTGAAAAACCGTTAGAAATAAGGTACTTCTTTCACCGTCAATTGGAAACCATTTTGAATGCCTGGTTTCATTAGACTCACATAGGATAAGTAAATTGATCATAAATCCTTTTTCATTTTAAATAAACTTTTTTGCATTACTTTATACACCGATAAACTCGTGGTTTCCATAAAATACAGTTCGGCTGTGTTAAGCCACTTCTCTAACCCTCTCCCGCCAGAATTTTAAAGTTCATTACCCTCCCCTCCCACTGCATTGTAGGTCTAACCCGTTTTATTCTCATGACGTAATTTCTACTTTATTTCGTTCGACAAGCAATATATAAGGAAACTTAGTATTGAGATCATCATAAAGAAAGGAACGAAAATGAGAAAAAGTATGCAAAACTCGGACTAGAAAGGAATTATCTGGGTTCCGGCCGAGACAGTCGTGTATTTTTACATGCTTTTATTTAACTTGACTTCTGCGTCCGTCTGTCTGCCTGTCTGTCTTGTAACTCAGTTGTCGACCTGTTCCCATCGTACGATGGACTTGAAATTTTGCGCGGTTACTCAGTCCCAGTGACAATACAACCTTGCATGAACAGTAGGTCAGCAATGCCCTCTTGTGACTCTACAGTGACCTCTCCCAGTGTCTCAGGATTTGTGTGAAACTCTTCGGATTTTTCACAACTTCTTTGACTCGGTAGAATCTCTCGTCTGTATAACCCCTCCCCTTCCCTCCTCCATCCCCTTCCCCTTCCCTTCCCATCCCCCTCCCCTAGCACGCGATCAAGTGTTAATTTAGCTGTGTCCTCCCCCTCTCCTTCCCACTTCCCCCTCTCCTCATTTCTCCCCCTCTCCCCTCCCCCTTCCTTCCATCTTCCCTTTCTCTCCCCTCCCCTCCCCTCCCCTCCCCTTCCGGTTCATACGATCAAGTGATAATTTAGCTGTGTCCTCCCCTCCCCTTCACCTCTCTCTTCCGAAGCACACGATCAAGTGTTAATTTATCTGTTCCCCTCCCTACCCTCTTCCATCCCTCTTCCCCTCCCTTCCCCCTCCGCTTCTGGAGCGTGTGATCAAGTGTTAATTTAGCTGTGTCCTCCCCCTCCCCTTTCTTCTTCCATCACCTCCACTCCACCTTCCCTCCCCATTCCCCATCCCTCCCCTTCTTTCTCCCCTATGCCTTCCCCCTCCGCCCCTTATCCCTACCCTCCCGTATCCTGAAGCTCTGAATCCGAAAGTCAGGTCAGATCATTTCCCGCGGTCCACCTCCTCCGGTGGTTCGTATGCGTTCACCAGTATTTCTTACTTGTACTTAGTTTTTATGCCATTATGCCCCGGGTATATCTGTAGTAATTCAAAAGAAATATTGATCATTAAAGTAATTTATGCACCTTTTTTGTGTAAAATCCTGTATCTTCCATGTAAATAAGTGCTCTGGAAGGAACTCAAAGTCTATTTGTTTACATTCAAATAAGATGGAATTAAGCCAATCAGCAGCGGAAATGAAGAGCAGTGTTGCCATGACAAACTGTAATGTAGACAATATTCCGATGACAGATCAACTGACACCTACCATAGTTAAGAGCTATGACGTCCGTTCAGGCAGTCTATTCTAATTCAGGAGTAGTGCTTGTGTTTTTACATAAAGTCCTTGAGGTCCCTGCCTCTTGTATGACAAAACTTCGCTCAAAATGTTTGATCTTCACGCCAGGTCATTTGTTCCCACCAAACAGAGCCTCCTTGACTGAAATCATTTGGATGCAAGATCAATGAATGAGCTAAATTGCCAACAGATAATCATTACGAAACCTAATCTCATAAGAGCTTTAAAGTCTACCGCAAACTTACCATTTTTCTGTAAATAACTTTCAAACCAAGGTAAAATATTGTTTAATCCACTTATTAAATGACATTTTGTAACAAAAATAACAAGTTCATACTTTGTCCCACAAACGCTGTCATGGCATCTTCCAAAAGGGCAGACTTCGTCACCCCATGCGCAACATCAAAGGTTTCACGAGCCGGAAGAATGGTAAAAGGATCTCTAATAACATCGCAGATGCACCAAGATTAGACGTGGCTCTTTAAATATCTTTAATTCAATGTAAATTTATATCAGTATAGGAACACATTGGCGCCCATTGGAAAGTTAAATGAGAAGCTGCAAACAGAAGCTAATTTCAGGCAGAATTGATTCAGACCCCCAATATGATGATAAAAAGCTACAGCAGGAGCCGAAAATAAATAAATAATACAAAAATACGAAACAGGCGTATAAACCTGATGTCTGGAATTCATGAAAAGTCCATGACCCTTGTTTCACTAATTGTTCTTAGGGCTAACAATCAGAAGAAAATATGAAGCTCTCAAAAATAATCGCTTTTCATGTTAAGCTATAAAAAGACTACTATTTAATTGAGGTGAAATACCTTCAAAACCATCTATTTAAATTTCTCTCTCTCTCTCTCTCTCTCTCTCTCTCTCTCTCTCTCTCTCTCTCTCTCTCTCTCTCTCTCTCTCTGCCATCTTTAACAAGAATAAAATGGAACATGAACTAAATGGGGAAAGCTCAGCGTAGCAGTTAGTGGTGTTATAAAAAATAGTTAAATTTCTGATGAGTTCAAAATTACTCTCTGAATATTTAAAGAGTAAAAAAAAAAAAAATTAACAACTTTCTGGAAACCTGCCATACGACACCTCATTGGAGATCTTAAATTACTTAATTATGACGAAGTTGTCAGCACCTATTCCAAACGAAGGAGCGAGCAAAACATCGACACTGAATGGAAAAATAGTCTGTGGTCTCTAATGTGCTTTTATTTTCTTCACCTTCCAGCCATAAAAGGGTGTAAAAAGTATGTAGTTATAAATGGAATTTTAATTGAAGAATAACAAGTATTTCTGGACTTGGACTTGCCCGTTAGTTTGAAATATTGTAATTATAAAATCCCCTATTTTGAAGCGGCTCTTCTTTCTTAATCTTTATTAGACTGTGTTTGCTGGTGTCTGGGGAAGATTTCTGATACAACGGAATATTGTGACAACTATTATTGTATTATCATTCACCAATTTTCCAGTGGTGCCATATTTGATCACTGGTAGCACATTTCATATGTGAGATGAACCCTTAAATGGCCTACAAAGAAACATTGTAAGGAATCTTTAAGCCAATGGGCACTGATTTAGTTCTCCAAAAACATATTTAGGATTTACAGGGCGTTCCGTGCTGAAGACATGGATAAAATGTAAGAAACAGTTTTTATCCTGAAAGCCTGCTATCACTGTTGCGTAATCAGAGATATTTGAAAAAGGCGATAAAATCGCATAAAATTCTGTTAAACTTGTTTAAAATTTCCAGCACTGATCGCAGTTTTCTTTATAATAGTAATGACCTTTACAGGTAGTATTAGAATATACAAAATTGTCATGCACAGTAACCTGAATACTAGGCGTGAGGAGCCAAGCTTAGTTAAAAAACACCTCAACGGGTTTCAGTTGAAAGTGGCCGGCATGTCAGTTCTTGCTTCTCTTTTGTTGCCGTCAGAAATAATAATATTATTAATAATAATTATGAGGTCGATCATATTAGTTCAAATAGACTGGTGCAGGTCCTTGTACAATATGGACTGTGTATAGTAGATAGCGTTTACCCGCTACCTGCTTATACTCCAATGGGACGTTGGGTCTATAATAATAGATTTGGTGGTAAGGTTCAAAAGTATTTCGATAAGGATTTTGAACTGTCCGGATGCCGACCAAAATTAGACCTGTCTGCATCACAATGCTGTTGATTATTTTCCAATTCTCTTCAATATTTGAGTTCTTATGCGCTCTCAAAGACCAGTTTAACATTCGAGTCCTAATGCTTTGATTATCATCACTGGCCCTCATTACTGACACTCAGGAAAATGATTTCGTGCTTTGCCATTGCTTAATTTTGTCATATCCTGTTCCAAAGAATTGTACGTTTTTATAAAGCATCCTAAAGAGCATAGAACAAATTAGAATAATTGTGAAAAAGAAATAACGAAATAAGAGCTTGGAACACCTTCAACAAGATTATCCAGTTTTGTTAAAACTGATCATTGTTATTTCATCCATTCATTTTTTAGCGAGTCTCAAAAAAAAAATCCGTCTTTTCGAACACTGTCAAAATATCTCATTTTCCTCGTAATATATACAAAGATTCAGGGTAATCATAATAATGATAGTAATAAGTAGCAGAAAAAGGAGGACAATAGTAACAATAACAACAACCACAATAATGATGATAACTTCATTATTTCTCACGCGGAAATTCTGTCATTCACAGGAAAGGTATTTTGTCAACAGAGCATTTCGTGGAGCAACATAATTCATCTTTGCGCTTCTCAGTCATGATGGATGCCAGGCTGGGCAATTTAATCTTCTGCCTCGTTGCAGGATTATTACGCTATCGTACACAATGAACTGGAATCGAGGAACAGAAAAATGTTTGCCAAAATATGAAAACAAGTTGATGATGTTCCTCTGACTTCATTCCTCCCTCTATCATATACTCCCACGGATCCTGATTATTTTACCACTCCTAATGATAAGTTTTACTATGTCAGAGACTAAAATACTTCATACAAAGTTTCCACCAGGATAACCCCCCCTCTCTCTCTCTCTCTCTCTCTCTCTCTCTCTCTCTCTCTCTCTCTCTCTCTCTCTCTCTCTCTCTCTCTCTCAACAAATCATGCGAAGAAGTATATTCTTGTCATTTGGGAAACAAAGGATGAGAATTTTTTGTATTTCTTGTTAATCAGGTTCAGCAGCATCCTCATCTTCAAATTGTTCCTTCAGTTAGATTGTTAATATTGCAAAAAAAAAAAAAGTCGCTAAAAATACCTCGTCGTACCTTCCCTACTCCAGCTGGAATCACATAATCTAGCGTTATTACTTAACCCAAAATAAAAACGTTAACCAAAATAAACCTATAGCGCACAGTTTAAAGGTGAACATATTGCTACTGTTTTTATGTCATCTCCAGTTTCTGTTGCCAAATAAAGACTGCCATTGAGAACATTGTTAACAAATCGTATCAGGGTGATGAACCGTGTTCCATTGTTTTCTGAATCTTTGAACTAAAAGCTCGGCAACGCTAAATTTACATCAGAAACTGAGATTGAAGGTAAACGCGTGCTTGTTATCTTAGCTGAAATAACAAAAGCTTTATTACCTTGGTTTGGAGAAATCCAATATTACGTTTGTTTTCCACGTGCTTTGGTTATTCCCTTGTTTAGATAACTTCTCTCATGAGCCTGGCAATTAGTACTTTAATTTTTATCTGTCACAGAATCTTTGTCTTATGCGCAAAAGCAAGTCCTGCTGTAATCAGAGAATATTTGTCTGTATACCCTTGGGTGTCGTTGAGCTTATTCTTTGCTTACCTACAAACAAATGTGTTTTCACCTTAGTCATTAAACGACACGTCTCACCTGGCTGGAAGGTTCAGCCTTAATCTTACCCCTCCGTTTCGGCTTTATGTCACCCGTAGATACAAAAGAGTTACTGAGAAGACCTTCCCTCCTCCCTCCCCTGATGTCATGTACAATCAACTTCAGTGACATCACATACGTCATAGTATCTTTGATGTTACCTGATTGGTAAATGTTTTGGCTCTGTAACTGGGCCAGTCACTTCTTAGTTTTAGTCATCTTCTATGAAACTCCCAAAAGCTTAGCATCAAGAATTCCCATAATATTCCACATAAATTATATAAAAAATTGTCAAAATGCATTTCGTCAAGAGCTAACAATGATAAGACTTCAGGTAGCTTATTGGGAATAGTAAGCTATCTAGATTTTCAAGACGCTGTGTCTTGAAATGTTCGGAACAATAATTGATCATTGGTCGTCCGAAATCGAAGGGAAACATTCTAGTAGGCACTGTTTTAGAGAGAATTAAAATCTTGAAAGTTATTTCAGCTGAGAGCTACAGGTACTGTTTGAATTAATGGAAGTCAGAGGGACAGTCCATTATGTTGTCTTTGTCCTTTATATAATTTTATGATGCCTAAGCTAGCAAAGGATAAAATTTTTTATTTTCTCTAAAACCTTCCATTATTTTAACAAAGTCTGGGATTTCTGAGACTTCAGACCCATAAAATTTCGTGGTTTTACCATATTTCAAACTTTGAGGAGACTGCTGCCTTCCTAACTGAAACAGCACTGTTCAATTGGGTGCCCTGTTCTCTCTTGCAGTATTCCAACACTGGTTTCTTTGGGGCTTGCCCATGTTTGAGAGGGTGCTGAGAGTTGGCTGAGGCAGGCGAAGAGGGATATAATTTTTTTCTTCCATGGGAACTAAGATGAGGATGATTGGTGTCCCAGGTGTCAGCCCAGCGACAGCACTCGACCACTGTCTTAGGCGCCTCGTCGCATAGATGGGTGGCAAGAGCTGGCGGGGCATAAAATAAAAAGTCCTCAAGCCGGAAGAGTTCGAGGATGTCATCCACACTACTGGCTTTGAGAGATTCAAGCCATCGTTTTAAGGCCTGGGTCATTTTGAAGATCCACTCAAATCAGGTTTGGCCTGATTCTTTGGGCATATTTCTCCACCTTTTCCTCCAACGGTTGGGACTTATTTCAAAAGCTTTTATAATGGCTTAGCAGACAAGGGCAAGATTTCCTTGATCCTCAGGAGGGAGAGCATTGAAGGCAATGGCACCTTTCCCCTCAAGGTGCCATCCCAGGATCAGAGACACTTCTTCAGTAGAGCGCTGATAGCTCTTCAAGACCTTTCAATGTGGTCGAGCCAGGCTTCAGACTCGCCTTTGTCCTATTTTCTTATGAGGGAGCCTACACTGCTGAGGGTTGAATGTGGAGAGGGCGTTGGGGTGCTGTGCACGCCCTGAGCCGCCATTGCAAGCTGATGAGCTCTTTCTTTCTCCCTCTCCTGTCGTTCTGCCTCTTCTCATTTCTTCTGAGACATTCTTTCCTTCTCTTTCTCCTGCCATTCTTTCTCTTTCTCCTGCCGTTCTTTCTCTTTCTCCTTTCACTCTGCCTCTTCTCGTTTCTCCCAGGCTATGCTTTCTTTCTCATTCTCCTATCGTTCTGCCTCTTCTCGTTTCTCCTGGGCTATTCCTTCTTACTCTCTTTCCGCCTTGGCATCGTCTACTCTCTCTTGGACCCAATCCCTCAAGGGCTTGCCCTGATAGTCCCATGTCCTTTGTAGTGGACATGTAGAACTTGAAGTCCTTCTTTTGCTGGGCTCTGGATGTCGTAGACATCTTGAGATAATGCTTATATGGGTGTGGCCCTTTAGATAATCAATGTGTCTGAAAAGACTCAAGTTTGTTCATGATGAACTGGTTTCAGTATGTCTATATGACTTAGTTTGTTCGTGATGAACGAATTTTAAGTCTGAATAAGACTTAGTCTGCTCATGATGAATGAATTTTTAGTGTGTCTCGAAAGACGTAACTTGGATTTTATATCACTCATGGACTTGGCCGGTGACAGCGTGAAATTAAGGTGTTCTGGGGAATGAGGGTTTGTGCATGTTGAACGTGGTTAATTGGGTTCCAGAACTTAGGGTTTGTGCTAAATGAGCGAATTGGGGTCTTGTACGACTCAAAGTTGTTCTAATGAACTAATTCAGTATGTCTAAGAAGACTTAAGGTTGTTCTAATGAACTGGAACAATCAGTCCCATAAGGACCTGGATGTGTCTGAAATACATGAATATAATGTCTTGAAATGGACTTGGATTTTTTAGCCCAAGGTTTAATGCAAGCCTTAAATAATGATTAGCAGAAAATTGTCAGATCTAGTGGAATTAAAGTAACAGGCTTATGTAGAATTGGATACCGCTTAATATGCTTTTGAATTTACTTGTTCACATAAATAGTTACAGTGCCTGAAGGAATGCTTATGCTGGCAGTGGCAGCAAATATTATAAAATTGCCCTGGGTAAATGGGAAGTGGTAGCTTCGAGAAATTCGCAATTAAATGAGTGAATGAATGATTATGTTGGCGGTTCAGAAGATGTTATAAAATTGTATTGTCCTAGGCAAATAGGGACAGTTACTTCTAAATATACACAATTAAATGCTAGGGAAACAATGTAGCTAGCTCCTCGGCTAAGAGAGAAAAAAAATATTCATAAAATGCGACGAGAAAAGAATGTGCTTATTTCAAAAGCACGATATTTAAACTCGGTAGAATATGACGAGCGCACACAAAAAAAATTCTTAGTTTACCATGCACTGGCAAATTTTCTGCCAGCGAAAACTCATTTGCTTAAGGGAAAAAGGAAATGTTTACTTTACTCTAGAGACCTGATTTTGTTTACTTTAGCAATCCCATGGGACTGGACAGTTCAGCACGTGGGCGTGAAGAGAAACAACCAACAAATACAGCGAACAAATACAATGCAGTCTTGGCTTAGCTGACACCTGGCCGAGCGAAGCTTTGCTCAAATTTTAATGAGACGACGATAAATTTCAGAAGATTTTCCTCTCCTCTGGGGAAATGAAAGAATTGATGTTTCCTTTTTTTCTCACGGTTTGTTTCATGGAAAAATTTGAATGGAATGGAATTTGCCATGTGCGTTTCTTTTATAGAAGGAATGTAAACAAATGCGAGTACTAACCACGATTTTTTACTCGCATGGCCTAAACAAATTTTTACGGATTTATGAGATTTATTCAGTAAGGAAGAATAATATCTTTGCCCAGCAAATTCCTAACCTCTACGAGAGAGCGAGAGAGAAAGTAAAAATATCCTACCTCCATTGATACGAAAATTGCTGGACTGGGTTAGCCCACGTGGCTATAATGTGTGCCTTGCTAGTATTTTGGGACTTTCAAATTGTTCTTATCACGTGGACGAAGGAATAAGAGCATTATTCCTTTTATTAACTCTTCACTGAGTGTCACTCCCTACCTTCCTAGTTTTAAAACATGCAGCTAACATGCAATAGCACAAAATCTTGTGTAAAGGTTAATAATTCTCTCTTATTTGTAACTCGGATACATGCACATGTTCTAACAATTCCTAACTCTATTTCAGCTAAGATTTTGTTCGTACCTAACAAAAATAAACATAACACGATACTTCCTGTGCAAAAAGCTGTACTTAAAAGATTTTCTTGTTTATCTTTAATGTTTGCATGTTTTATAGTGTTCATCCTAATGCTAATATAGTACTGTATATGTTCTGAATACAACAACAAGGAATTTAAAAGAAGAAAGATGGGTTAAACTCTTTCTCACTCTCTCTTGTATGTTATGTATATATATATATATATATATATATATATATATATATATATATATATATATATATATATATATATATATATGTGTGTGTGTGTGTGTGCGTGTGTGTGTGTGTATACATATACATCCATACACACACACACACACACACACATATATATATATATATATATATATATATATATATATATATATATATATATATATATATATATATATATATATATATATATATATATATATATATATATATATATATATATATATATATACATAATTTATAAGCGAGAGAGAGAAGGAGAGTTTAACCCATCTTTCTTCTTTTAAATTCCTTTTGTTGTTGTACACAAGAAAGTCTTTTAAGTACAGCTTTTCTTCAGCCACGAGCAAATCTACCTCTCGTCCACTCATCGGAGTCTCAACTAGCCCACCTTAGTCCTTACCCCCACCAATTTCAGTAGTAACAAAGCCAGACTGAGGACATCGGTACAGCAAAAGCAAGAAGCCTGTCAGTTTGAATCATATTATGGAATTTCAAAACCCGTAAGACTGCTTAACAAAAATAACGCCATCCCCCTCCCCCCACAACAGAAAATGTAGCTTTAGCCAAGATTAGAGGGTTTTAATGTCACATCAGATACTGCATACTAAGCGCAGTCGTATTTCTACATGACATCATGTCACTTTTAATTAGCTGATATGAGAGAGAGAGAGAGAGAGAGAGAGAGAGAGAGAGAGAGAGAGAGAGAAGCTAGGGTGTTGGACACTTTCAACAACTTCACTGAATTCTTGGGTATATTCAGTCAAGTGGTGCTGCTTCTCTTTATAGCTTCCTATTACAGTAACTGTAGGAAATGCACTGCAACCGATATGTAAACAGATAACCACTTGGCTTACATTACAGAGTTAACATATCCTATTATGATGTTCATGATTATCTCCAATACCAAATAACTTTAAAATTTTGATAAATTTCAAGTGTTGTGCAATGGATATGCCTGATTGAAAATAGATACGGTGGTAATGATAACGCCGTAGTCGAAAGTTAATTGGAATCTTATTAAACAAACTTCTGTTAAAAGTGAGACAGCAATCATAGTTACAGCGACATAACCTGTTCAGAACTCTCTCTCTCTCTCTCTCTCTCTCTCTCTCTCTCTCTCTCTCTCTCTCTCTCTGTGTGTGTGTGTGTGTCTTACTCCAACCATACCTAAAGACTCCTCCTACTAAAACAACTCTAGAGCTGATTGGAGGAACTCATGCTAACAGAGAAAGAGCCCCCCCCCCCCCTTGATAAACACTGTTACCATATAATTTTTTTAAGTCTGTCACCAAGGTGTAACAGGTGGACTTGTTCGCAATAGTACATTTTACATCTATCATTTTCTATTTTTTGTATACCATTGTTTATACACGCATCACTTTTACTGTGCATATATTTCTGTGTCAAATGATATTCTCATTGTATAAGGTATACACATGTTAATTTGTATTTAAACTTTTTTGCATTTTTCTTTTTTATGGTATATACTGTACACATCATTTCTTTTTGCCACCTATTAAGGGATACAGAGTTGATGAAACGCGGTTTTTCGGCAACAGCTTTTTTATCAAAGCTTCGGATAAAGGTGACAGTTGGCAAGTGTATATTCTATAACCTTACCTAATTTTTGCAAGTATTATTTGGTACAAAATCACAGACAAGGATCCTAAAACGGTTCGTGATGTAAACATAATATGACATCATGAGGCTCCCCCCATCCACCAGGTAGGCAGTGAATGGATATGCTTACGCAGTCTAGGCTTCAACAAATTCGATAATGGCCAGCAGGATATGGAATTGTCCCCGTGGTTGCAAGAGTGCATTTATGATATGGCTTGCCACTTTGTATACAAGCGAGAAGACCCATTGCAAGATTTATGATAGCGTTAATAGGTAATTATTTCTCTAGTGAGTAATAGTTACTTGGCCACCTCAGGAGTGTGGGCAGGAACTGATAGACTATCCTGTCATTTTGAGGAGGAGCACTGATAGTCGGACAGTATCCAGAGAGCGTGGAACCAGTCATCACTGACATTGCTAGCGACGATGAGGACGGAGTTGATGACTTCTTCCTCGAGAGTGACGATGAAGACATTTTGTAGATAAATTATGTATAGTGTTAGACTTTTTTTGTACATCAAAAACACATTAATTAAATCACAATGATTATGACAATATGTTCCTCATTCAAACTGATTTCAGTATATTTTCCTTTCCATGCATATCGATATAAATCGTGTTACATTTGATTGCTATTAAGTAGGTAAATAATAGCTTGCCCTCAAAATCTTGACTCCTACCATTACCTTTTATTTGCAACGAGTATACGAGCGCTGTTTTGGGTGCCGTATGACATAAATAAAAAAACAAAGAAAAATAGTAATGGGTTACATTAACTGAAATAAAACAATGGCGTTGACCTTTACACCTCTAACAATTGAGGGAAATGAGGCATCGTTGCTTTTCATTTGAATTCTACTTCTAGTGACCGCTCCTGACTTGTAGCAAATAGAAGGCTATAGTGTCGAAACTTGAGGTAAAACAAAACTGATTATCTTTTTGTATTCCCACCTTGAATGGATGTAGATCTAACAAATGAGCTATAGACCTTGAATTATTTGTAAAGTGGAAACAATACAAATATCAAGAAAATGGAAGAATTTCAAGCTAACAACTTAGTCCCAACAACTGGTGTGGAAGTTGCGTTGAAACCTCCACAAAATAATAATGATCATAAAATTACTGAGAATGATAATGCAATCAAGGGGACGACGACAAATCCTGGTCGCCATCATTGATATCGCTGAAGCCTAGGATGGGTACTAATATTAATTAGTGAATATGTCATCGGCAAGTGGGCAGAGCCACAGTAAAGAGATGCTTTCCCATATGTAAACTTCTCCTCACTGCGGGTGGGGCCTCATGACGTCATAGGTTAACGTCACTATTGTGTTAGAAACCCTTACCTGCGATTTTGATGGCTCTGGTATAGGAAATTACATTTTACTCTAAGTACCAGAACTATTGAACTTAGGTACTGAATAACACTTGCAAAAATTAGGTATGGATATGAAATATACACTTGCCATCTTTCACCTTTATCCAATGCTTTAATAAAAAGGTGTTGCCGAAAAACTGTTTCATTGGTTCTGAATCCCTTAGTAGTACCGTAGCAGCACCGAGAACACAGGTTAATTATGGTCACAAATGTTATTATTATCCATATTTTCATTTTTACCACATTTCCTGGTCATTACAGACTCAAAATTTTAAATATTTTTAGAACTACCCATATGCCATAGAATCATATGTCATAACTCGAATACATTCCATTTTCTTTGGCTTTTTAGGGGGGAGGGGACGATGGTGAGCCCCATATGGCCCATGTTCG
>NC_089752.1:68252819-68315319 GCF_040412425.1 Macrobrachium rosenbergii
ACTTCAATATATATATATATATATATATATATATATATATATATATATATATATATATATATATATATATATATATATATATATATATATATATATATATATTATATATATATATATATATATATATATATATATATATATATATATATATATATATATATATATATATATATATTAAATGGGTATGGAGGTATTTGTGACATACAAACTCTTGCAAGGTTCAACGGTTTCGCAGATAAGAGGAATACGACTGGCATGTCTGTGTATTCAACATTCTTCGTTTGCAACCACTGTTGGATACAAGCTTATTCCAGCGCTTGTTGGAAAATCACCTTGATTTAAGGGGTTGTTAGTGACGTGTCCAAGAATGGAAGTTTCTGTCATGGCGTGATCGGAAGGTACGGAAGTTTTTGGTCTGGTGCGAATCGGATTTCTGGGAGTGTCAAAAGGAAATGTTCGTTCATGTGTGCATTGTGAAAATCACTTGATGCAATCTGTTCCTTTGAAAGGGGAGGCATTCAGTTCTGAAAAGCGATATCTGACAGACATGCTTAGGGCACGCTGGGAACTAGAATACCCATTTGCTGAAAGTGTGAGTAAAAACTTAGAAAATTGCTAACCTTGACAGACCTGATTATGTTGCAGTGATTATTTCTTTACCGTTACTTAACATTTATATCATGTATTTTTGTGTGTTATGAACTGAACTGGGTGAACTTTGGGTTTTAATGAGGGTGGTTCTGTTGCTTGCAGAGGCTTCGAGTAAGGCAGAAACCATAAATAGTCACAGCTTTAGCCTCTTATGGAAAAGGAAAGGGGGTGGCGTGAAGTGGCAATAACAGCTATTAATAACAGACTCATAGATAATGGGGTCTGACTTGGTGACTCTGTGGGAGGTGGGAGTGAATTCCCACACAATGTGTTCTTGAAATGGTTTAGTTTGCTTTTTGGGATATAGCTTAATGGGATTGATTATTTATCAGGCATAATGCCACTTACTTGTGTTGTTGTTAGACTTGCATGATAAACTCTGTTTTTGTAAGATGGGTTTCTTTTGTCTCACATCGATATTTTAGTAGTTAAGCACAGGGGGCTGAGAGAGAGAGAGAGAGAGAGAGAGAGAGAGAGAGAGAGAGAGAGAGAGAGAGAGAGAGAGAGAGAGAATGAATGTTCTCTCAAAGGTCAACGCTACCAGGGTGACCAAAGCCTGTATCTTCCAAAGGTAGGTGAAAACCAAAGTTGTATGGGTTTTTCCATACAACAGAAATGGTGGCAGACGGTAAAAAAAAAATAAATAAATAAGGGACACACTTCCAGGGTTGTGAATCCACGCCGAAGATAGAGTTGTGAACGGTGATAGGCATTTAGAAATAGGTATACAGTAGGGATACACGTAGGGGCAAGGCGTTGTCTGGGGGTTCAATGCGGGGCTGTTGGCATTCGTGATCAAGGGGTATATTGTTTGAGTTTGCATTTTTTATCCCGGGAGACAGCCGGGTATGCAGAGCGATGAGTAGCCTTTCTTAGCTGGTGACATAGTGTGGAGTGATTAACGAGTGTTGGGTGTTGTTACTGTGTACTTAGACGTAATTATACATCTGTGTTTTTAATGTAAGTGCGGGTGTAACTTCGCGAATTTTGGGATGGTTGTCGAGACACTGGGGGCAGTAATCAAAGGGAAAAAAAGTGAGGCTTTTATATTTTTTGAGTTTTCATTTTGGTTTGCTTAAAAAATTTATTTTCTCCCGACTGTCTTTCGTTTTTCTCTTGTGGAATTATTACGGGGGTGGAAAAGGTTATTTATAGGGGCTGAATTGATTCAGAGTTTTTCTTTTTTCCCTTATTGAGTTATTGTTAGTGGTGCGGTGTGTAGGATGTAATGAGCGGTTTTTGCACAGAGACAACAAGCAGCGGGATATTGGAGGGGGAGTTTTGCTTCTGAATTCTTATTCTTCTTTCTTCTTTCTTTTCTTAGGGGATGACTTGGGGAGTTAATCTTGGATACCAATTGATCTTGTGCTCAGCTGTTTGCGTGCGGCCATAAGAAGTAATTTGCTCCAGTGGAGTGTGTGAATAATTGCGGTTTAGGGAATATTAGTGGTTTATTTTTGTTGATTTTGTTTTGTGTTAGAGCATATTGTGCAAGGTTTTAGTATTATATGCATTTGAGATCAGGTAAGGTTTTGCCGGAGGTTCATGAGAGAGCTGTTTATGCTAGGAAGGGACAAAATAAAGCCACGAAAATGTCAGATGATGAGTCAGAAGATAAGAAGACTTTGGTTAGTAGGATGGCCACTTTCGCCTCTCCAATTCAGCCTTTTGCGGGGTTGGTGAATGGAGATTTGAGACAACCTGTCAAAATTTTTACTGAGAACATTCAAAATCATTTGAATACGAAGAAAATCGCGGATCAGACAGATGCCTTCGATGAAGCTAAAGGTTTTCTTACTCTAGACGTGGGAGACATTGGAAAACACTGTCGTAGCTTTGGATTTAAGGAATGCCGGACTTGGGATGACCTGAAGGTTATTCTAAGAACTGTGTATAGGGCAGATGAATGCGGTGATTTGGTTCGGGATATGAGAGCATCTTTGAGACCACGAAGGGACAGAATTCTACGGAGTATAGCTCACAGTTATTTGATGCAGCATCGGACTTAGTAAAAAAATGAAAGGCTCGAGCTGGGTATCTGGTGATTCTATATTGTTAGAAAATTTTCAGAAGTTGTTGCATTTTTCCTGGCCCCTGAATGATGTTCCTGATGCGATAGTGAGTAGTTTTGATAGTCGGGTAGAGCCTACGTCTGACGAATCATTTATTTTCGCCCAAGTTAGAAGGCCTATGTCGAAATGCTCGACGTTAGATTGCACATTTTTCAATCGGATGCTGAAAACCACGATGGGGGGTCAGAGGAAATTTTCACAGGGAGATTCAGGTTCTGCTTCCAGTGGGTTTTGTGTTAAAGTGGAGAGTGATAGAAGATCTACGGATCAAACACCACAAAATCGTTGCTTTAATTGCAATAAGTCAGGGCATACGAAGAAGTTTTGCCCAGTTAAATACTGTGGTTGGTGTAGAAGTTCTGCACGTTATTGGCGGTTCTGTGTGTCTCTCAAAAAAGAGTAATGATAGACCAGCAACCCAAAATTTTGCGAGTAGCAATAAGAAAGCTCCTCAGGAGGGATATCCAAAGAAGTCTGAAAGTAGACAGAATTTTTGGAGGGCAGATCAACCCAAAGGGAAAGGATAAATTGTTCATGTCAATAGGGCTTTTGGGAGACATAGGAGAACTGAAGTTGGTGGTGAAAGGAGCGTAACTGGGTCTATTCTTTTGATTTTTGTGGATATGGGTGCTCATCAGTCAGTTTAGTGCGCTATGATTTTTCCCAGTATCAGTTAAGGCAGTTAGAGGAGAAAGTGTGTGATGTCCAAGCTCATAAACTGGATGTCGTAGGTGTGGTGGATATTTGTTTTTTGCTGGGGAACCAATTAATAAGGGAGTCAGTTTTGATGGTGAGAGAGAGTCAACTTGGGTAATAAGGTTTTATTGGGGCATCCAGCGTGTAATAGAATAGGTATTTCTATATACCCTAGTAAAGGAGGTATAACAGTTGGTGAAACTGGAGGTTTTATCCTGTATGTGGGTGCTGAGGAAATGGAAGGAAATATATCTGCTATAGGGGATAATAAGTAAATAAGTGGGGATAATGAGGAAATTGTGGGAGATAATCAATCACAGGGAGAAACTGAGCCAAATAGTGATGGGAAAAGGATATATAAAGGTGTTTTAATGGAGGTTATAATTTTAGAACCAGGTATGGTTGGTATGGTGAAAGTTAAGGTGAGAGATATAAAAGTGGATAAACAGGTGTGTGTGGTGGAAGACAGTGAGAAACCTAAAGGAGTGGTGAGTACAGTTTCAGTTAATAAGGTACCAAATAAAGGAATTACATGGGTAGAATTGTTAAATTGCAATAATTCAGAGGAACACTTATGTTGCAGATTTAGAAGAATGAAGCGGTGAAACTGAATCAGTAGCATTAATAGGGGAGCAGAATGGGGTTTTGGAGGCTGAAAAAGAGGTTAGAAGGGAGATATTTAGGAATCATTTGGGTGAGGCAGATATAAAGAATACATAGAGGGGGTTAGGTGAAGTTTTAGATGAATATTCAGATGTTATTGGTCTGAAGGGTGCTAAATTGGGGTTGACTGGTGTGTTGAAGCATCAGGTGCATTTAGAGAGGGGGATGAAGCCTATCTATGTCCCATCGTATAGGATGCATTTGAAGATTAGGGTGCAGGTTAAGCAAGAGGTTAACAAGTGGGAGGCAGAAGGTATAATTAGGCCAAGCTTGTCACCTTAATTTCCCGTTGTTGGTGGTACCTAAGAAGGATGGTTCAATCTGTGTATGTGTGGATTTTAGAAAATTAAATGAGAAGATCATTCCAGACAGGTATCTGGTGGCGTGTTTGCCAGATTTGTTTGTGGAGATTGGAGGTAGGAATATCTATTCATCAATTGCCCTCACGCAAGGGTATTGCACGTGCCGTTGAGTGAGGAAAGTAGAAAGTTAACAGCGTTTTCAATTCCCAAGGGACATTGTGAATTTACATGGATGTCTTTTGGTTTGTCAGGTAGTCCTATTACATTTATGAGGTTAGTGAATACAGTCTTGCATGGGATGTTGGGGATAAATGTGTTTGTTTATATGGATGACATATTGATTGCTATGGATTCTATAGAGGAACATTTAGAAGTGCTTAAGGAAGTCCTAAGAAGGTTTAGAATGGTAGGTCTAAAGGTTAAACTGGCCAAGTGTGACCTTTTGAAGAAACAGATTGTATATTTAGGGCATGTCATTTCGACAGAAGGTGTTCGAGTAAATGACGAGAAGGTCAAAGCGATTGCGGATTTTCCTACACCCAAAACTAAGAACGTCTGCTCGTTCATGGGAGTGGCAGGGTTTTTCCGTAGAATCATGAAAGGTTTTCCTACGTTGTCAGCACCTTTGACAGATGTAGTGAGAGATGATGTGCAGTTTTCATGGGGTGAAGCTCAGCAGACAGCCTTTCAGAAAGTTAAAGAGGCTTCGATGAATCCTCCAGTTTTGAAGTTCCCAGATTTTTTGTTACCGTTCACGTTAGTGATGGATGCCAGTCAAGAAGGGGTAGGTGCTTGTTTAATGCAGAAATTTGATGGTAAATTGCATCCACTACCTTTTTATAGCAGAAAGTTCAAGACATGAGGGAGTAATGACTGGTTAATGGCGGTGGTGGATAAGGAAGCTTTTGCAATGGTGTCTAGTTTAGTACATTTTAAGATGTTACTAATAGGGAATAAGGTGGAAGTTCTTACGGATCATAAGCCATTGTCGGATCTTTTTAATAAGCCTGATCTATCTCCTAAGAGGGTTAGGTGGTTTTGACAGTTAGGGATTTTGATGCTATTAAGCTTAAGCACGTTGAAGGTAAACATAATGCTGTAACAGATGCTCTTAGTAGGAATTTTGTGGATACGGAGGGTGAGTGTGTGTTTACTGTAACTGGCGAGTGTGTGGCTTGGGATATTAGTTTGGTGGAGAAGAAACAAGATGAAGATGGGGTTTTAGCAGACACAAAGCGTTTCTTAGAGGGGAGTTAGTGAGAAAAAGTTATAGATTTCCTTATTCAGGTTTGGAGTTAGAAGGCAATTTGTTGGTGAGGAGAATTAAATGTAAGTTAAGGAGTAGTGAGGATAAGGGTGATAGAACCCAGATTGTGGTACCAAAGGAATTGATTCCAGTGGTTTTGGAGATTATACATTGTAAATTTAGTAGTTCACATTTGGGGACTGAGAAGACGTATCAGAAAGTACATTATACATTTTTCTGGAAAAAGTTTTCTTCAGTGGAGACATTTGTGAAGGGATGCTCGGTGTGTAATTCATGTAAACCGGCAAGGGTTACGTTGAGTAAATTGGGGTCTTTTCCTATCCCTAGTAGGCCTTTTCAGGGAGTGCATATACTGTAGATTTGCTAGCGAACTTTTATGAGTCAGGGTTTGGACACAAGCATTTGTTGGTGATTATACATCAGTTAACAAGGTTTGTGGAGATTTTTCCGTTAAAGAATAAGACGGCGGATGAGGTTGCAGTGACATTTTTCCATGGGTATATATTGTAGATATGGAGAGGCTAAAGGGCTGTGTGAGCGTGCCAATAGGAAAGATATATAGATATAGAGATGTGGTTAGACATAGCATAAATACAATAGTTAGTGACACCATTGGTGTGTCACCAGTAGAGGCATTATTTGGTTACCTAGTTCGGGGTGCATTAATTTGATTTGTTGTCGATTCCGTCACATTGCGACGATACAGTTAAATCTTTAATTGCTACAGGTAAAGAGAGACATGCACGTCTTAGTAGTAATTTGGAGTCAAAGACTCGGGCAATGGTCGCGAGAAGTAATGCAAAATCAGATGGCATAAGAGTTGCAGTTGTGGATAATGTGTTTTTGAAGATTAATGTCAGAAATGACTTGAATTATAAGTTGGGTCGGGTCCCAAGTTTGATGGGCCATTTAGGGTTATAGAAGAGAAAATGGGAAATAGGTTCATAGTTCTGGATGAAGACACAGGGGTGACAAAGTTAATACACCTTTCTAAGATAAAAAAAATGGTTTAATGTTTAATTGGGTTTCTTTGTTGGGTTTTTGTGTTTGTTGTGGGTTTTCTGGGGATAATGAGCTTTGAAATGTGGGGTGTGTTGATCGTGGAGTTTTTCGATCTTTCTTTGCTTTCTCTTTGTGGAATTAAGCATTTGTTTATGGTTTTTTTTTATCATTTGCATCATTTATATCTTTTGTGTGGTAGAACCAGGAGACGAATAAAGGGGGCCGGTTGCTTTAGCCACAGGGGTGACCTAGATCTGACAATAGCTCAGTTTACAGTTCATACGACGATTCTGAATATTGAGAAAGAGACCAAATCGTTGTAACAGAGGTAATATCTCAAGTAAAAGCAGTAATAGCAGTATCGGAAGGACGTGTTTCTGAAGATATTTTATCTTTGGGGTGTTAGAATCAGTTTTGATGACTGGGGCTTATAAATGGGGATCCAACATAATTTTCACTGGTAGTGATTTATATAGGTACTATGGGACAATAACAGTAAATATCAGACAGGGGGTTAATTGTGGAGATACCTACAGGTTAAAATTTAGGTATATCTTAGTTTAACCAGACCACTGAGCTGATTAACAGCTCTTCTAGGGCTGGCCTGAAGGATTAGATTTATTTTACGTGGCTAAGAACCAACTGGTTACCTAGCAACGGGACCTACAGCTTATTGTGGAATCCGAACCACATTATGACGAGAAATGCATTTCTATCACCAGAAGCAAATTCCCCTAATTCTTCACTGGCCGGGCGAAGAGTCGAACGCTGGGCCAACAGCGTGCTAGCCGAGAGGTCTACCCACCCCTCCAGTGAAGTGCCAAGGACCCATTTTGTAGTTATATATTATGACCTTTTCCTAGTACATATAATAATTGAATAGTGATGTTAGAGGGATGTGGGTTGCGATTGACACTTGACTGACTGCTACAGAATGTACGTTCTGCACAGTTCCATACGACCGTGGTTACGCCGTTGGAAAACACTTCAGTGATTTTCTGCCGAGGATGCAGGTTGACGAAACTGTGCCACAACACGTCGACGTCGTTTCTTCCAGAGGGTTTGTAGCTAATTGATGGAGTTTGCAGGATAGTGTCTACGCAATTTGTCGTCATTAAGCAAGAGGATCTATAATTCGTCGGCGAGGGGCTTTATGTAACTTGTGCATAATTACGATGAGGTGGTAGAATTACCAGCTGTACTGGAGAATTACACTGTTTGCCGGAGTTGATAAAAAAAGGAAGGAATTAATTATATTGACCTTTTTATGGGCATGAAATAGTGTTACCATGTGTTCTGGCCTTGTTGCTGATAATAATTATCATAATTATGCGTGTTGTCGTGATATTCCGATGAAGCTGTGCTGCTGCAAGGAGAAGCAACCCCCACAAGTGTGAGTGATAGTGAATCATGAAACCGCATCGTAGTGATTGAATAAGTGTACTTTGGGGTCGAGGACAACCTGTAAGTAGATGGGCCGAGCCCTATTAAATAGGTAAGGAGGCATTTGTGACATACGAACTCTTGCAAGGTTCAGCGGTTTCGCAGGTAAGAGGAATGTGACCAGGATGTGTGTTTATTCAACATTCTTCATTTGCAGCCACCGTTGGGTCACGCTCATTCAGCGCCAGTCAGATGATGACCTTCGATTTAAGGGGTCGTTAGTGACACTTGTCCAAAAATGGAAGTTTCCATCATGGTGTGATCAGAAGGTACGGAAGCTTTTGGTCTGGTGTGAATCGGATTTCTGAGAATGTCAAAAGGAAATGTACTTTTGTGTGTCCATTGCGAAAATCGTATGGTGCGATCCGTTCGTGTGAAAGGGGAGGCATTCGATTGTGAAAAGCGATATCTGTCAGACGTGCTTAGGTAACGCTGGGAACTGGAATTCCCATTCGCTGAAAGCGTGAATAGGCACTTAGAAAATTACTAACCTTTACAGATCTGATTATGTTGCATTGATTATTTCTTTACCGTTATTTAACATTTATATCATGTATTTTTGTGTGTTATGAACTGAACTGGGTGAAATTTGGGTTTTAATGAGGATGGTTCTGTTCTTTCCTGATGTTTCGAGTAAGGCAGAAACCATAAATAGTCACGGCTTTAGCCCCTTATGGAAATGGAACCGGGGGACGAAGTGACAGTAACAGTTATTAATAACATACTCACAAATAATGGGGTCTGACTTGGTGACTTTGTGGGAAGCGGGAGTGTCCCAACACACTGTGTTCTTGAAATGGTTTAGTTTGCTTTTTTGGGATATAGCTTAATGGGTTTAATTATCTATCAGGCATAATTTCGTTTACTTGTCTTGTTGTTAGACTTTCATAATAAACTCTATTTTTGCAAGATGGGTTTCTTTTGTTTCACATCGATATTTTAGTAGTTAGGTACAGGGGCTGAGAGAGAGAGAGAGAGAGAGAGAGAGAGAGAGAGAGAGAGAGAGAGAGAGAGAGAGAGAATATTCTCTCAAAGGTGGACGCTACCAGGTTAACCAACGCCTGCAACTTCAGGAGGTAGGTGAAAACCAAGTTGTATGAGTTTTTCCATGTAACATATATATAATACACTAGACATGAACTGGACTGCACAGGATCAAAGACAGTTAGAGCCGAGTTTTGCAAGAATTAGCTGAACCGAAATTACTTTGAGAATGGTTGTAATGACTCAAGATGTAGTTGTATATTAGGTAGTAACTCATCTAGATAGGAAAGAAGTAAAACGATGCTATTCATAGCGAAAGTGGGAGTTAGAGTTAGGTAGAGGTCTGAAATTTACTGTGCCTCCTGCAAATATTTAACACCTATAAATTTTGGTTTTCCCCTTGCTTTGATAGGTTGATTTCCTGTTCATTTAAAGTGAATGATTATATCACTGACGTTCAGACGTAAGAAAAAAATTGTGCGAAAGGAATTACCACCTTCAGGCCCTAGGTCTACTGACTTCCGATAAGCCCTAGTTGTGCAACTAATAAAAGATGAAAAAGAGAAAAATGGAAGGTCTTTTCATTTCAGTAAGATTCTTTGGAACCATCGCACAAGGAATTTTTCCCCAGCAAAATTTGATAACCATTCTCGGCCGCGCTATACTTGAAACCGTAAGCAACGTATTGTCTTGACAACTTTATTAAATACGTTTATAGCTTGTACCAAATGTTACCTAAAGCCTGATTCATTTAATATTTGTTCAAATGATTATACTAACTTGATCGACTTTTGAACTCCATACTGCTTCATCTAAAAATAAGCTTACTTTGTAATTTCACTGTAATATACGAGCATCGTGAAAAAAGGCTGATTGTATAGATTCCAATCTTCTTAGTCTAACAAATTATTTTATCTTCCTAATAAAACCCTTTCATCTTCTGCTAGTCTCTGATATTCATAAGAAATATCTCTCATTCAGAAATAATTAAACATTACAAGGCGCCACAAAATACAAAGGAATAAGAAAGAAAATTGTGGAGCTGCGTAATAAGAGGAGGAAACAGATAAAAACTGAGAGCGCAGAAAGATCGAGTGATCAAATGCAAAATGAGAAGGGGAAGGGACAGAGATATAAGATTAATTAAGAGGATAGAAACGATTTCATGAAAAACAAGTCGACAGAATGCAACAAAAACATGGCGAAACAGAGAACAAGAAGTCATCTGCAACAAAGTCAGCAGTAAATATGAAATCATGTTTTTGAATATTTATTTCATAGGGTGCACGATACACTGACAGTAAAATAATTAATGTTATGGAAATATTAGTACTAGTGTGCATGCTATAGAGAAATTCGATGTTTTCTCAAAAACGGCCGATTTTTTGGTGAACAGATGATTATGCTTTATCATAGTTCTGACACACACGCACACAGGCTAATGCATCATGCCCAGGTTCCGAGTGTTCAGTACTATGAACCAAAATTACGACCTTGTATACATGTAGACAGTAATAGTCTGCATGCTAAAGTTAATTTGTCTAAGAGTTTTTTACGTTATTCACATGATTTTGACCACGTCCCTATGTAATTTCTTGTTGCAGGATCTCTCTCTCTCTCTCTCTCTCTCTCTCTCTCTCTCTCTCTCTCTCTCTGTCCGCAGAGGATGGCTAATGATTGTTGTGATGTTAGATTATAGTAGCCAGTCGGTCAAACAACCAGGTTCTCTGTCTGCCTATCTCTCTCCAACCCATTTTGCATTAAGAATCCTCGTTATTTTGTCTTTAGTTTAAGATATCAAGTTAGTCAGTTAGGCATCAATATCTTTTTTCAATGACGTTCAGAACCACTGGTTTGGCGTCAAATTATGATACTGAATTAAGCTCTCTCTCTCTCTCTCTCTCTCTCTCTCTCTCTCTCTCTCTCTCTCTCTCTCTCTCTCTCGTGCAATCAGCCATCTCCATATAACGCAAAGAAACGAATTTGACGATAACAATGACGAAAGAAAGTTAGTGAACGAATAAAAGAAGTCCTAATAATGATAATAAAAAAAAGCTTCTCGTCGTCCTTCTCCCTTGGTAGTCGATGTCCCGGAAATAGCCGGGAAGCAATTAAGAGAAAAAAATAACAGAAAAAAAAAATGTTTCCACAGGCTCCTGCCATATTCAGGTCCGAAGTCTGATAGTTAATTGGTTAGGCTACCTGCTGTTGCTGCTCAGAATGTGTCGTGTCATTTATATTCTTAAATTAGAATACTCGTGTTATTTCAAAAGACTTTCTGATGAACTACAAGTCTTTACAGATCTTTTCTAGTTTCCTCTAGGCAAAATTCACGAAGTCTGGTCAAGCAGCCACTCTGTATATATGAGCTTCGTAGCATGGATTATGGTACTTTCCTCACTGGCCAGAGGGTCTGGGACTGATTCTCAGGCGAGTCTTGGCAGATATGATTTTCTGTTAAAGTCCATTTTGTCTTTGTTCAAATGCACAGTGATTTATTAGTCTAGTAGTTAATTATCTGTATTACATAGCAGCAAAGGTATCAAAGGACACAGACTAGCAATTCCATTTCCAAAATATAAACAGCCTTTCCCATCCGGAGGTGTGAAGGGTAGAGCTTTCAGTTCCCAGCAAGTTTTTAGGGGATAAGGTTTCTGATGCCATTAACTATTCACAGCTGGGTCAACTGGTGCTGGTATAGCGTCTGAAAATCACTCACCGCCTAACCACTGAATCATGTACAATTATTTCTGGTCTTTTAACTAAAATGCTCGAAGAATATCAACACCTGACTGCAGTTGATATGAAATGCTTAATATAGTAATTTGCATTGAACCCGAAGTAGCTGAAATGAAAGAAAATTATATATATGTGCATATATATATATATATATATATATATATATATATATATATATATATATATATATATATATATATATATATGTGTGTGTGTGTGTGTGTGTGTGTGTGTGTGTGTGTGTGTGTGTGTGTGTATTCCATTTTTACCATCATTATATAATAATTAAAAAGCTGTTGTTGCAACAGTATTTAACCTTACTATGGATAATCGGGCGTTCTGTGAATTCGTGTATCATACTTTGTTTTGTATCAGATTTTGTGGAATATTCAATAACTTTTAGTAACTCTTCACCCTGACTTGTATTTTTTTTTCTTCTGTCATTGTGCATCTAATTGTAACATTTATCAGGACATTCAGTTATCTTTTAACCTCCTAATTTTTCCTCACTAACAACTCTTCAGTTTGCTTTCCTTCTATAAAAGTTTTCATTGAAACGATATCTTATTTTCCTAAATCGCTTTGTTTAATTTTACTCTTTACTTCATTTCTTGTTGCCTCATTTAAGCATGCATAGCTGCTTTTTCAATCATCCCGAAGCATTTTTACCCTGACGCATTTCGAAGAATTCTGTCTCTGCTATCCCCTTCTTCATCCTGGTCTATAATTTTAACCAGATATTAAAACATCATTTACTAACTTGCAATTACAAATTTTTTTGACAAACCCAGCTAGCCAACATACATTCGTTTCTACATTTCCTCTTACGGATAAGAAATTTTTTTTTTTTTTTTTACATTCTTCTTTTCTCATACCATGTTCTAATTTAAATCTGTAGCAATGTGAAGCCTAACTAATGTTTTCCCCCGCTAATTTTTCTTTCGTAATTAAATGAATGTATGTAGCATTGTTACGTAATGTGACAATTGGTACTGAGCCACAAGGTTAGCCGTGCGGTCTCTGCGTGGTCAAGTCAACACTGAATGGTCTGCTCAAGTTACTGTGCAACTTGGAGCAGCCCACTCATTTCCACATGATGTAATTGACTGTGATTACAAATTGCTTTACAGTATTTGTTTTATATGTTAATGCTGGCCTCGTTCGCCCTACTGGTAGTCGAAGAAAAGTGGGGAAGAAGGGGATTGGGGGAGGAGCAGGTGGAGTTGAGAAGGAGGAAGAGGAAGGAAGGGAGAGAGGAAGGACATTCACATTTCTTGGGTAAGGTAGAGGAGCCTTTCCCCTCGTTTATGGCGGAGGTCAAGTGCCCCGTAAGGACTTGTTTTCGCCATGCAGCTAGATCTCGCACCTACGCTCTTTCGTCATGTCTTTAGAGCGGGACTACAGCAGCTACACTTATTCACATCATCACATTTTCCATATTCTTTTGAAATAAAGGAATCAACGTTATATATTACTAGCTTAATGTTCATATTTTAGCCAAAATTTTCTTTTATTAAAAGCTGCTTCAGTTATATTTCTCACCAACATATTATAATAAAGTAACATTTTAGTATTTGGCCAGTGAATACCAAAATGTGTTCCAATAACATGTTAATTGCACGTTTACATCGTGCGAATAACGTGTGTTTTTCTGTGTTCTGTTCAACCCTCTTCTCAACGATTTTCCAGTCTGACTTTTAATAAAAGTGTCACAGTTAAGTTATGCGCTATTTCAATTACACATCCGTCGATAAAATCAGTTGTCCTCCATACTACTTTGTTTACAGAACTGTTTTTTTGTGAATCGCACATTAATCAAACAGAATTTTAGGAGACTTTCTATTTTGTTAGCACAAACATTTTTTTGTGTTGAATGTTTCAGTTATTTTTACCATAATCTTTTTTTTTTTTTTTTTTTTTGCTGCTCTTAATGCATCGTCCGTTCCGACAGCAAGATATTTCAATTTTGTCCATACTGTCATCCTGTCAGAACGTGGATGTGAAAGTTGATTTCTTTACACAGGCAGAAATATTGGTAGGTTTTCTGTAGAAGCCGAATTGGAATCCATTATTACTTCTACAATTTCAGCTTTCCCAAGAAGGGTAGACGACAGGCATTTTTCACCTCCATAGACAGCTTTATCAGAGGCTTAATTTCATTTAATCTACCAAAGTAAGTTTGCGTTTTGGTTCCCTGATTAAATCCATATTATTTTGTAAACTTAAAGCATATCACTTTGCGTGGAATGATTTTACTTGGTAGTCAAATCTCAAAAAAGTCTATCTACAAAGTGCTAACAAGGGATTTCCCTGGGCCTTGGGAAATTTTAGAGGTCAAAATTTCGAGTAAAATTCAGATTAAAATCTTTTTCATACCGTTTAATTACCCATATTAAGGTGGTCTTAGAGATTGGTTTATCCAGCTGTCTCTGTTTCTCTGATTTCAAGTATACTTCATGTATACATACATACCCACGCGCACGCGCGCACACACACACACACGCGCACATATATATATATATATATATATATATATATATATATATATATATATATATATATATATATATATATATATATATATATATATATATATATATATATATATATATATATATATACAGTATATAAATATAATATACAGGGTGTTTTGAAATTAGAGGTGCTCCCCCTCTACAGCATAAACTAAAATTGGTATGGACAAAAACAAAAGTAATTCAGAACAGGTATTTATTTAAGTTTCCCTCTGAGTATTTAATATTTTGTGTGGCCTCCATCTGCCTGTACCACAGCCTGCATTCTTGAGGGGTATGATTTCAGCAAATCGCAAAAAAGCTGAGACTCAAACTCCATTTCCCTGAGCACTTCGGTCACCTCTCTTCGCAGGTCATCGAGGCTTGGTATACCATCATAGTTCACTGTGCGTGCTTCAACATGATCCTTTAAGATACTACCAATGTTTTCACATGCATTAAGGTCAGGGGAGCTACCTGGAAATTCACTTGACGAGAAGAAATCGATACCACTTTTTCGAAACCGCTCCTGTGTCTGAAACATGGTGCCTTATGCAAAAATGTGACTTCTTCAACAGATAACACGTTTGCAGGATCTTTGAGCAAAGGAAATACTCCACCAGTAAGCACAGTTTCTCTGAAGTATTCGCCATTCCATGACTGTCCTTTTTCTTTGATGATCCACATTAACCGTTTGGCTGTGAAACAGAGAAAAATTCCCAAACATTCAGGAAATTTCACAACTTGGCAATAGCGCACATCATCGCTGATATCATCCAACTTTGCAGCCCAAATGATGTCATTTTTATGATTTGGCTTCCTGATTGTGTAAATGAAGAAGTCATCTGATGCGGCAACATGGAGAAAGTCAGCTTCATCCCAATCTTTGAGAAATGAATCACAAAACCATGCACGGTCTTCTCTCTGTTGCTGAGTGATGTTGGCCTTGCTGATAACATGAAATGGCTTCATATAGTGCAGCAGATAATTGCATATTTCATAAGAATCGTTCAGATAGTGAAACAAGCATGAAATTTTGCACAAGTGCTCTTTAAAGTTCCCTCTATCAGAAAAGGGCGCTGGCCACGCAAAAAATTTAATATGGCGGCCAAATTCCAAGATGGCGGCCAGTATCGACAGATTTTGGCTAATTTTTCACTAGAATGGCATGTATTTGCTTCTAGCAATATGGTAAAGCTCTTCCATACTATTTCTTGTGAATATTATGTTTCTGTAGCTTCCCAGTACAGTTTACCTTTAAATATGGGGGCTATATGGCTGCCAAGAAAAGGTAGAAACAATAATTATAATGAGAAATAATGCCCGTTCAACAATTATCGTTTTAAGCATGGATCTTGGTTTCTGTGGTTTTAGATCCTAATGAGGCCATCTCTTTCGAATAACTCATCAATTTTGAAGGAAAATTAATAAATGTAAAAGAGTGTATGTCTGCACACAACCAGGGCACACTGGTGACATCACTGCTGTGTAACTCAGCATGGGGTTCAGTGCCAGCTAATCCAGCTTTACTAATCCTGTAGTCTTAGACTAGTAGTTGTAGTATAGTTTAGTTTAGTGTCCCAAATGCTTTCCTAACAGCCCCAGACCAGCTATAGTTAGATAGCCGCACCTGAATAGACAGGATGTGCCAGCGGGAGAGCCGAGCCAAGGGTATGGGGGCTGTACATGATGGTTCATGTACTTACCCGGATGGTGTACAGATCACACGGGACTTAAATGGCACTGGATGAATGATCGGGCTAGGTGTAGGGAGACCGAACCTAGTTGAATCCCATACAGGAATGTGTGCTTTGTTTAAGGTGGTAAAAGGATAACCCCTCGGCCTTAATCAAAAAGTGAAATCATGGCAGAATGTGATGCCAATCCAATATTGAGCAGTAGAAAACAAACTGGAGTTTGTGTTGTCTTTGTCAGAAGGACAAAGAGGTGAGCACTTGACATCACCTCCAAGTCATCATGTCCTAGACCATGATGGGTACACAATGCTGGCAAGGAACATTCCCATGTTCAGTGAAATTAATGAAATGCCACTGATAATGGATCCAGCAAGGCTGGATGAAGGTGATGGCATAGAGGCCACTCTCAGGAAAAAATGCAGCAAAATACCATGTGAACTGTCGCTTGTTGTTTAACAACACTAAACTGGACCGTGCAAGAAAGCGACAATCCAATGACCAGACCAGCAACACTGAGACTAGTCGTGCAAAACTGCGCCGAACCAGTCATGACAATGAAGTTTGCATTTTCTGTGAGAAAGTGGCACCTGCATCTGATCTCAGACAGGCTAGTACTAAGGGCCTTGACTTGAAATTGCGTGAATGTGCAGAGATACTTAGTGATGGCAAGCTCCTTGCTAAGTTGACTGGTGGGGATGTCATTGCACAGGAGTTTAAGTATCACCATGCCTGTCTTTGTGCCCTCTACAACAGAAAAAGGTCCTACCTGAGGAGCCTTGAGAAAGACCAAGGTAGCACTGAGTCAGAATCAGATGTGTATCCACTAGTTCTGTCAGAACTGATGACATACATTGTTGAAAACAACCTTTGTTCAGATGATCCAGTCACATTTCGGCTGGCAGATATTTGCCACCTCTACCAACAACGTCTGGAACAATTAGGTGTAGAGTCACCAAGTGTAAATTCCACGAGACTCAAAGACAAACTTCTGGCAGAAATTCCAGAACTTGAGGCTCATAAATCTGGCAGAGATGTATTACTTGCATTTCAAAAGGATGTGGGAAAAGCACTTGCTCAATCATCTGATCTTTCAGAGGCAGTTATCATTGCTAAAGCAGCAAATATTCTCAGAAAGTCTATACTTGATCATCAGTCACGGTTTGATGGCACATTTTCTGAGGCTTGTGTACGAAATTCTGTGCCTCCTCTCCTGCTCCAGTTTGTAGGGATGGTTGAGCATGGGGCTGACATCAAGTCACAGTTACGATTTGGAGCATCAAAGTCAGACCAGGCCATTGCACAGCTCATGCAGTTCAACTGCTACTCCCGATACAAAGAGGGAGCAACAACTCATTGACACTCCAAAGACAGAGAAACACCATTCCCAGTCTACATGGGACTCTCAGTCTATGCCAAAACCAGGAAGAGAAACCTGGTTGAAATGCTACATCAGTATGGCCTCAGTATCTCTTATGACAGAGTACTGGAGGTCTCTGCACAGTTAGGAGATGCCACAGTTAGCAAATATGTGGAGGAGGGTGTGGTCTGTCCCCCAGTACTGCGAAAAGGGTTGTTCACCACTGCAGTGATGGACAACAGGCTGTGATACAGTGTCAGCCTTCCGGAGCAAGGGCAAGAAGACTGCCTGGCAGACATGGAACATCTTTCCAGAGGCCTCCACTGTGTTCTCCAAACTGAGTCACTACCCTCTCAGAGTGGAAGAGAGTGACCTGAAGGTCCTGGAGAGGTTTGTCATACTTATGTATGAAAGATCCAGCACTGCTGGCACTGTGGATGAGGCTAGACTTGATATGTTTGCCAGAAAACAAAGGGCATATGAGGCCATTCCACCAACCAGGGGAGCTCTCCTCCAACACACCAAGCGTGCTGTGTACCAGGCTGGTTGTGTGTGGGGGCAGGCCACCCAGTGTCAGCCACAGCCAGAGAACCCTGCTGAGTGGGGATGGCAAAAGTCTGGTGAAGCATGGCAAGTCCTCTGGACAACCAACTCGCCCTTAGCCAAGAGTTGCCAACAGCTTACCAAATGTGGATGCAAAGCAGGCTGTCGGGAAAGGTGCAAGTGCTACAAGCTGGGTCTTCCCTGCACAGCTCTGTGCACTTGCAAATGTGAAGTCTAGATAAATATTGCCCTCTCTTCAGTAGATAATCTAGCTTGAGCATCCAACGTGTCATGCTATGCCTACCTTCTTATCCTCGAATTTTTCAAAGGTGTAGGTTGAGAGACCTATACATAGATTGGTTGCGTTTAGTCCGTATTTCTCTTCTTTTCTTTTTATGGTTACAGTCTTAGACACAATGTTGTATGTGACCATACCATTACTATTTCAGTTGAAAATAGCATATTAGTTAAACTGTCTGATCACATGAATATACCATTAAATAAAAACAGTTGGTCTCTATGTCTGCTAGCGCTGTGGATAGAAAAAAAAAACTTTTATGGCAACCATTTTTGTACGCCATCTTGGTTACAATTCATTTAGTAAGGGTTTTCAATAAAATGTGTGGTATGGAACATTTTATAACCTAAAAGTCGAGGTTTAAAAAAAAAAACTGGCATATTCCATCCAATAGATGCTCCCAAACCAGTGAATCTCAACATAGATGGCGGCCATTTTGAAAAATAGCCGCCATCTTGGATTTTCAGGTGGCCAGCGCCCTTTTCTAAGAGAGCGTAGTCTTAGGAATGTTTGTGCCAAATTTCATGCTTGTTTCACTATCTGAACGATTTTTACAGCAATCTGCTGCACTAATACCAGATTTTTTCAACTCACGATATACAGCACTATAACTTCTCTTCTTTCCCCTTTTTGTTTCTAGCTCAAGCGTCAATTTATGTAAAGACTTTCTTGGTCTACCCACTGCCTTAGCTATGATGTCTTTTGACTCCTGAGAAAGGACTTCAGGCCTTCCAAGATTCTCACTCTTTTCGCGATGACAGTCATGTGGATTTTCGTTCCAGTTTCTTTTAGCAAAGGATTCATCTCTTTTAATGTATTTAGCTATCCAGGAACATGAAATGAAGGATGCGCCAGCATCCCTGGCCTCTCTGAAAGTTATAGCCCTGATTTGGTCAATCCATCTGATTTCCTCCGAGTCGTTAGCCATGGCTGTATCTAACTCCGTCACTCAGTCTGAAAATACAAGAAATGTAAAATGAAAAAAAGCTTAATAGAAACTTAAAGTAATGTACTTGGAGATGGGCTATAGCAGAAAAATTCATAACTTTCCAATTGTTCTGTGGAGGGGGGGCTCTAATTTCGAAACACCCAGTAAATATATATATATATATATATATATATATATATATATATATATATATATATATATATATATATATATATATATATATATACAGAGTGTAACACGAGTTTATACAAATATTTTGGAAAATGAAAGAAAAAGCCAATCTGAGCAGAAAATGCATTTTAAGGCTTCGTTTGTCGGTGAAGGGAATTTTAATTTTAAAACCGTTGTCATTAGTGCTGCTTTCATGCAATGGAGGGTGGTAACGGGAGGTGGTCGGAGTAGCCTCGGATGTGGCGGCGGGGGGTGGGGGGGGAGGGGAATGAAGTGAATAAGGCAAGTGGATTGATAGTCTTTTAATTATGATTCTTTTTCTTGCAAGTAATCTAATTTCAACGATTAGCTAACAGCGGTAATGCATGGCTTTCGTATCAAGTAAGTAGTGTAAATGTTGATGAGCAACATTCATTTGTGATTGTTGAGTTCTTGCGTGTTCTGTCCTGCAGCCTCGTCACGGAATTGCTGAACCAGGAATCATGACTAGGTCTACGCCAATGACTGGTGTCTGATGAATACTTCAGATGGAGAGGGAGAGATTTTTAAAATGCATTTGAAATCTCTGATAGGTGTCTAATGAATAGGCTACCTTTGATTGAGGGGAGATTTAGTTAGGCTTACTTTTTTTTATCGGTGCCCAATGAATACCACTGATAGGGAGGGAAAGGGATTAAATGATGCATGCATTTTTTTCTTGAGAATCTAAATAATACATTTGACTGGGAGGTGCTTTATTCACATTGGCCTAATCGCTCCATCCTCCTTCTCTTTGGGGCCGCCCCCCACCCCGCCCCCCAACATCCCAGGCTGCTCCGACCTCCCTTTCCCAACCTCCATCGCATGAAAGCAACGCTAATGGTAATGGTTATTTCAAATTTCTCTCACCGACAAACGAAGACTTAAAATTCATATGGTTATAGAACAGTTTCTGCTCAGAATGACTTTTTCTTTCATTTCCCAAAATATTTGCGCAAACTCGTGTTACACCCTACATATATTTATTGTGAGAACTATTTTTTTCTAATTCTCTTTGAACGGAGCCTGAGCTCCCAAAACTGCGACTCAGTGATTGTAAGTTCACTCTTCACAATTACTTTGATCTGGGAAATACATTTTCAAGTCGAGAACCAAAACTCCATAAGGTCTTACCTGCATATAAGGGCTTGCCATGAAGTAGGAGGTACTGTGCAGTACATAGGCTTTCGACGAAAATGTTTCTTGTCGAAGAATAGCCGGGCGTCTCGGTGATGGCTAAACTCCCAGAAATCCTTGTTAACGGAATAGCTCATTCATTAGGATCATTAGATTTTACGTTGAAATTTGATTCAATTCCTGAGGGTGAGGGAAGGATCCCCTATAGCCACTTGAGCCGGCTTTTACTTAAAGACCTTGAGGTTCACATCCAACTTCCATTCATCTCTAGCTTGGTGAATTGCTCGATGAGAAGTAAAAAGAACAAGGAAGTGACGCTCCCTTTTGGCGCGAGAAGCCTCAACGCATGCGTCGTGATCTCCTTTATATTAACTTTATATGCATTGCAAAATAAAGACCTTACTTCTTTGATTTCGACTTGAATATTAATACTTTTATGACAATTTTAAGTTTTCCAAAATAAATGAAATACTTAATGCATCAATATTTAAATGAAAATTTAAGTAAATGTTTTAGAATTTCTCACGTTATATAGACACATATTATGGAATGCTGTAATTATGGAGGAATCAGAGTAACAGAACTTTTGTTGAAGGATTTAGAAAGAATACTTGATGAGAGGTACGAGCAACTGTGACGAATGGGGAACAGCAGTACGGTTCTATTAGAGGAAGCTCTACAAATAATGGTGTCCTCATAATAACACAGTTACAGGAAAAGATGTTGGAAGGCAATCGGAAGTTCTATTTTTTTATTTAGAAACCTAGAACAGACATTTGATCAGGGAGATAGCGTTCTTTTGTTTAAGAAAGAGGAAAGGGTCAGAATAGTTGGGTAGGTTGGTTGAAAAGGTGTATAAAAAACAAGGACAGGCTGTGGCAAAACAAATATTTGAAGTTAGAGTTGATTTACATTAAGGATCGGCACCTGGCCCATTTCTGTTTGTACCAGTTATGGATGTAATGAGTGAAGGGAAGAATGAAATCTGTGGAATTGTCAATAAATGCAAATGATCTGGTAATTACGGTAAACTGAAGAAGAATTAATTGCAAAGGAGGGTAAGAGAGTGACAGGAATCTCTTGCAGGAACGTACCAGTAAAGTTATGGTGTCCAGCAAGCAGGGAGGGGACAGTTTATTTATGAACTACAGAAGAAACCTAGATCCAAAACAGGCAGATAATTTCAAGTACTTAGGATCTACTTAAAGCCGGGAGAGTGGGTGTGAAGCTGAGGTTGAAAGCAGGATAAAAGAAGCTTGGGGGAAGTGGAATGGGTAGCAAGGGTAGTGTGTGGTAAAAAAATGCCAAACAAACTAAAAATAAAGATTTCTTGTACTGTAATGAGTCCTGTGATGATGAATGGCTCAAAAACATGACCATCATGAAGGGATGAGTAACAGAAGCTTGAGCAAAAAGAGATGAGGATGTTGAGAGAGATTTTGCTGATCTTGCTGCGTGAGAAGCTACAGACTGAAGACTTTGGAGAAGTGCGAGAATGGTAAAGATTATTTATATGTAAGAGAGTCGAGATAGAGATGGTTTGGGTTTGTGGTAAGGATGAGTGAGGAGGAAGGAATGAGAAGGATTTAGATGGGACCTGTTAGAACTATAAGGTCGAGATGGAGGCAAAGGATTGGATTGGGTGATTAAGTAAGGGAGGAACTGGAGAAGAAGGGTTTAGAAGAGGAAGATGAGTTTGACAGCAATAGTTGGAAAAGATGTATCAAGGCAACAGACCCCCTGATGTAAAAGATATGTATATTCACACTCATGTATATGGACGGTATATGTTAACAACTGCTTTTCTTTTATATTTTACATATTAAATCTATTCTACAACTATTGATATATAACCTACACAATATTGTGATTCCTGTATGCACTAGTGCATGCTATACTTAGATGTAAAACGAAGAGTCGGACAAAAAATCACCGGATAATCTTTTCCCAAAACATTGTAGTGGCTCAGGAAGAAGGGCGGCTATCGGAGACGTTTTTATATTAAAAAAACAAGAAGTTGTTCAGTTGAGCAACCTATCAATTTTGATATCACAGAGGATGGTGATGCTGTGTTTTTTTATCATGTTCCACCAAGTGATAAAAAGGTCAACTTGTATAACATATTTAGAAAACTATATTTCCTTCCATTTTCAAGGTTTACCTTTTCTGATCATCTACAAAACTCACGAGACTCAAAGTACTGATCTTCCAGCAGCTGTTGATCAGGTGTTGTACTGAGGGCAGCTCATGCCCGGATATGATGGATTACAAATTCATGGAGTACAGTTAGGATTTTGTAATTGGTAACCTGTGGATGGCAAGAAACAAAGATGATAAAGAACGAGTCTTATATCACACCCTAAATGCTCACTCGGGCCTCACAATCTTGGAGATTTGAATCATAAGCAATAGGTCTATGAATTCCAAACCTGTACTCCAAGGGAATCAAATACAGAAAACCTTTAGTAGGAAATTCATTAGATTCTTATGAGTCTCTATTTGGCGTGCTACGGCCATCATCAGTGTTCTAAGCTATGAAATACAGCAATCAAGAAGGGATCTGAGTGGTGGCAGAGCGCAGCATACATAGGAGCATCCCCGGGCCCTTTGTCACCAATGGAAACTGGTGACACAATAGGACCAGTGACAGAACAGTGGAGAGAAGCAAGTTTTCATGGTATATCTGAGTACGTAATGAAATGGGAGTTTTCAACATTAGCGCAATGTCACAAGAGCCCAGTTTCGCTGAGGCTACATCCCTGATATTACAGAACTCTATTAGATTCCTTGAGACTTTGGTGATAACTTGATACCAAAGGTAAGCTAAATGTAGGCAAATGTTAAGTATTAAAAATATAGATGTTGCCTGGGAAATAATATCATACTCATGCGGCTTTCAGGGGCAGAAAACAAGTGTAAACAATACTTGTTTTAATGAATCATGAACTGAAAGATTCTAACAATGTTTCGTTTTTGATTGCTTTATATATTAGTTCCCCTTGAATGAAATTCAGAAACACTACACACTTGAACTGTTTTCTTCCTTTATCACAAATAGTCTTTTAATCTTCATTTCCTCTACTGGGCTTTCTACGGTGTGATTCTGTCAAAATCATAAATGATATTTCAATTTTTTTTCATATTTGTTTTCTGTGCTTAATAATTTGTGAATAATATTGTCTGAATCCAGCTACATCAAAGAATTATCTGGGCTGAATCATTAACATCATCTACCAGAATCAATCACAAAAATTATCGTTTAACATTTATTTGATTACAAAGAACAGCTTCACTGCAATGGCTTGTATATGTTACCGGCCCGATTTTCGAGGCCGGTATTTTATTTATTTCTGTTTTAAGGACAGAGGTTAGCATCTCACTTACTCTGAGATGAGTTTCGTGGCGAGAGCCGACTTGTTTTGTCAGCTGATCTCTCATCTTCACATCATAAATTATTCATTTCACCTAACTAAATTCCAAGGCCTACTGGAATGAGACACTGAGTTACAAAACTAAACTTTATTGACAGAAATAACGAAAATAACTTCAAATAAACTACGAAAGAATGAAATCGAATGACTCACACACACATCTGCGAAAATCTACTGAATAAGGTCCAAACATCGACACCTGATTATTTAAAGTAAAATGCATAAACAAACCATCTGTCATCCAGAACAATAAAACGGTCACACAGTTCATTATAAAAGCCATTTCATATATGAATAAATGTCACACTACTCCCTATTTTGAAGAGGAACGTGGGATTCCTGTAAGGGGGAAAAAGATATTATATTAATCATACTCAAAAAGAGTCAAAACGTTTCACAGGATTTCACTGGAACATAAATGGATTTCCAACATCTGAAAATGAGTTTACTCACTTCACAAAAGTCCTCTGGAACACAGTCTCCATGTGTGTGCTTCCCTTTGCACAGTTCACATACTCAGTTATACAAACAACGGATCGCAGTGCCCCATCATTCAGTGATCCCTCCCATTATATTCATTCTTCAACGCACATATGAACACACTCTCGTGACATCCCCAACGAGGTCAATGTTCGATAAGGACACGCCCCTTGTACCTCAAATCGTCACTGGAATTAAGCAGTTCCCGGCACACTTTAGTCCAGTGACCAGAACCAGACAAAAAACGCAGTGATATTTCCTATGAAATCAGATCCGAAACTGGATAATCCTTCGAGAAACTTCTAAGCTGAGATTGCACTTCCATTCTCACGTGTGTTGTAACTAAGGGTCTCTAAGAACGTTGACTTCTTGCTGGAAAACACCCAAGCATTTCGTTACATGCTGTGTTCAGCAATATAATCTCACGCCTTCGAAAAGCTATCACATTATTTTCTAAAGTCACTTTCATGACCCGTTACATATAGAGTTGATGTAAATGTTTAACTTCATGCGAGTAGTCTAACCTGTGATCCTTTGCCTACAGGGCAACAACCACAAAAATTTTTGTAGCCTCTTTCCATGATCGTAGTGTTAATATGTGGATTGTAAAGGGTTTCTGGAATGTGTGTAGTGCTGACTAGTTGTTATTATTATTATTATTATTATTATTATTATTATTATTATTATTATTATTATTATTATTATTATTATTATTATTGTTGTTGTTGTTGTTGTTTAATGTTGTTGTTGTTGTTGTTGTATCGTTCTTCCCTGGCAATAACAGTTTAGAAGAGTACCTGATGACTACAGGTCATAAGGTACTCTCCAAGAGTGCTTTCCCGATAGTAACTGAGAAGTATAGCCGACTATAAAGAGTTTTAGGAAAAATATTTACTTATTCATAGTTATCGCTGGGAAATATTGCGCTGTGAACTGACATCAGAGTTTTAGAATATGCCAAGTGTACGAGTAGATGCAATAGTTGTGTTATAGACATATTGAAATCCTATCCATATATTTACAAGCAGCCTTTGAGTATTCATACCAAGTTTGGCCATCTGAGCTTATATTTCTTAAAGAGAAAATTCTTTTAAACATCGACATACTGTACACTCTAAGTTATTGAAACCCGGTGAAGTGCTTGTTATCTAAGTTCTTTCATGCCAAATCTTTGAAGACAATAATTTTTCCAGATTTATCCTACATTGCATTCCTAAAAAGAGCGTAATAGTAAAATCTGTGTTGCATTTTCACGTGTTGTTGTATACCATTGTGAAATTCTGTCGGATGTGAAAACTGTTTACCTTTGTGACCATGACCATAGGAGCAGAAGGGATATGAATTCATAAAACCTACTCTATGAAATACTCGTCACGTGAAGTAATCTTCTATGAGGTTTCAGTAGTTTGTCAAAAGTAAAGTTGTACTAGCAGATGCTCGCTATCGCTCCCATTTGCTAGCTCCCATATCCTTACTATACCCATACCAATACCCATATCTGTATCATACCCATACCCATATCTGTATCATACCCATACCCAACCCATATCCTTATCATAACAATACCCATATCTGCACCATACCCATACCTATACCCATAACCATACCCATACACATAACCATACCCATACACATATCCGTTCCATACCCATACCCATAACAACCCCCACATCCATACCATACCCATATCTGTATCATACCCATACTCATATCTGTACCATACCCACACCTATAGCCATACCCATACCAGTACCAATACCTATACCCATATCCTTACCATATCCATATCCTTGCCATACCTATACCAATACCCATACACATATCCATTCCATTCCCATACCCATATCCATACCCATACCATACTATTCCCATACCCATACCCATACCCATATCCATATCTGTACCATACCCATACCCATACCCGCAACTAAATTAACCCTACTAATAATAGTCAGCAAAAGTCTTCGGACAGCACCAGCCTCGTTTACCTTCCGGTCATGTACAAAAAACTGACCATATCTTGTTGTACTGTATGTTCAGGAGCAGCTTTTGAAGGGTTTTGAACCAATGCTGATGCCATTGGTGGCTCCGGACCATCACCAGTTGCTCTAGAATTACCCAATGAGTCCATTTCGAAATGAAAATAACAAAGCTCAGTCAAAAATCCTTTGTTATATACCGCCGGTTCACTTAATGTTGAAAATTTCTGGACAGTTATTATTAACGTCTTCTTAAATCTTAAAGACTCCAGTTGCATGACAGGAGTAGTATTTACTGTGGTCCTCATAATGCAGGTGGTTCATAGTTAACACATGAGGTTAATTAAACACTTCATAAATTCTAGAGGTCAAGCAAGTTATATTTTGATTTGAAAACCCCGTGCATTACTTTTATAAAAAAAAAAGTCGTTACAAATCTATAAACATTTTGTTAATAGAACAGGATCTCAACACATTTTATTTCATCATAAAACATGGAAAAGGGAAGAGGAAAGGGGAGGGGGACGGAAGAAGGATGGGAGAGGAGTGGAGGGGAAGGGAAGGGGGATGAGGAAAGGGGGAGGAGGGGAGAAGAGGGGAAGGGAAGGGGGAGGAAGGGGAAGGGATGGGGGGAGGAGGAGGGGAGGGGAGAGGAAGGTGGGAGTGGGATGAGGAGGGAGGAGTAGGGGAAGGGGAAAGGGGATGGGGAAGGGGAAAGGGATGGGGAAGAGGGAAAGGGGATGGGGAAGGGAAAGGGCGAGGGGAGGGACACACACATACAACACACGCAGAAAGGCAGCCAAGGAAATTAATATAACAGATTACTTCTAATTCTCTAGTTTTTTTTATAATTTTTTTAGAAAATCACCCACCGAAAGCCTTGTAAACCTTCACGGTTTCGAAAATGATACAAAATGTTGATTTTAAAAACCTTTTAGAGTCAGCATAATTTTGCCAAAAAGAAACAGTAAATTATATTATTATTAGCTTAAGAAAGAAGGACAATGAGAACTAATGCCTTAATTTCAGCATCATATGGTAATCAGAATTCTCATACACCACTAACATATTAAACATATGAAATTGGCTGTGTAAAGAATCCTTATATATATATATATATATATATATATATATATATATATATATATATATATATATATATATATATATATATATAGAATATGTTTTAAGTACCTCCACGGACAAGCTGTCTATGTCTTACCTGCTCGGTGTAGAGGCAGTATCAGTTCTGAAGCACGAAATTCAACGTTCTTACAAGGTGACTAGATTTTCTGGGAGAGACTTACTAACCCAGGATCCGAAGCTTATTGATTTTGGAACTAAGCCACCAATGCTGCCTTCAAATGAGGTTCCGCATATTGTTATTTCAGCATAATAATAAAAGAGTCGACCTCATCAAAATACTCAGATTCTTGGGGCTGATTTTCAACAAGAAGTTCCTGAGCTTCAAACATTAATGTAATTAATGATTTGCTAAGTTTTCAGAGGTTCCGACGACTATTGTAGGTTATTCGATAGTTCCTTGAGCTTCATTATCTCCTATCAAAACACTCTCTTATTTTACGGCCAAGAAAGATTCAAGGATGTAATTCCAAGGAAAACAAAGAGAAGCCAGTGGCCGAGTCGTGGTCTCCCCTACGGACAGGGGAGGGGCTCAATCGAACAATATCACTTATTACTAGGGTGTCGTAAGAGAGAGAGAGGGGTCTTTTGGTCGTAAGAGCCAAACACGAAGATTGACCTTTAATGACAGCAGTAGGGGCGTCACTCCCACACCACTCCCTCTGGTTTACACCTTTATGGGCCCAAGATGGTGCGACATTGACCTAGTATAGATAACCGTGGGAAAAATGGTCCTTATGGAAGACGCTTGATATATATTTTGGGGAATATCCTGCCGCCCGTTCTAGAGGATTTAGTGCCAAGAAAGAGACGTTGTTATCAGAAGAAAGAAGGCGCGGTAAAGAGCTGGTGTCCGGGAAGATTCAATATACGGATCAAAAGAGCTGAGGAACCGGCTTCCGATAGGTGCAACTTCATCCGACCAACATTTTGACTCTCGTTACCGTCTAGTATTCTTTTATCCAAAATCTGCTCTCTCCAGATAGTCACCAGATGTGTAAATACTGTATCATATCGTACATAAACTAAATTGTAGTACATTTCATTTTGCAGCAACCTGTTAGCATCATTAAAACTGTGATATTCTAACATTTTTGCATAAAACCTTGCCTTCATGTGTTAGTCTCATCTAAATGTAATGCATTCAGGTAAGTAATTATTTGAATCTTATATGTTATAACATGGTATAAAATAACAAAATGTACATTTATCACTGTGAACATTTACCACATGCTACCCATTAGCAATTAGGTTCCTTGTCAGAAACCTGAAAATAAGTATATTTTTATTGCAGCAATTCAAATTATTTTTCAAACGTAGAGTCGAAAAAAATGTTGCACACCTGATAATATTTAAATCATATCTTTTAGTGCAATGTTTAATGACTAATTTCTAATTAATGCACTGTGATTATATTTCGTAACACTTAGTACCTTATCAGCCCTGATGAATTACTTTTGTCTGTTAATCAATAGGAGAGGAAAAGGTGCGCATAATATCACAGCAAATGTCATTCACTAAAGAGGGCTTTCCCCCACATGCCTACCGCGTCTGGGTTGCCTCTTGTTGTGCTGTACTTTGTAAGTTTTTGCACAATAAAGTGTTTCTCTCTCGATACGGTACGGTACACTTCCTGTGGGTTGTCTTTATCCACGTTTTTACCATTATTGCATCTCTTAATGTCGTCAGGTACAGGGAAACTGACGTCTTCATAGCTAGTTACTATGATAGTTTTAGATTTCAAGGTGTGAGATATATTGTTATCCTCACCTCCTATATATATCGGTATGTATATATATATATATATATATATATATATATATATATATATATATATATATATATATATATATATATATATATATAAATATATATATATATATATATATATATATATATATATATATATATATATATATATATATATATATATATATATATATATATATATATATATATATATATATATATATGACTTTTATCACATCACCGTGATTCATATTCAATCAGTAGCTACAAACGTCCTTTAATATCAATTCGCTCTACCTCGGAAATAATATATTTTCATATATGTTACCGAAAATTTTTAGTTTGATAATAAGTTCATCGTCTCGTAGGCTCGAACCAGCGAAGACAAGAATTCAGGACTACAGTGGACGCATTTTAACCCACGCGTGGGTTAAAATGCGTCCACTGTAGTCCTGAGTTCTTGTCTTCGCTGGTTCGGAGCCCACGAGACGACGAACTTATTTTCAAACTAAAAAATTCCCCTTCTGTAACATATATGAAAATATATTATTTCGAGGTAGAGCGAATTGGATATTAAAGGACGTTTGTAGCTTACTGATTATATATGTATATATATATATATATACATATATATATATATATATATATATATATATATATATATATATATTTATATATATATATAAATATATATATATATATATATATATATATATATATATATATATATATATATATATATATATATATATATATATATATATATATATATATATATATATATATATATATATATATATATATATATATATATATATATATATATATATATATATATATATATATATATATATATATATATATATATAGTTTTATTAACTCCTCTCTATTTACACTGAATAACAAATGGACATACACTCTAGGAAATAATGATAATAACGTTAAGAAGTATAAGAAATAGTATGAAGTATATAACAAAGGACATTACAAATATATATACAAACATACTTACGTACATTAAAAAAGAAATTATTAAACTTCTCTTTGCTCAGTGGATCCTTGATCTTTTGAAAGGAAAATTATTGCTGGACATCTCGACACTACTAAAAGGAGGAAGAAGAGAAATTCTTGAAAATTTGTCTCACTATGATAGACATTTTTATCCCAATCACTTCCTGATACCACAGGAAGTATACAGAATATTATTGATTTATATTCACAACCTCCAGGAAGTAACCTAATAACGGTAATATGCCTTACAGTTAGTATCAAACACATGACGAACGGTTAAAATAAAATATTAAAAATCCTCTCCATATTCAAATTTATTATTTCATTACCAGCCCCTGGGTTGGGAAATTAAACAGCGGGCCTGGCGACACACTGGCCATGTGTCATAGGTATTGGGACCTGTCCCCCACTGGCTGTTGGCCTAAGAAACAGGAGATCAGCGCCTGCCCTATGAGCCTACAGAGGCCCAGAAGGACTTTAACTTTTAACTTAACAATGAAATTATTACATAAAACGTTTTAGCTTTAAAGTCATATACTTTTAATAAGAAAGTTAAGAAAGTTAACGATTTTGAAGGAAATCGAATTTTCAAATGTTAAGCCAATTTAGAATATGGTTGAATATGAAAATCCAGGTATCTAGAAAGTCGCAATCATTTCATTCATGACAAAGAAAGCCCCAAATGTGTTTTGGGACCTTTTGATAAACAACCAAGCTTCACGCCGTTATCAAATTGTTTTAGACAAAATTGTCCAGAACAAAACTGTTTCACCTTAATATTAATATTAAATGCTTTGCTAAATTTGTCTGTAAGATGGATTGCGCTGTTATCATTTGATATGTATCTGAAGTTGCTGAATATTTTCCTTTTATTTCATATTCCTATACTTTATACTTAATATGTTTAAATCTTAGATTTTTAACAATGTCTACAGATCTTCATAACGCTCTATGACTATCAATTTTTGCAAACGACTTTTTCAAGATTAACTTTAAAGTCAAGGTTTATTTTTCTTGGGGTGTGCTTACGAATGCACATCCGATGAAGAATAGACTAATGATACTAAGGTTCATCTTGAAAAAGTCGTTTGCAAAAACTGATAATCATTTCATTGGTCGCATCTTGCTTTTAATATTTAAAAACATGCAAAATTATTTTTGTAATCTTCTCTTTACTTGTAAATTGTTTACAATGTTATCATAATTTAAGTTTCGAATTAAATGAGGTCAAAACTTGGTAAGCTCTTATGACATAAGGCTGTAAAAATCTTGCTTTATATAGAAAGAAAACTTCGTATCCTTTCATGCAATGTATGTGATATATGACCGGCATGGAAGACAAAGAGTACTGCTCTGGGTGCTGGGTGAAGGCAGTTTGTTTTTCCTCCGGCCAACGGATCTTTAAAGGAGAAATGATGCTGCATGATAGGGTTAATTAAAAAAAAAAATCTTTGCACAAACCCTGGGATGTGAGTCGACAAATTTGATCTACATTCAAGAAGGTATAGGAGTGTCTGATGTTACTGGCATCTTCTCTAGCAACTGTGAAGAGCAGAGGGTATTATGACCAATGGAATCGTATTTTGATTTCCACTACACTCACTGAGCAAAGACTGCACTAACGTTTCGTACAGAAGGCAGCCAGTTAAATAAAAAAAGATAACAAGCGTTAGTTTCTTGGTCCTTCCATCCCTTAGGCTTTTGCATTTAAGGAGCGCATCGAACAGGCTTGTGAAGCTGGACAAAATATACGAGTGCTAAGGTTCCGAGAAGAGTTAATTTTGCCTCGGACTTTTACATGACGTAGCATCGCCAGTGTCATATAAACTTCTTCACGGGAAAGATGAGGCTGAAGAACAAGGAAAGAAGAATTACGGGATGGGTCTACAAGAAATAAGGGCTGAGTTAGTGCAAATGAGAAAGTGCTAGACGGAATGTCTATAAATGATGATGAACTATATCAGTATCATCCACAAACGGGTGTGTGTAGTATATGATAAAAAAGATCGCATTAACATATGCCTCTCGGGTAATTTTCACAAATACTAAAGGCGTGACATGGAAATGAGGAACACAGTAAAAGGTGGGGCTGCACGTGTCCCATCAACGATCAAATGGTGGAAGCCGACACAAGAGGAGGAAGCGAGGAAGGAATTTAAGGAGAGAGTATAGAAGGAAGTTAGATTGCTAGAGGGAGTGCAAGGATAGTGGGTGGAGAGGTGTTGGGAAAGACATCTGGAAAGAAACCTCCTAATGATAAGGAAACCTGCTGGTGGAATGATGAAGTGAAAGAGGTGCTGAAAGCCAAAATAGATGCAAAAAAGATCTGAGAAAAGTATGGACAGCAAGAGGATAAGGAGAGTTACCAAAGACATAGGAAACAAGTGCAGAGGGCAGTTGCACAAGGAAAGGCAAGAGCATTAGATGACATGCACGAATAGCTGGAAACACCCCCGGGGGGGGTGGGGGGGGGGCTGGGTTAGAGAGAAAATTCACAGAATTGTAAAGTCGAGGGACAAGAACATCAAAGACTACTCCCATATAAAACAGGTTAAGGTTGGGATTGGAGTGGTTTTATGCAACGAGGATAAGATAAAGAAGAGGTGGAGAGAATATTATGAACACCTGTTAAATGAAGAAAATCCTAGAAAATTCTTTGAAGATGGAATCCAGAACCTTGGTATGACACATAATATTAGCAGGAAGGAAGTAAAGAAGGCATTAAAGAAGATGAAAAATGATAAAGCAATAGGACCGGATGGAATTCCTGCAGAGGTGTGGAAGAGCCTGGGAGAAGAAGGAATAGACATGCCAAGAAAATATACAGTCAGGAAAAGAGACCAAAAGAATGGGGAGGAAAGCTTTATTGTACCCATCTACAAAGAGCAGGGTGACATCCAGGACTGTGCAAACTACAGGGGAATAAAGCTAATGTCTCACACCATGAAAATCTGGGAAAGAATAAGGGATCAAAGAATTAGAGAAAAAACATCTGTAGGTGAAGAACAGTTTGGTTTCATGCCAGGAAGAGGAACGACAGATGCAGTGTTTGCCCTCCGGCAGATGATGGAAAAACACCGGAAAAAGCAGAAAGGAATGCACATAGTATTCATAGATTTGGAAAAGACATATGATAGAGTCCCACGCCAAGAGGTTTGGAGGTGTATGCGAGTAAAGGGAACACCGGAGAAATATGTGAGGTTGGTCCAAGATATGTATGAGGGGGCAAACACGTGGGTTAGCAACAGTGTTGGGTTAAATGAATGGATACTATAGTACATTCACATCAGCCGTGCATTTGGTGCCTAGCGCTGTCTCTTACAACGCTCCTGATTGGCTAGTGGTCAGCCAATCACAGCGCTGGAAAATGGGCAGTGTGCAGTCTCTCTCAAAGCTCCGGAGAGTAAAGATCTCCGCTCCGAAACCTGAGGAACATTTCTTTCAAAAGTTATAACTTTCATTAAACCTCAGTTTTACCCAAAGAATAGTAGTGTTTCCCAATTTCATCACTAAACATGTCAAGCCAGTGGTTGAAGGATTATAATGATATATGAATTATTTACTTCAATAAACTTAATGGTAAGATAGTGAAATAAACAAGAAATTTTTAAAGATAAAATGTATTCTTTCATTCCTTACATGGCATCGCAGTGCATTCATCATTTACCGTCTTGTGTCTCATAAAATTTCGTAGCTTAAATGTCATGGATGCCAATGCTACCTAAAAAGTATGGGTAGGGCTATCAATCAATATGAAAATAACAAGCAAGCGATTAAGAATATTAAAATGTGCGGGGATGCACGCAGACTATAGCATATATCCCGGGCAACCAGCCAGCTCTTTACACATTCCTTAGGCCTACTTCTAAAGGAATCTCTTGCTTTCGCTTGTTGTTATTTGGGGCCATACTTGAATGACGCTTATATGTCAGATCTTGCATTCAAGTTCAATAAACGAGCCCAGGATTATGTAATGGCTCGTCTATGGCCATCCGAATAGAGGTAACTTCTCTACACGGGCACGACCAGCTGCACTTGACAGTAGGCCTACGGTAGCACACTATCAGGGACCGCGATACGGAAAACAATTAAAATGAGTGATTATAGATTACATACATACGTAGATACATAGAAAAGCATGGTATGTGTATGTTAATTTTTTTGTAGGGGAGCGAGGAGGCTCACAATATTAGAAGTGTAGTTGATTGCAGACGGCCATAATCCTAGGCTCGTTTATTGAACATGAATGCAAGATCTGACATATAAGCGTCATTCAAGTATGGCCCCAAATAACAACAAGCGAAAGCAGGAGATCCCTTTAGAAGTAGGCCTAAGGAATGTGTAAAGAGCTGGCGGGTTGCCCGGGATATATGCTATAGTCTGCGTGCATCCCCGCACATTTTAATATTCTTAATCGCTTGCTTGTTATTTTCATATTGATTGATAGCCCTACCCATACTTTTTAGGTAGCATTGCCGTCCATGACATTTAAGCTACGAAATTTTATGAGACACAAGACGATAAATGATGAATGCACTGCGATGCCATGTAAGGAATGAAAGAATACATTTCATCATTAAAAATTTCTTGTTTATTCCAGTATCAAATATCTTACCATTAAGTTTATTGAAGTAAATAATTCTATATATCAATATAATCCTTCAACCATTGGCTTGACATGCTTAGTGATGAAATTGGGAAACGCTACTATTCTTTGGGTAAAACTGAGGTGTAATGAAAGTTATAACTTTTGAAAGACATGTTCTTCAGGTGTCGGAGCGGAGATGTCCACTGTCTGGAGCTTTGAGAGAGACTGCAGGCTGGCCATATTCCAGTGCTGTGATTGGCTGACCACTAGCCAATCAGGAGCGTCGTAAGGGACGGCGATAGGCACCAAATGCACGGCTGATACGAATGTACTGTAGTAAGAGTTGCTTTACATCAGGGATCTGCTTTAAGTCCATATCTTTTTGACCTGATAATGGATGTGATATCTCAAGAAATAAGAGATCAATCTCCCTGGTGCATGTTGTTTACTGTTGACATCGTGTTATGCAACACCAGCAGAGGGGTAGTGGAGTCAAAACTAGAGCTATGAGGAAGTGCTGGAAGACAGAGGATTAAAGATCAGTAGGAAGAAGACTGAATACCTAAGTTTTAATGAAGAACAAGACTCCGAGATTAGTATGGGAGGGAGAAGGTTGAACTGAGTAGAAAAATTTAGGTATCTTGGTTCAACAGTGGCTGGATGGAAAAACTGGAAAAAGATGTCAGGTGTCTTGTGCGACGGCATAATCAACATAAAGGTTAAAGGAAGAGTGTATAAGACAGTAGAGACCAGCTTTGATGTATGGAGCAGAAAAATGGCCGGTAAAGAGAGTGCAAAAGAAAAAAATTGGATGCGGTAGAGATGAAATGCTCAGGTGGATGTGTGGAGTAACAAAAATGGACAGGATCAAAAATGAAAGAATAAGAGGAACTACTAAAGTCGAAGAACTATCAAAGAAGGCCCAGGAAAGAAGACTGCTGTGGTATGGCCATGTGATGAGAAGGGATGATGCAGATGGAGGTGCCTGGTGGGAGAGCAAGAGGAAGACCGAAGCAAAGGTGGATGGATGTAGTTAGAGAAGCTCTGAGAGACAAACAATTGTCAGAGGGCGATGTGTTTGACCGAGCCAGGTGGAGGAAAGCTGTCAGAAACATCGACCCCACATAGAAGTGGGAAAAGATGCAGAAAAAGAAGACTGAAGGTGCGACAAACGTTGTAACATTTACTTGGACAGAATCATTTATACTGAATGATTATTCCAAAATTAAAAGAAAGAGTTAGAATTATGAGAAATGCAGAGCCCAGAATACTTAGAAATCACACCAAAACAAATGACAGATGAGTAAAAAATTTATCCTTTTCTAAAGACATTGCCTCCATGAAAAGGATAGTGGTTGTTTTGCAAGGCAACTCGACCTTCTTTTTCAAATATGGCATACTAGGCAGTCTTAGGAAATCCTATAATAAGGTAGCATCTATAAGACTAGCTATAATGCAATTAGCTATCCAAAATCAATGTTCCCCAATTACAGATGGCTCTAAATGTATTAAGATATGTACGGCGGTAACTCATATAGGTGTTGCAGTCTACGGTTCTGTGCCTAATAAAAAGATCTAGAATGAAATTGAATGCTGCATGCCTGAAGACTGGATTGTTTATGCTTGATGGTGATGATATATTTATCATTTGCTTTTCATTTTAGCCAGTGATAATGCTAAAGTTGAGGGGAAGACAACCACCAGGAAATTCCTGAAGCCAAACCAAGTAAGAGACTGGGAGAACATATGGAGCAATCCGGTATCACGCAACAAACATACAACATGGCTCCAGGAAGTCAAGGCAGAAGAAATGGGAGAATAAAACAAAGATTCACCAAGATCACGACAGACACAGTAAGTCACCAACTAAAGAAAAATGCCCAACTGGAAAGCCCCAGATCCTGATGAAGTCCATGGATACTGGCTCAAAAACGTCAAGGCCCTACACCCACGAATAGCAGAACAACTCCAGCATTGTATCACAAACCACCAAGCACCCAAATGAATGACCAGAGGGAGAACATCCTTAGTACAGAAAGACAAGAACAAGGGACATATAGCAAGTAACTACAGGCCTATCACCTGCCTACCAATAATGTAGAAGTTACTAACAGGTATCATCAGTGAAAGGCTATACAATTAGCTAGAGGATACAGACATCATCCTCCACCAACATAAGGCTGCAGAAGGAAGTGTAGGGGCACAAAAGACCAGCTCCTGATAGACAAAATGGTAATGAAGAATAGTAAGAGAAGGAGAACCAACCTAAGCATGGCATGGATTGACTACAAGAAAGCCTTCGACATGATACCGCACACATGGCTAATGGAATGTCTGAAAATATATGGGGCAGAGGAAAACACATCAGCTTCCTAAAAAATACAATGCGCAACTGGAATACAGTACTTACAAGCTCTGGGATAAGCAGAGGTTAACATCAGGAGAGGTATCTTTCAAGGCAACTCACTGTCCCCACCACTCTTCGTAGTAGCTTTGGATTACTGTATATATTACTCTATGTATATGCATTCTGTATTTCATGAATATTGTCTGTTGGTAATGCATGCGCATGAATCTGCACTCCGCACATACACATGACTACTATTCCTACTCCTCTTGGCTCGAGTTGTATGCCTTGCAGAAACCTTTCTGTATATACCTGTTTGCTGTATGGAATAAAGCAACCTATAACTCAGAATATTATTTCTCCATCCCTGCAATCTTCAGTCTTCTCCTACAAGACATCATCACATATCACCATGGCGAAGTGACTAAACCATCCAGCATTTCAAGGGAACACCAAATCCAGCATTCAAATCGAGCCGCCATTACCCCTCGATTGCCTGTGGATATTCTTCGATTGCCTGTGAATACTCTTCAATCGTATGTGGATCTCACAGTATTGGTGGTGTTTCTGCAGGACCTTACAGTGTTTGTGCAATTTTTGCGAAGCGCCAGTGCAGTGTAATATTAGTGCTTTGATTTTAGTGGGTTGCATTTCTCTTGTGCCCCTCCCCAGCCACAGCTCTCCCCTGCTTACCAGCGTTCGCTCGCCACACAGTGGAATTATTTACAGTAACTTTTTATGATTAAAACTGTAGAAATTCTCCCTCACCATTTCTCTTCTTTTAAACTGTGCATGACATTGCTGAAAAAGGTTCATAATGGCTTATGTCTCACATCAAGACAAACCTGGGGATATAGAACACAACCAGGACCATGGGGCACCACCAGTTGACTTCACACCCAGTCTCACCAATAGACCGTTGAACCCCACCAGGTTTTACAATGCTAGAAACCCAGCCTTTGCTCTCACCACACCTGACTATACCGCCTCCCACAGCTCCAGTTAAGGCCCCTCATCAAATACTTGGAGGAATCTTGACAGGCCGAGTTGGCTGCATGTCGGAGAGAGGAGGAACAATGTTGGGAGAAGAGGAACAACGTCATCATGAAGAGGATCTATGCCGCCAAGAGGACAACTGAAGAAGAGAGGAGGAAGCTCAACGTTTCACCACCCTGTTGCAGCTACTTACAGTCAATCCTTCCCAGCAGCAAACAACACCAACTGACTTGCAACAACTTTCTACACAATCCCTAGTGCCATCGTCCACCCAGCCACCACCCCCACAGAAGGCCATTGCCCAGACCCCGCCACCCTTACGTCCTGACGCCACATACCAGGTGTTTAGTGAATGGCATAGACGCTGGGATGACTACAGCATGATGGTGGACCTAGGGGCATTGCCTACCAGGAACCAGTTAATTCAACTTCATATGTGACTTAGCCTGGAGACACAAAGGATACTTGAACACACGCTCAACGTATCACCAGACACGGATCAGAGTGTGGACGAGGTCTTGAATGTTCTCCAGGAACATATTAAGAACCTGTGGAGGGAAGCTCTACAACACAGAGACCTGCTTTCCTGCAAACAGAGGGAAGGGGAAAGCTTCAGTGATTTCTACGTCCAACTGAAGCACGTAGCAGAGGAAATTGACGTCTGTCCTGGCCATTCTGCTGCTTGCAAAGAGACTCAGCTGAATATGATCATCATCATGGGGGTCAGGGATGAGCTCACCCAGAAACTCATTTCCCTGGATGCTGCAGCTCCATTGGCCATCATGGTCAACGAATGTCACTCCTGTGAGGTCACACAGACAGCCACCAACGCCATACCTATCCCTCCTTCTAAATTGTGTGTCATCTCTATGTACAAGAAAACCAAAAGATACGGCAGCAAAAGCGCTACTGCACACCCAACCCCTAACAGAGACACTTCATGCCTTTCCTGCACAAGGAAGCACGTCTGCAGAAAAGTACCCAGCCACTGACAGTGTATGTGGAAATTGCAGGACCCCAAAGTGCCCCTGCCAACAAGGCCCCATGCAGACACTGTAGCCGCCACTACGACAAGTGTTGCCGACAGCAGATGAGCGCCAAGCAGGGCAGCCCTCCCAATGCCATGCCCCCTTCTAACAAGTCCTCCAATTGTCACAAGGGTTGAGACCCTTTCCAAAATAACTTGCCCCTCACCGTCGCCCATATCCCTCACTCTAACCTACACAGGGATGAGACATCCAAGATTATGATGCTGCCTGACACAGGAGCTGACGTATCAGTGATGGGCCCCCAGCACTTGAAACTTCTTTGCATTCCCAGGACTGAGCTACAGCCTTCTGTCATGTCAGTGACCCTCATGGCAGATGGGCCAAAGATGACACCATCTTTAGGTAACTTTAAGGCCACCCTGTCATTGCCTAAGCGGTCCTGCCTCACCATGATTCAAGTCCATGAAGGCATTCAGGTGCCACTCCTGTCCTATGCACTCTGTAAGAAGTTGACCATCATCCTGCCAGGCTTTCCGCAGCCCATCCTACAGGTCACCCATGTTAACCGATGTAAGGAGCTACCCCTCCATGCCAACACAACCCCTGCCGAGGCCCAAGAATATTTCCTACAAACCTTCCAGGATGTGCTCATGTCTAAGGAGGACCTTAAAGCAGCTCCACTAAGGCTGATGGCAGGCCCTTCCATGAAAATTCACCTCAAGAAGGATGCGGTCCCCTTTGCCATCCACACTCCACGGCAGATCCCCTATGCTTTCCACGAACCTGTCAAGAATGAAATGGACTCCATGGTCCAGCAGGGAATCATTGGGCCTTGTGGGGATGAGCCATTGGAATGGTGCCACCCTCTAGTCATCGTCCCAAAGGCCAAGGTAGTTTGCACAATGGTGAATCTCACGAAGTTGAACACACAAGTCTCCCGACCAGCCCACCCTTTGCCCACTCCCTTAGCTGCTATCCGTGCTGTCGACTCCACCACCAAGTTCTTCACCATCACTGACGCTCTACATGGCTGCTGGCAGATGGAGCTAGCAGAAGAGGACCGCCATCTCACCACTTTTATTACGCCTTACGGATGCTTCCAGCATTGCCAGGGACCAATGGGCTTCATTGCGACCGGCAATGCTTATTGCTACCATGGTGACCTAGCTCTCCAGGCCATGAAGAAGTGCGTCAAGGCTCTTGATGACATTTTCATCTTCGATGACAACCTACTGGCACACTACCACAGGATCCACGAACTGCTCACCATCTGCTGCAAACACGGCATCACTCTCAACACAGACAAGTTCACAGTGGCAGAGACCCGAGTGAATTTCTGTGGCTTCTCTATTTCTGAAGAAGGGATTGCTGCTGATCCAGGATGAGTTGCTGCTCTACAAGACTTCCCAACACCATCCAACCTGATGGACCTATGTTCCTTCATGGGGTTAGTAAACCAGTTGGTGGAGTTTACCCCAGATATTGCCTTGACTGCACAGCCCTTTCGCCCACTCATAAGCCCCAGTCGCTCTTTTATGTGGACACCAGACCATGACCAGGCCTTCAAAAGCGTGAAGCAAGCACTCTCAAGCCCGCCTGTTCTTGTGTCTTTTGACCCAATCTTTGCCGACCATTCTCCAGATCAGCGCATCTCGTCTCTATGGGATAGGCTAAGCCGTCCTCCAGGACCAAAGCTCCGGACATCTCCAAGTGGTCCAGTGTGGATCCCACTTTCTCACAGATGCTGAGACGAGGTATGCGACGATTGAGCTGGAGATGCTTGCAGTATCTTGGGCCCTCACAAAGTGCCACCTATATCGCAAAGGACTGCCAACCTTCACCCTGCAAACTGACCATCGTCCACTGGTGCCCATCATCAACAGCTACACACTGGATATGGTTGAAAACCTATGTCTTCAGCGAATGAAGGAGCGCATGTAGCAATACCAATTTACTGCGGTGTGGCGCACTGGCAAGTCTCTCAGCATCCCAGATGCACTCTCCCATGCACCAGTCAACTACCCGACCTCTAAGGATATGACTGCTTGCACTGAGGTAACAGCACATGTCAGGTCTGTCATCAGTGCTGCAACAGCTTCCCAGGACAAGGATGCCCCAACCATCAACACCGACCAGACCCTGCAGGACATGTCAATAGCAGCACAGGCTGACCCCACCTACGTTAGCCTTCGTGATTGCATCATTTCCGGGTTCCCCACAAATCTGTATGACCTGTATGCCTCCCTACTACTGTACCGGAAGCTGCGAGAAACCCTCTCTACTGATGGCAACCTCATGCTCTACGGAGCAAGAATACTGGTTCCTGCAGCTCTATGTTGCCATACACTCACCAGACTCCACGACAGCCACCAAGGTGTTGAGGCTACCAAACGTTGGGCTCAACAAACCATCTTCTGGCCTGGGACAGGCTTGGACATCGCCAACACCATCGCCGCCTGAGAGCCCTGCCATGTCCTGCGTCCCAGCCAACAGCAGGAGCCCCTTCATAATGATGACCACCCATCAAGGACCTTTGAGTCGGTATCGGCGGACTTCTTCCAGGTAGCAGAGAAGTCCTCTCTTGTGGTCGCCGACCGCCTCTCTGGCTGGCCTGTGGTCATCCCTTGCAAGGGTGACACCACCGCCTCATCGACCATACGGCACTTCTTCCACTACTTCAGAGAGGTGGGTGTTCCCCTGCACCTATGCACTGATGAGGACCCCAGTTTACCAGCAAAGAATTCGCTGACTTCACAGAGCGTTGGGGTGTACACCACATAACTTCATTGCCACACTACCCACAGTCTAATGGACATACCGAGGCTGCTGTCAAGACTGTCAAGCACTTGATCCTCAAAATGGCCCCTGCAGGAAACATTGACTGCGAAGCCTTTGATCGTGGCCTCCTCGAGTTACGCAACATGCCCAACCACTCTGGTAGCTCTCCTGCCCAGGTACTGTATGGTCACCCTCTCCGTACATGTGTGCCTACCCATCCTCAGTCATTCACAGAAGATTGGCAAGAAAAGGCCCATGACTGTGCCCCCCTAGCCGCTGCCAGAGCTGCTCAAGTGCAGCACAACTATGACGCCCATGCCCGCCCCCTGCCCAGGCTGAATGTGGGCCAACATGTCTGCCTCCAGGACCCGACATTCTTCTAATAGGACAAGGTTGGGATTATCATAGGTGGCGTGCGATTACGCAAGTACAAGATCCGTCTCCCAAGTGGTCAAGTGCTATTTTGGAACCGTCGCTTCCTATATCCAGTGCCTGATCCCAGTCAAGTTCCCAACTCTAATCCCTGTGGTCCTTAGCCCTGACATGGAAAACTCATTACTTCCCTCCAAAAAACCCCTCCCAGATCTCCAAGATTAAACAGGTTACATAGTGTATAAAACTCACATGTGCCACTTACGCAATTTGCTTCATACATTCATACTTGATAAATTCACTGTTTGTTATTTGCTTTGCACATTATTACGCAATAAACTCACTGTATATTATTTGCTTTGCACACTATTACTTGATAGTTCATTATATGTAACTTGCTTAGTACGTTCAAGATACCTCTTTGAACGCAAAAGGGGGAGGGGGGGGTTACTGTATACATCACTGTATGTATAAGCATTCTGTATTTCACAAATATTGTCTGTTGCTAACACATACGCATGAATCTGCACTCCACACATGTGCATGACCACTCATCCTGCTTTTCTTGGCACTAGTTGTATGCATTGCAGAAGCCTCTCTTTATATACCTGTTTGCTGTATGGAATAAAGCAATCTATAACTCGGGATGTTATTTCCCCATCCCTGCAATCTTCAGTCTTCTCCTGCAAGACATTGTAAGGGACCGCATGGCAGTCCTATGGGCACGCGTGCGTGTGAGTCAACCATCGGACAAAACAAGACAAAGCATCCCGCTTTCTCTCTCTCTCTCTCCCGTGCGTCAGCGGCGATCGCTCGAAGGAACGCAACTTCTACCATACAACATTCCTGTCTATTTTTCTCTAACCTTTGTTGTCGTGATTCATGTACAATCACCACTACTTGCATTGCCATGCAAGCATTCTAATCATGTACTCATAATGTTCCACCGAATCTTCTGTATCAAATTGTATTTGTGTTTCTGTTTGTGAAGACGCCAAACATCTTGCCATTTCACATATATTATGCTACTGCATTGTATTCATTAGTCTGTCTTGAATCTCATGCAAATGTCCATATGTGGAATTTCCTGGCCTTTCCATTGATATATATTTTATCATTGTACGTTTATTATGTCTCTCACAATTGCCATCTATTTGTCTGTAAGCAAGCACAGATGTCCGAAACATAATCTCTGTTTTGCCTTGTCTGTGTGTAGAAACTACATTGCAGCTCGCACCAGCCAATAACAACCATGAAGATTCTGTACATTCAATTCAGTAAGGAACCACCAATAAACTAGACAACACCCAGCCAGCATGTCACTCAACATCTTCCTTACACTGGTGACCCCGGAGTGACCCAAAGGAGCAGATGGTAGACGACTGACCCACGATGACGACCCACTAGCCAACGAACCCTTCGCTGCCTCCTAGACTCAGCCTCCCATTGTTCCCAAGCCTTCAGTAGATGTCCGACCCTCTGAGATGACCCACCCCACCACCAGAGCCCTAGACACCTCCTCCAGGCAGCCTGCCACCACCCCCAAACTCATACCAGATGAGCTGACCAACGAAGGACCAGCCGACGTCATCCTTCAGCCTGCTGCCGTCCCCCTCAAGCTGGCTACTGAAGGATCAGACGATGTCATCCTTCAGCCTGCTGCCGTCCCCCTCAAGCTGGCTACCGAAGGATCAGCCGACGTCATCCCTCAACCCGCTGCCGTCCTCCTCGAGTTCCTGCTGGCCGGCGTCATCCTGACCGGCGCTGCCCTTCAGCCTGCTGCCTGCCCAAAGCCCAAGCCATTCCCACCCATTCGAATTGTCAGCAAGATGATTTCCGCTATCGGGGCCTTGCTTGCTGGGGGAGTATTGTAAGGGACTGCATGGCAGTCCTATGGGCACACGTGCATGTGAGTCAGCCATCGGACAAAACAAGACAAAGCATCCCGCTTTCTCTCTCTCTCTCCTGTGCGTCAGCAACAATCACTCGAAGGAACGCAACTTCTACCATACAATATTCCTGTCTATTTTTCTCTAACCATTGTTGTCTCGATTCATGTACAATCACCACTACTTGCATTGCCATGAAAGAATTCCGTTCATGTACTCGTAATGTTCCACTGAATCTTCTATATCAAACTGTATGTGTGTTTCTGTTTGTGAAGACGCCAAACGTCTCATCATTTCACATATATTATGCTACTGCATTGTATTCATTAGTCTGTCTCAAATCTATGCAAATGTCCATATGTGGAATTTCCTGGCCTTTCCATTGATATGTGTTTTATCATTGTACATCTATTGTCTCTCACAATCGCTATCTGTTTGTCTGTCAACAAGCACAGATGTCCAAAACATAATCTCTGTTTTGCCTTGTCTGTGTGTAGAAACTACATTGCGGCTCGCAGCAGCCAATAACAACCATGAAGATTCTGTACATTCAGTTCAGTAAAGAACTATGAATAAACTAGACAACGAATAAACTAGACAACACCCAGCCAGTATGTCACTCAACACCTTTCTTACAACATCATCACATATCACCAGTATCCATGATTCCCATGACAAAAGTACAGCAGAAGATGGACGCTGGGTACCAACTCAAGAAAGGAGGCAAAAGAATTAACCATCAATGTTCATGGATGACATCAAGCTGTATGGCAAGGGCAACCATGAAACAGATACCCTAATCCAGACAGTAAGGATTATATCTGGTGACATCAGGATGGAATTTGGAATAGAAAAATGTGCCTTTTTTGTAACAAGGACTGAAGGGATAAAACTAACAGACAGGAATAGCATCAAACACATAGATGAGACAGGGTACAAAAATCTGGGAATAATAGAAGGAGAGGATATAAAACACCAAGAGATGAAGGACACGATCAGGAAAGAATGTATGCAGAGACTTAAGGCAATACTCAAGTCAAAACTCAACACCAGAAACATGATGAAAGCCATAAACACATATACATGGGCAGTACCAGTAATCAGATACAGTGCAGGAGTAGTGGAGTGGACAAAGGCTGAATTCCCCAGCATAGACCAGAAAACTAGGAAACACATGACAATACACAAAACTCTGCACCTAAGAGCAAATACAGACAGACTATACATAACTTGAAAGGAAGTAAGGAGAGGGCTACTAAGCATAGAAGACTGCGTCAACATCGAGAGCAGAGCACTAGGGCAATATCTGAAAACCAGTGAAGATGAGTGGCTAAGGAATGCATGGGAAGAAGGACTGCTAAAAGTAGACAAAAACCCAGAAATATACAGAGACAGGAGAATGAAAAACATAACAGAGGAATGGCACAACAAGCCAATGCACGGACAGTACGTGAGACAGACTAAAGAAATGGCCAGTGATAAAACATGGCAATGGCTACAGCGGGGAGAACTCAAGAAGGAGACAGAACAAATGCTAACAGCAGCACAAGATCAGGCCGTAAGAACCAAATATGTTCAGAGAACAATAGATGAAAATAACATCTCACCCATATGCAGGAAGTGCAATATGAAAGACGAGACCATAAACCACATAGCAAGCAAATACCCGGCGCTTGCACAGAACCATTACAAAAAGTGGCATGATTCAGTAGCAAAAGCCCTCCACTGGAGCCTGTGCAAGAAACACCAGCTAGCTTGCAGTAATAAGTGGTACAAACACCAACCTGAGGGAGCGATAGAAAACGGTCAGGCAAAGATCCTCTGGGGCTATGGCATCAGAACAGATAGGGTGATACGTGCCAATAAACCAGATTGACAGATCAAGAAGAAAGTATTACTCATTGATGTCGTAATACCATGGGACACCAGAGTGGATGAGAAAGAAATAGGAAAAAATTGGTAAGTGTCAAGACCTGAAAATCGAAAGGATGTGGGATATGCCAGTGGAAATTGTACCCATAATCATAGGAACACTAGGCACAATCCAAAGATCCCTGGAAAGGAATCTGGAAAAACTAGATGCCGAAGTAGCTCCAGGGCTCATGCAGAAGAGTGTGCTACTAGAAACAGTGCACATAGTGAGAAAAGTGATGGACTCCTGAGGAGGCAGGATGCAACCCGGAACCCCACACTATAAAAGCCACCCAGTCGAATAGGATGACTGTGATAGGCAAATAAAAAAAATAAATAATAATAATAATAATAATAATAATAATAATGATAATAATAATAATAATAATAATAACAACATTATGTGGATGGGTGTAACACCTGTTTGCTGCTTTATTAACTCATTACAGCTCTTACATGGATTCAAAATGCTCTAAAATGCGCACAAATTTCAAAAATTTCTCGGAAGCCTTACAGCGGGCACCCCCTGCCCCCAGCTAATAGGGCTCGCTTCACTCGCCACCCAACCTATACAATAAGTTCTAAACCTTTGGCAGCCTCGCCACCCGGCCCCCCCCCCCCACAAGAAAATTTTGAAATGACGCCACTGGATAGAATACGAATAGATATAGAAAGAGATAATAAAAAGGTAAATAGTAGAATAAAAATAAAGATAAAATTTAAATAGAAACTTTGAGCTATAGACTTTGTAAATAAAAAAGATAACAAACAGAAATGTCAAAAAATGCATTTTAAAGAATCTTGAAAATAATAAAGATAAAGGTAAGAATAATAAACCCAGAAATAGTTAAAAACAATTATGGAATTAAACTTGTAAAACAAACCAAATTAAAATAGAAATAAAGCAAACAAATCTCAAAATAATAAGAAAATAAAACAAATATGAATAAATAAAAATAAAAAGAGGAAAAATAAATGTAAGGTAAAAAAAATTAATAATAAAATATAAATAATAATAAATTGATTAAATAATTAATATAAAAATATTAGAAATAATAGAAAATAAAGACAATGATAGTAGAAATAAAAATATATGAACATAAAATGTAATGAAAACTAAAATAAAATAGAAATGGATAAAACATAAAATGAAAAATATCCATAATAAGAACAAAAAAATTAGATAAAACAAAAAAACTAGAAAAATAAAAATATGAAAAATCCGAAGATTTTCATACAAATCCTGAGATACTGGGAGAGGTCACTGTTGGGTCACTGGAGATCACTGTTGACCTACTCATCATGTAAGATTGTATTGTCACCGGGACTGAGTAACAATACAAAATTTCAAGTCCTTTGGACGAAGAGAACAGGTCGAAAATTGAGTTACAAGTTTCAACCCAAACAGACACATAAGTCAAGTTAAATCAAGGCAAATAAAAACATGTCATATCCACGCATTGGCAGCTAATCATATATCTATCACAAACAGGTTTATAACAAATTAACGATCATAAGTGGAGAATGAAACTTTGACAAATGCTGGCTAATCGTATGAAACACTGGTTAGGGCTATCAATAAGTCGGTGACTTGCATTTAGCCTCTTTGTAGTGGGTATGCAATAACTTAACAACTTGTTAGTGTGGACGCACATTAACAATTCCTGGTTGAACTAAGATTATCTCTTTTTACATTTTCTTGTATGTATGGATATGTATATATGAGGCATACAGTATGTCTATGGATATGTGTATGATAATGAGAATGTCAAAATGCGTTTCTGAATACTTCTGAATATGTCTTGGTTTTATTATTATTATTATTATTATTATTATTATTATTATTATTATTATTATTATTATTATTATTATTATTATTATTATTAATCTTTAAGAAAACCAAGACAACTGAATGATTACAACTATTCTGACGTAAGAAAATTCCCTCATAATGGTGGTGATGTACCTTCTTTATTGCCACTGAGAATTGTTCCCGAGAGTCTTTCGAAGGAGTTATTTTCATATGTACAGCAAGTAATCTAAGAAAGTGCACACCTTAAAGAGTGGGCTCTTATAAATGAGAAAAATATTTCTCCGGTTGGTATCATCTTGTAGCAAGCATAACTTCTCATCTGCGGTCCTAATTATGAATATTAATATTATCAATTTTACTGTTTTTATTCTTCAAGAGAATTATATTCACTCTTTTAATGAACTTTAAAAGGAACAGACGATAAGGATACTGATTTCTTCTTGAGTCAGAAGGAACTTTCGTGAAATTTGTTAGCTTCAAATCTTTCAAAACCAAAAAGTATAAACTAAAAAAAATATGAATAAAAATTTTTTTAAAACACGCTTTTATTAGAACGCACTAAAAAGTAAAAAAATAAGTTTTAAGACACACCAGGATTTTCTTAGAATTAATCATGTCTACAAAAATAAAAGTGTGGGTGCCAAACAAGGAAGGAAACGCTACAAGAAATTAAAAAAAAATATATAAATTGCATTTCTCGTAGCATTTCCTTCAAGGTTGGCGCCTGCACGCTTTTATTTTTGTAGACGTGAGTATTAATTGTAATAAAATCCTGGTGTGTCTCAAAAAATTATTTTTTACTTTATAGTGGTGGATTTGCTATATACGATGTACAGAAAACTCGATTGCGCCGAAGTAACTTCGGTGTATTTTTTACTTGTTTTAATTAATCCGTATTTTGACAATTTTTGGGGGGGTGGGAGTGATTGTTCTTGCCTAAAAGACGTACTGCATGCTGACTCTTAAATGACGCATATTTTCGTCAGATATGGTTTTATTTTTCTGAAAAGAAAACTGATGTGCCGGGTTTGTCTGTCCGTCCGCACTTTTTCTGTCCACACTTTTTCTGTCCGCACTTTTTTCTGTTCGCACTGTTTCTGTCCGCCTCAGATCTTAAAGACTATTAAGGCTAGAGGGCTGCAAATTGGTATGTTGATCATCCACCCTCCAATCATCAAACACACCAAATTGCAGCCCTCTAGCCTCAGTAGTTTTTATTTTTTTTTAAGGTTAAAGTTAGCTATAATCGTGCTTCTGGCAACACAACAACACAGGCCACAACGGTCGGCTGAGAGTTTTATGGGCCGCGGCTCATACAGCATTATATCGAGCCCATCGAAAGATAGATCTATTTTCGGTGGCCTTGATTATACATTATACAGAAAGCTCGATTATGCCGAAGAAACTTCGGCGCATTTTTTACTTATCATTTTTCTCAGTTTAACGCCGAATATAATTTATAAGTATTTAATTTTCAGATTACAACTGCATAAACCTTCAGTCACTCTCTTACTTAAATATTATTCAAACCACATACTTGTAATACACTTCAGTAACCATTTTACTTCAAGCTAATTATACACTCTTTTCGTGAACCAAGGGAAGCTTGTAGATCAGAGGAAGTGTAATGCCTTGCAGGCACTTTTCCGCGACCAGGTTTCAGGAAAATTATATTTCTGTTTTCTGGTGTCAGTGCAGTCTTAAGTGTAAGGAGGCCAACATCTTCTCCAGTAACAGTGATGGTGCTAGTAGAACTTAAACTAGTTCCTCGTTGGACGAGTCGGTAGAGTTCTCGACTAGTACTCTGCTAGGCATGAGTTCGAGTCTCCGGCCGGCTAATGGAGAATTAGAGGAATTTATTTCTGGTGATAGAAATTCATTTCTCGGTATAATGTGGTTCGGATTCCACAATAAGCTGTAGGTCCCGTTGCTGGGTAACCAATTGGTTCTTAGCCATGTGAAATAAATCTAATCCTTCGGGCCAGCCCTAGGAGAGCTGCTGTTAATCAGCTCAGTGGTCTGGTTAAACCAAGGTATACTTTTTTAGAACTTAAACTCTCATTTATAGCTGTCTGTATTATTAATAAATCTACATCGTCAGTTGCTTGTTTCACTGAGATATTATTTTCATTTAGTTTTCTTGACAAGTGGCTGATAAATTTTGATTTGTTATTCTCATTTGATAGATATTTTTCTTGACTAACAACAACTTTGATGTGACAGTCAAAGAGGATTTTTTTTTTTTTTTTTTTGAGAAGATGTTGACCTTCTTGTACTTACGACTGCACTGACACCAGAAAACAGAAATATAATTTTCCTGAAACCTGGTCGCGGAAAAGTGCCTGCAAGGCATTACACTTCCTCTGATCTACAAGCTTCCCTTGGTTCACTAAAAGACTACATCCCTTTCCTTCATGCTGCAAGTGGCTGTGACACAGTTTCGTCTTTCTTCGGACAAGGAAAGCATAAACTGCTCAGACTTTTACAGAAGAGAGAAGAATTAAGAAATCATGCAGTTGTATTTAATAGCAGGTCATCAACACAGAAATCAGTGACTGATACAGGAGAAAAGCTACTCATTGCCTATGTGGAGGTACTGAAGAAGAATTAGATCGAATTCATTCCGACTGAAGTGCTATAGGAGAGCAACCGTACGCTGTAAAAAGCAAGTAAGACTTGAAAGATTTCCCCCGACAGCAGCGGCTTCAAAACAACATATTCTTCGGGTATGTCACCAGGTTCAACTTTAGCATGGCAATCTATTACCCCCGAGCAGTGGGGATGGAAAAGAGAAACCGATGGCTTGGTTCCTGTCACCACGGCTTCACCACCTGCGCCTGACAGGTTAGGCCACTTCATTTGACATCGTGCACATGCACAAAGAATTGTGTTCGAATGTGCAGCTGCATGAAAGGGGGCCTAAAATGTGCTATTTATATGCGTCTTGTCGAGGGGTTTCCTGCTACTATCCCATCTGATGAAGAAGAAATAATGGATGAATCAGAAATTCCCACAATCGATACAGATGACAGTGACACTGAACATCCTAAAGAACATATTGGGAGTAACCAGCACATAACTGACCATGAATTAGAAGAAATACATCATGAGAAACAACTGGAAATTAGCTACGGAAATCGCGGTGATTAACATACAGGGGAATTAGGTGTTTCACCATCTACTTCTACTGCAATGGAGCATCCAGGGGAAATCGGCAAGAAGATCAAACTTTTAGTCTAAGAACTAGCATGTGACAGAGAAGTAAGAAGAAATATTTCTGGATTAGTCCTCAAGGGGATACCACGTAAAAAAAAAAAAAAAAAGTGCCAACGTACTCTACCTCATAGGTGGTATGGAAAAAGTGCCAATATTTTACATTGCACGCTCAAAAATTTGATATATACAGTATATATATATATATATATATATATATATATATATATATATATATATATATATATATATATATATATATATATATATATATATATATATACATATAATTATCACTTGTAGAGATCAAATGCGTAGAATTTTTTTTTTAGAGAATTTAATGTTATTTAATTATGTACTACATAGTAATTTTCGTCAGACCAACCGTTTCCACAGAAATAGCGAAAAAATGAAATTTGGCAGCCATTTTCCAAGATGGCGGACGAAGCTCAGGGTAGATTAATGAGGACTTTTGATATATTAAGTATCTAAAGAAGTCATTTATCAATTTTCAGCTTATTATAAATTTTTTCATTTATTTGCCTGAAATATGCCTAATATGACTGAACTAAATAATTTGCCATAAAGTACTCCTAAAATTCTAAAATACTTCTAAAATCACCAAAACACTATGACTATGAGTAAATAAATATGGGTTACTTTTTAATGTAATATTTTCTTCTCACTTCCAGTACGTCTCTCTCTCTCTCTCTCTCTCTCTCTCTCTCTCTCTCTCTCTCTCTCTCTCTCTCTCTCTCTCTCTCATTCTGTCTGAAAGCACTCTGATCGTACAATCACGATACTTAATACTGCATTACTTTACGAAATATATCGCTTAGATCCTATTTCTTTTTTTATAGCCTGTTTATTAATAAGTTTGAGACTTTTTTATTATAAGAAAACTAGAATCAATTAAAACAAATAAAAACTAAAATTGCATGAAAATTCCTTGCTTTATGCAGGTTTTAGAGTATTTTGTCCGAATCATTATGAAATAGTTCGTTAGGTTTAGATATGAACTGAGAGTCCTACCAACCGTGTTATCAGAGTATTTTCTGTTTCAAGTTCTTTCTGTTAAAAGAATGTGTACTCAAGTAAAACATAAATGGGTAGAGTCTGGCATATCTGATGTTAGCAGACAATCATTAAATTGTCTAAAGATCTCTCTGTTAAAAGAAAGAATGTTATTCCAATTTACCAAATAAGAAAAAATTATCAAAATTATAATATAGTTTATAATTTCCTTCCTTAAACTAAATACAGTTCGCTTCACTGGAAGGTTGTGAAACGCACTAACGTATGAGATTCGTTTGCCAATTTTCTTGTTAATATCATCAAAAACGTCAAATTGAGATAGAATATTTTTACAAAGGTGAAGTGTATTCAGATATATCAGATAAGGAAACTGGGAATATTGTTTTTACAAATGAATGGTTACATAAGTCTAGAATGAATGGCGGCTGGTAACGACGTGTGAACGGAGTTATCGGTGCTTTTGGGGGTTACACTAAAAATCAGGATTTGAAGAGCATCCACGAACTGAAACTGGCTAGAAAAACCACTTTTCTTGAATATATCGGATAAGCATAATTTACTGTTGTTTTTCTTTAATTATATTCGAAAGGATCTATCGACTTATGTTTTGATGTTCTTCTTTTATTATATTCGAAGTTATTGAAGTTTTATTAGTTAATTCTTTTTATACTATATGAAAATTTTAATGTTACGTTTCAATTCGAATTCTTCCCAATTTTATCAGTGCTTATATTCATATATATTTTACATATGTTTACCAATTGTATTCATATGAATAAAGTTTTGAATTTGAATATTATATACCAACTAATACTGAATATATATATATATATATATATATATATATATATATATATATATATATATATATATATATATATATATATATATATATATATGGAAATGCATTATTTTTGTTTTACTGTTGCACCTCACTATTGAAGAGTAGAAGCATTTTCCTCTCAAGGAGTGATTAATTCAGTCCTCAAGCTTACGGGTTCAGAATGAAGCCAAATGGAGAATTCTATGAGGCCATTCAGCACAGTAATGATCAATTAAATATTTGTATAACGACGTGCATTATTGATCATGAAAATGTGATAATACACAAATATCTATTTTTAAAAAATCATATTGCATATTATAGGATACCCCACTTTTCACAGATCAGGCAAGGATCAATAGAGCTAGTTGATATTCAACATTTTTATTTATGTTTTAATTATAGCAAATAAACAAAATGTAATAAATTATTTTGTTGTTTAACGCTGAATACCCAAAACATATAGGCCTACAATTTTGAGTGCTAAAAAAAACTCTCTTCAGACTGAAAAAAATATTGTGGGCCAAGTCACAAGAAAAAAGTTAATATCACAAATCTTAAAGAAAATACATACCAAATAACGATAAAAAATTTTAAGTTTCTTTAAACGGAACGTTATTTAGCTCAGCTGCCAGGATACTGTTCGCCCGCATAATATCCATTAGTGAGTGACTGGTTCAGTTGTTTTAAATTAAGGCAGCCTTGTATAGGCACGGGCTCTTTTCTAGGGCAACCTGTAACCGAGTGACTGAGAAACTGTCAGTCTGTCATCATGGCCCATCATGTACCTGCGCCGCCTGGCCAATAGCTACTAAATACCACTTTCTGAATACTGCCATATACCTTTTTTCTGAAACACTAGGGGAATTGATGCAATATTTTGTATCCTAATTGTACAAGAGAAGAGAGAGGCGAGACACTTACAGAAAATTATTTGCCATCTAAGTGTTTTACACTTCGGAATTAAAGTTTATCGAAACAATTTTCAGTAACAGACAACCCCAACTCGTACTTTATCTAAACTACAATTTTATTTTACAAAACTAGTATCGAAAACAACGTTTTGAAACACCGTAATCACACTCAAAGCAAAGGCCTCCTCTGAAAGCTAACCGCAATACTAAGATACGCATTTTTCAGACAACCATCGTAAGAACCCAGTACACTTTAATAAAATGAGAGCGATCTTTTAAAGGAGATGCTCACATAATGATGTCATAACAAAATCATTAGTTGAACAAGACTCAGCACTTCGGACAAAAAAGCTTTCTAACACCAAAGAACGCATCATAATTCCACTAAACATTTCATTTTATCCAGCGCAGTAAATGTAACTTTCCAAAACAGTATAACTGTAAGTTTCTGTTAAGTATAACAAACTGTTCCGGAATTATGTTGGAGGATACCCAAGACTTTCGCCAGGATAAAAGGATTTTTCCCATAACGCGAGCGTTCCCTCCATTAATTTTACCTCTTTGGTTGTCCTTGGTATTGGTATCTTAAAATAGATCCTTCCCAGTTACCGTCAAATAAAAAGCTGAGGCGGTGAGCATCTTGCTAATTAAATCATGATGATTGGCTAAGTGAAGTGGTTATTGGATTTGGTTCTCCTGAAATGCTGCTGTTTATTGTTCGGTGGAATTCTTCTAATAAGTTGTAACAATGTCGTTGCTGCTCGGTTGTGTAATTCATAAAAAAGGCAGTTATTCTCGTACTTGCACTTTTAATTTGTTTATTGCTCCTCGCAACATTACATTATATTTCTTCACTGCAAATGAACATTTCATACAACACTCATGGGTTCAATCTTGGGCTTCATGTTTAAACACTGACTTTATACCTCACAGTCTCAATGACTAGAATGGGTTTTTTGTCAAAGAACTGGGTCCTTCATATCCCAACCAAAAACTTATTGGAGGTGATCAAGGAAGAGTAAGGAGTAACGGCGGACGCAAATGGGAAAACAATGGTTGTTAACATGATTATAAAGATATTTGAATAATATCATCTAAGTATGAAAGTGAAAGTATGTCTTGTAATGTACACGAGTAAATCTGTTCCTGGATGGAAGATGCGTGCACTTGACATTTTCTGTTTTCACAATGGCAGCATTAGACTGTTATATAAAAGAATGAGACACAGGGAAGCGAAACAAGCAAAGTATCAAAGTACTTTATATGCTTCCAGTATTTGACTCGATAAAACAAGATTCAATGATATTCCTTTTAACTGTGTCGTTACACGGGACTAAAGATCTTGCTTCTCTACAGTTAATAGGATGATCTATATCTCTCATATTGGCCAGCCCTATGAGAGCTGATGGTCAGCTCAGTGGTCTGGTTAAACTATTTTAATAATAATAATATATCTCTCATATGTACGAATAATTCATTCGATATTTGGCCAGTTCTCACAGAATATTGGTGTGGTTTGATTCCTTGTGATTATTATGCTTACTTAATTCAAGTTTGTTACTAGTTAAGTAAAATTTAGAGATTTAGATCATCCTATTAACTGGAGTGAAGCAAGATCTTGAGTCCCGTGTAACGACACAGTTAAAATGAATATCAATGAATCTTGTTTTATCAAGTCAAAAAATGGAAGTGTTGTAAATTTAAAGCCTGGTTTGTTTAAACTTGACGCCTTCATAATTAAAAAAGTTGTTGATAAATATAAGCAACAAAATTAGTATTCAATTTTATAAATGTTTCTGTATTTTGAATGGGCAAGATTGCGTATCTCTTTGTGACCACGTGATCCTGAATTATCCTGGATTATCTTTTTGTTTATTACCTTTTGACAATTAACCATCTGGTATTCAGTTTTAAGTATGTTTTTGGAATTTGTACGGCTAAGCTTCCATATCTCTTATGGTCAAGTCTATGGTTTTAGTTTGTGACCGCCTGATCCTGGATTATCTTTTTGCTTATTACCCTTTGACAATTAACCATCTGGTATTCTTGTTCTTTTTGTTTACCATGCAACCTTCTTTTCAACTGTCTCATTTGTGCCCGACAATGCGTGAATAAACATGTGAAAGCACTTGGTACTGAACTTCTGCCTGTCATTTTCTGTGTATTTGCTTATATATATATATATATATATATATATATATATATATATATATATATATATATATATATATATATATATATATATATATATATATATATATATATATATAAGCATAAAGCTACAAACGTCCTTTAATATCAATTCTCTCTACCTCGGAAATAATATGTTTTCATATATATGTTACAGAAGGGTGAATTTTTTAGTTGATAATAAGTTCTTCGTCCCGTGGGCTCAAATCAACGAAAGACAAAAACTCAGGACTACAGTGATGCCTTTACCCACACAGTCAACAAGTGAGGTATAAGTTGATACCGGCTCTCACCGACAAATCCCCGTCAAACTCAGGTATTTGTATTCAGAGTCAATATCAACCCACCTCTGCCATGCTGACCATGTAGTGCGTTTATCGCACACAGCCATATTATGACTTTATCACATCACCGTGATTCATATAGAAGCATTAAGCTACAAAGGTCTTTTTAATATCCAGGTGGGTTGATATCGACTCTAAGTACAAATACCTGAGTTCAACAGGGATTTGTAGGTGGGAGCCGGTATCAACTTATACCTCACTTGTTGGCCGTGTGGGTAAAGGCGTCACTGTAGTCCTGAGTTCTTGTCTTTCGTTGGTTCGAGCCCACAGGACGACGAACTTATTATCAACTAAAAAATTCCCCTTTGGTAACATATATAAAAATATATTATTTCCAAGGTAGAGCGAACTGTATATTAAAGGACGTTTGTAGCTTAATGCCTGTATATGAATCACGGTGATGTGATAAAAAGTCATAATATGGCTGCGTGCGACAAATGCACTACATGGTCAGCATGGCAGAGGTGGGTTGATATCGAATCTAAATACAAATACCTGAGTTCGACAGGGATTTGTAGGTGGGAGCCGGTATCAACTTATACCTCACTTGTTGGCCGTGTGAGTAAAGGCATCACTGTAGTCCTGAGTTCTTGTCTTTCGTTGGGTTGAGCCCACAGGACGACGAACTTATTATCAACTAAAAAATTCCCCTTCGGTAACATATATGAAAATATATCATTTCCGAGGTAGAGCGAATTGGATATTAAAGGACGTTTGTAGCTTAATGCTTGTATATGAATCACGGTGATGTGATAAAAAGTCATAATATGGCTGCGTGCGACAAATGCACTACATGGTCAGCATAGCAGAAGTGGGTTGATATCGACTCTAAATACAAATACCTGAGTTCGACGGGGATTTGTAGGTGGGAGCCGGTATCAACTTATACCTCACTTGTTGGCCGTGTGAGTAAAAGCGTCACTGCAGTCCTTAGTTCTTGTCTTTTGTTAGTTCAAGCCCACAGGATGACGAACTTATTATCAACTAAAAAATTCACCCTTCTGTAACATATATATGAAAATATATTATTTCCGAGGTAGAGAGAATTGGATATTAAAGGACGTTTGTAGCTTAATGCTTGTATATGAATCACGGTGATGTGACAAAAAGTCATGATATGGCTGCGTGTGACAAACACACCACATGGTCAGCATGGCAGAGGTGGGTTGATATCAACTCTAAATACAAATACCTGAGTTCGACAGGGATTTGTAGGTGGGAGCCGGTATCAACTTATACCTCACTAGATTGGCCATGTGGGTAAAGGCGTCACTGTAGTCCTGAGTTCTTGTCTTTCATTGGTTTGAGCCCACGGGACGACGAACTTATTATCAACTAAAAAATTCCCCTTCGGTAACATATATGAAAATATATCATTTCCGAGGTAGAGCGAATTGGATATTAAAGGACGTTTGTAGCTTAATGCTTGTATATGAATCACGGTGATGTGATAAAAAGTCGTAATATGGCTGCGTTTGACAAACGCACTACATGTTCAGCATGGCAGAGGTGGGTTGATATCGACTCTAAACACAAATACCTGAGTTCGACAGGGATTTGTAGGTGGGAGCCGGTATCAACTTATACCTCACTTGTTGGCCGTGTGGGTAAAGATGTCACTGTAGTCCTGTTCTTGTCTTTCGATGGTTTGAGCCCACGGGACGACGAACTTATTATTAAAATTTCCGAGGTAGAGCGAATTGGTTATTAAAGGACGTTTGTAGCTTAATATGAATCACGGTGATGTGATAAAAAGTCATATATATATATATATATATATATATATATATATATATATATATATATATATATATATATATATATATATATATATATATATATATGTATATATGTATATATGTATATATATATATATATATATATATATATATATATATATATATATATATATATATATATATATATATATATATATATATATATATATATGTATATGTATATATATAAGCAAATACACAGGAAAATGATAGGCAGAATTTCAGGTACCAAGCGCTTTCACATATTTATTCATGCATTATTGGGCACAAATGAGACACACCCATGCACACATTATATATATCTATATATATATATATTATATATATATATATATATATATATATATATATATATATATATATATGTATATATATATATATATATATATATATATATAGACAGAACACGATGAAACACTTTAAAGGAGACGCAAGAAAATTTCTCTGAGTACCTCAGAGCTTTCCTAGGCAGTGCCAGGTTTGTTAGCTGGTATATGTATGTATATATATATATATATATATATATATATATATATATATATATATATATATATATATATATATATATATGTATACATATTTATATATGTACATATATACTGTATATATATGTATATATAAACAAATATATATATATATATATATATATATATATATATATATATATATATATATATATATATATATATAAATATATATACATATATACAATCATGAAGATACAAATGTCTTTTAATATCCAATTCACGCTATTTTGGGAATTTCCCCAATGGGGAATTATCACCGAAGGGGAATTATAGGTGATAAATGGATCGGTAATGCTGGGTCTCTATCCCTCGACACAGTTACCTTCCAACGACTCCAGTCGATGGTCAACCCACTGGGCCATCAAGAGAGGCATAAGTTAATGCCGAATCTGCTGTACTTGTTTACCGGTCAAGAGCGGCGAAATTATACTTAGCTTCAGCATTGACTCACCTCCCCCATGATAGCCCATTGATACTGTACGTTTGGAAAGCCCATTGATACTGTACGTTTGGAACATGCAGCTCTTATTATGAAATTTTTATCACACCGATGGGGGATATTCCCGAAGTAACGTGAACTGGATACTAAACGACGTATGTAGTTTCCCGATTGTATATAAATCACTGTGATAAAAATTTCATATATATACATTTTCATTTTTGGTACTGTTGTGATGGTAGGGGTTGGATTCATTCTGTCATTCAACATTTTATAGAGCCGTCTGAAAATGTATGCAAATTTTCCCTACCTAAATGACAACACCTTTAGGAAGAAATCTCTTGCCATATTTCAAAGAACGTTCGCAGCTGTAGACCTGAAACTGATACCCAAGAATCCACGCACTATCGGATCGATATTTAAATTCAAGGATCGCCTGAGCCAGCTCTTGTCTTCTAACATCGTTTATAAATATGTTTGCCCGGGATGTGATCGTGGGATTTACGTCGGATGCACGAGAAGGCTACAACGGATTCGCATAGATTCCCATAAAGGTGTAAGCTACGGAACTGGATATCATCTGTCTAATCCAGACCACTCAAATATAAGAAATCATGTGAAAATGTGCAAAACTGATATTAATTATAAAGATTTTTCTATAATAGGACAAGCCCAAAATGAAAATGACCTCGATATATTAGAATCTATTAACATAAAGAAGACGGTCCCAACACTAAATACTCAAAGAACCTCTGTACAATTGTTCATTGCTTTGCCTTTTGTTTATGATTTTCTTCTCCCGTCCTTTCTTGCTCTTCCTGTGTTCTTGAGAAAATTTTTGTTTTAGTCTTGTTACTACTACGGTTTAGGTATGTCCTGTGTCTATTCCCCCCGTTTTTATTTGTCTTATAATTTATATGTATATATCGATGTTTTAATGTGACTCTTTGTAAGAAGTTTTTAATCATTACAGCCTTGAAAATGCGAATATAGCAATTGTCGTGAAATGTCGGCATAATAAACGAATTGTAACAATGGTGCCCTTTCCTTTGCCTTCGAGATTTTATATATATATATATATATATATATATATATATATATATATATATATATATATATATATATATATATATATATATATATATATATATATATATATATATGTATATATATATATTATATATATACTGTATGTATGTATGTATATATATATATATATATATATATATATATATATATATATATATATATATATATATATATATATATTAGCTGACAAACTGGCACTGCCCAGGAAAACTCTTCCTTTTGCTCTGTCCTATGCATTCAGCGGTGTCTCTGTCAATTTTTCAGACTGCCCGGGGCTACCTACGATCGTATGGACAAACAGCCGCCCTGACCTGACTTGACGCCAGCAGAGAGAGGCTAACCTTCAGACGAAGGGCACACATCGTGCTCGAGCAAAACTTTGTCCTTTGTTCCTCCCTCTGTCTTGTTTACTAGTGATCCGACAATACCCGTGTGTTTTTCAAGCAGCCGTATCGACAGTTGCAGTGCGCAGGCAAACCACGTAAACGGTAGGTTTGAAAACTGACGAGTACCTGCTGGCTGCTAGTATCCTTCCACTGTATTTCATCTTTTCCCATTGCTTCACCGCTTCGCCACCATCTACGAGAACCTGGTATAACCATGTTTCTTTTATGAAGCCTTGTGTATGAATAATTAATACTGCCTACTGAAATTGCATAAGCTATTCAAGCGCAGTAAGTAGGAATTAGGGAAAGTTAAGTGTAAGTAAATTTCAGGCAGCCTTGTGTCTCGAGCCCATTGTTTGGAAGAGAAATAGCCTTTACCAATATGAAACTGCATACGATATCTATTAGTACAGACATTCGCTGCGTTATATTTTCTTACTGAAGCAGGGAAAATTGACCGTGTCGGACGTTGGCGAAAGTTCATGTAATTTCCTCGCTATCATCACACATTCTTTCTTTGTCGGGACTAAGTGGGAAATAAAGGGGTTTGATGTAATCCATTTGTTACAGAGTAATCCATTATCCCATACGTAGTTTCCCAGCTGACGACCTAATTCAGTTAAGTAATTGCCTGTCTTTGAGGCCAACTTTAGTCGTAATTGACAGGTTACATGTGGTATTGGCAAAGCAGGGCTACATAAACTACATTAATTAATTAATAAACTCATCGGCCAAAGCCCACACGTAACAATATCTATATATATATATATATATGTGTGTATGTATGTATATATATATACTGTATATATATATATATATATATATATATATATATATATATATATATACATATACAATTCATGTGGAGTGGCATAATTATCATATACAACACTATGCTGATGGACAATTAAGATTCACCTCTCTTGTTCATATTTAATTCCTGGCATTTCGTAATTTTCGTATATAATTGCATTTTCAAGGGCTCTAAAATAAATAAAACAACAGATAATTAGCATAAAACTCAAGCATAAATTTTCTTGAAACTTAAAATTATACATTTTGAAAAAATCAAGTTACATTAAAATTCACAAAGTAAGACATTGTATTGGACCAACCTTCCACCAGAAAGAATAACAGAATCATAAGTGGAGGGAAACTAAAAAAAAAGGAAGAAAATACACCTCAAGACAAGAAGGGGGGAGTGGTTGTTGACTGTCTGTTTAATGGGGGAACCAGTTGTTTGATCAATAAGGACTCTAAAATGGGCAATTCCTGGGTGTTGGGTGTTTGCCCGATGATTTAAAAATTTTTAATTTCAATATGCTTCACGGCTTTTAGCGCGAGCTCTTTTAATTAGAATGTTCCGGGTTCGTGTGTCTGCTGACTGTCCGGAACCTGACTTCTCTATAACAGTCGATGCGTACCTTAAGGATTTATGTGGATCCCACATAAGTCCCTGATTACACCTGGGGCAAGTATTTTTATACACCACACACGAGGACATGAAAGGGTACAGATGATCCTTGAACTGAAACAAGTAAATTTTCTTTTAAAAGAACTATCACAGACATAGGAGAAACTGGGACAAAATTCCTGTTTTGGTACAGTAGGATATTTTACTGCGGGGAGAAGAAATTGTCTAGTAATTTTTGGCAACTCTTACTGACAAAATAAGCATGAGAACAGTTATTTTTTTTAATAATTTACTAAGTATATATATTCTTTGTGAAACATGTCTTAGTTAGAAGTAAGTCATAAAGCTCTATGGAATGATGTATAAACAG
>NC_089752.1:68317819-68362819 GCF_040412425.1 Macrobrachium rosenbergii
GGAGAGTAAAATTTCATTTTTTATGCAATTGCATCTGGTTTTCAAAAAGATAAGAAAATTGCGAAGAAAAAGAAAGGAGGAATAAATAATCAACCTCTTGAAACAAAGAATATACAGTAGGTATCAGGAGAAACTGCAGTCGGTAGGGACTGTTAAATCTAGGCAAATAAGAAAGAAAGTTCAGAATTTCCACAGAAGGAAAGTGGTACGTGAAAGTCGGGAAGGTGATGGAAGGCCTCTCTTAGAAAAGAACTCTTGACCAAAGTCCAACATAGTAGCTGCAGATAAGAAAGCAAGGCCAATTTAAAACCGAAGAGAACGCGACTTGGGGTAAGGGCATCGTAATGATTAGACGGATACCCCTCGATTCAGCTTTGTTTAGAGTGATATCACTGGGAGAAGCAACCCCGCCCCCTCCCCGCCCCCATTTATTCTAACCAAAGGTATATGAGGTCAGTTATACTCCTCACTAACAGGTATTAGAGAAACATCTTATGCTAGCGAAAAGGTACACATTCTTCCTAGTGGATTTCGTATTTTGAATTATGATATTTCTTTCAATACAAATTCTTATCAATCTAAACAATAGAGTGGAAATGGATCAAATTTTGTTCAAGAATGCGAAAGCCTCGGAAGGAACAGTGAACTGAGAAATGAGTATTAATTGTGATGAACTTGATAAACTTTGGACTCTCATTTCGAGTATGATCTCGAAATCTGAAAGAAAATAATAAAAAATGTTTTAAGATTAAATGCAAAGATACAGGAAGGCTGATACTGAAAATAAAAAGTAGGAGCGATTTGTTTCTTGAGGTAAGAACAGCAACGGTATACATAATAAGTTCTCTGAGAGAGGGAGGAACTGCATGTAAACTAACAAAACCTTGAAGAACACCAATAGACACTGGGAACAAGCTGAGTTATAGTGAGAAGTAAACCATAAGCGAAAACTTAGGTTAAAACAAGTCTTTATATCATATGTATCATAAGCATTAACAGTAAAAATTAATGTTCCTCCACAATTACAAACAGAACAAAACTCAGCACCAGTATGAGGGTGTCTAATACCTATGGAAATTACACAGGTTAGCTCAGATACGGGTAGAACGAAGTTTCTAAAACTGTTGATGTGGAAAAATCTAGAGTAACTGGATGACAACCAAAAGGTTATAGCAATACCTTTCCTTGGAACAGGCTGAACTATATGGCACGTCACTAGCTGAAAGAGTATTTACTGAAATTTAAACAGTTAGGCAAACAATATGCAATGTATTTTAGCCAGTCTGTTCCTGCAAACCCTTATAAGAATGTGAAAGAGGTTAGGGTATGGTAACGATTAGGCCAAATTGAGGTGGACATCATATTATTCAAAGTAGAAGTTTCCTTTGGGAAATAGGGTCTTATACCACATCTGTTAAAATCCTTTTCGTGCTTAAACAATAATAGCGTACGGTATCATAAATGGTTGAAAATAATATCTTACGATTGAAATTATAAAGCATAGTTAAGCCAATGCTTGTGGAAGATAATGTTTTCAGTGAAATCTATTCATTCAACCCATAAAAAATCTCAGTGACACCTAGTGTCGCACTGCTTGTTTTGAGATAAAACCAAAATATTTTACGCAATGAGAAATAAAGCATGGAGGTCAACACTGAACTTGTTTACCTTACCACAAATGCAGAGCAGCAAATGAGCTGAGTGAAGTAAGACTGGCAAGGTCATTTTGTAGGCTTGGTAAAGTAAAATTTCTATGAAGTAGACGTAACGAAAATGTAAAGAAAATTAGTCTCGATCATGTGAATGGTGCCTTTTAATCTATTCCAAATATCTGAAATCAGGAAAATTAAGTTTTACTAGCCCTAGTTCAGTCTTGAGAACACATTACCATTCACTGAAGTGTATAATGAAATCCGGACGGAGGATCTCAATATACATGTGCAAAGACGACGACCCTGTTCACACGAGGCGGAAACCGTGACGCAACCGCGCAGATGGCGGTTATCCGCGAGGTTCGTTCAGTATTAATATGGAAGTGCAGGAAATTACATGCACACGATATGTTCAAAAGACTGTATCCAAAACTGAGAGAATATGGGCCCAGATTCTTCATTTATTTCAGAATGACCATAAAATACTTTGATGATTTACTTACAGTACACTGAATAAGGACGATAGTTCATCAAATATCATAATGCAGTGTATTCATTTATATGTAATCATGAATACATACATCCACACACATATTTATGTATTATATGGTATATAAAAGATGTGTATATGTATGCACATATATGTATATATAAACATATATACATATCTATGTATATATATATATATATATATATATATATATATATATATATATATATATATATATATATATATATATATATATATATATATATATATATATATATATATATATATATATATATATATATATCACTAAATCCACGTCAAAAGGTGAGTGAAAACCAGGACTTGGAACAAGTAGTTTCATAGCTTATTCTACATTTTCAAGTTCACACTGAAAAGAAAAGAAGTTGACAGAGATTTATATACAAAAACAGAAGGGGGATGGGGTTACAGTTTGTTAATCTGGGCAGCAAGTTCTTTAAACAAAAAAGACAGACAAAGGATCATGGGATAATCCATGGTGGAGATTAACATTCCTGGTGGAAGTAGCTTCAATGAATACAGTCTCTAGCAGATTTCTTTTCCGATATTTGTGTTGGGAGCTTCTTACTTTTAGTCCTTTTGATGTTTGACCAATATAAATCTTATTACATCCTTTACAAAGAATACTGTATACAATATTGTTTGAATTGGGTGGGCTATTCTTAATTAGTTTATTTCTGAAAATATTATTAGATTTAAATACTAAGTTAATATCAATAATTTTTAAAATGGGTACTGCAGGAATGAATTTAGGATGAAATGGTAAACAGAGAATATTCTAAAGTTCTTTGTTAACACTGGTTGGATTGTAATATGTCTTTTTTGCTTTATTTATACAAAGTTCTAAAAAATATGGAGGGTAACATCATGAATCTCCTATTTTATCAATAATTTTAAACTCTTCTTCAAAAATTCGGACTACAAATTCTAAGAGCTCTAAGATAAATACTGGAAAATATTGACACCTTAATTTGTTTAGCATGGTTAGAGTAAACAAATCTGCGCAGTTGTGTGTACACCCCTGTGCTCTGCCATTGACTTAGCATCCGCGTGGACGGAACAACGCCGATGCAACCGCCCTGTGTGAACATGGCCTACAAGGAATTGCGGTAGAATTTCAAATTTTAAATAACTGAAATGCGGCTATGATAGTTGAAAGACAATTAACAAAATGGAAACAAATAAACTAAGGGGAAAACTGATTTTGACCCGTGTGTGATATCAAAATAAAAAGAAAAGTTATTTCTACTTATCTTACAAAAGTTCTTAATGTTTACATAAATGAACACTTCAGCGATGACGTAAGTAAGAAAAATTACTTACAGCCAACAGCACCTTGCACAAAAGTTTTGTGATGTTTACTTTAGTGAACACTTAAAAAGAGGATATAAAAGAGGTCAATAGAATCTTCTTGTGGTTCAATACACAGCAGGCTCCTTGAAGGGATTAAAATAATTGCTAAAAGAAATAATACTCCATAAAGATTATTGAAAAAATCAGATGAATAGAACAACATCCTTATTTAAAAGAGTTTCGAACTACGAGTATGTTCTAGGCACAAAAGTCTAGCTATAGGTTTACGTGGATAAATAATCTGGCATATTTTAGCAGCCTGCTTTCCAAGCTTGTGCAAAGCAGACATTTTAGTTGCACCATTAAAATTACACACCTTTGTCGCCGAACAGCCAGAGATCAGCACTTTCGTTCACGTTGGAAACATGCAGGGGAAAGTCTGCAAAATCCCATACCCTGACAGATAGTGCCAGAAATTAAATGAACAGACTGGAAATGTTATTAGCCTTAAATAGTTTCTGAACGAGGTTTTCACTGAAGAAGTTGAGGAATAAGCCTAAATAATTATCCATTTTAGAAGCATACCAGGCTTACGATATATAAGCTGTCGTCATATCGACGTCTATAGAAAATAAACACTTGCACATCAGAAAATATGTAAAATTATTAACATGTTTGCATAATGCATTACATTAAACTTACACTTTGCTGAATTCATACAAGAGCTGCCCTATAAGAAAGAAAATTGCGACGTCACTGGCACTTTTTAGTGTCCCTATCCTCGGAAATTAGAAAATGTAAGATGCCTAATGTTTAGAGAGAAAAAAGAGATAAACCAGTCATACATGACGTTTAAACTATAGGTTGAATAAGAATAATGGCTAAATGATTCCATCATTTCCCAGCAGTAGAATTCCTTGGATGAGAGGAAAAAATTGAGAACATTTTGACACAAACTATTCCGAGAACCATGTGTATACCAGTTCCCACTTGAACTTCAAAGAAAAAAAATCAAATGCACTATAATAACAGTGAGTGATGTCGTGCATTCATTATTGTCAGTTGTACAGGGAAAGGAGTAGATGTGTGAAAAATATGAAAAATTAATCAAAGTAAGAAAAAATGGTCATTATTATTATAGTTCCTGATCACTCAATCTTTGCCATATTCTTGAACAAGCAATTTCTGGCTAGCAGTTGCATTACTGTAAAATGGTCTCCTGTGGTTCTGATCAACCTGCTAGGTTCGATGTCAAAGGGACAATTTAGGAGGAAAACGTGCAAATGCTTTTGCGAAGACCAGAATGAGAATGGCACTGGTTTTCAGATAAAAGAAAACACTTTGGCATTGGTTTTCAGATAAAAGAAAACACTTTGGCATTGGTTTTCAGATAAAAGAAACCACTTTGGCATTGGTTTTCAGATTAAAGAAAACACTTTAATAAAGATGAACGGGAGGAGAAGAATGAGCTATGATTGCAGATGTCACAAAATGATGAGAAGTTCTGCTATATGATAATCAGTTATTTTTATCAAATGCTGGAAGGGTTGTGGTAGCTCGGTAGTAATGCTGGAAACTTTCCACTGTAAATGGTCCTGAGTTAAACAGAGAAAGGATTACATATCAACAGAAGAACAAACAAACAGCCTCTGAGTTTCAACTAATCATATCATTTATGGATGTGAAGGACCTCGAAGATGCTCATAACGTAAGTATGTTTAGTCACTATATCACCGTGTGATGATGTAATGACCTAAGCCTTGCCTCTGCCGCTGAAGAGCAACTTTGAACTTTTAACCCTTTGTAAGGTAGAGGAAAAAATATACTGACACAAATGAGCAGTTCTTAATAAGAAAAACAGTGAGAGACAAAATTAAGCTGCTGAAGTTATGTAAGAACATATTTACTCGTATTATAAGTGAGCTAAAGTGGTCTCTAGAGGTCAGGAGAAGAACAGACATGCAGTTTATGCAGTTAGTTTCAACATTAAAACTTACCTTTTAATATTCATAATATTTTTACTGTAATTTGCCAAACATTTTTATCTAGAGTGAGAAAACATGTCCGAAAATGTTGCGCTATTACATAAAGGAGAAACTTTCAGGCTTGATTTAGGTAACGGTAGAGTATCAGCTTGCCTCATTTTCTTTTTAAAATTTCTTCAGCTCTCCTAAAAATGTAAAGCTCTGTAAGAGGCGACTGGTTAAGAGTATTAAGTTTCCGATTACTGCTGTCGTAATATTATCCAAAATAAGATAATGAATTGTAGACTATTTGTTTCAAGAATTCTTGTATAGTAAGCATAAACATATTTTTCCCTTATTTTTCATATATCACAATTTCTTTTTAACTGGTTTATACTAAACGATGATTAACTTGAAGATCGATCTCCTTTTATTTCTTTTTGTAATATTCCAAGTGGAAAAAAGGCAGGTCTTCTCGGCCCATTTCCCCGTAGTAATAAATCATCTGGGTGATTGGAAGATTCCTCAGTTTGCAAATCCTTCGTTCAAATTATATCTTTCCTTTAGGAGAGCTCCGTTTCGTTAACTGCTGCAAATTGAAAAGACGAATACTTTCGATACAGAAACGAGAAAAGTAATTGAACTTTAAATTCATTTCAGACAGCTGATAATAACTCATCGGGATAAATCATGTTCATTTTAGGCGCAGGGAATCATTTTCCTTGCAAAAGATAAATCTGTCATTGCAGATGAATCTCTTTTTTTTTTTTTTTTTTACTCGTTTCCCCTTTCGACGCATAATATAGCAATTTAGCATTTGATTAGACAGACCTATGCATAAAAGATATTGCCTTGAGCTCCGATTATCATGTCATGAAATTTTCAGGGTATGAAATTGGAGTAGAAACTGATATGACTTAACTTCAAGTTACCCTCACGGAAAGTACTAAGAGACATTCAGTGCTAAGAGCTGGAGCGGAGAAGGAAACAGTGAAACAGAAGCTGTAAATAGGTTTGCCAGCGACTAACAAAATATAGCTTGGTTTTTTACTTAAAAATTTGAAACATGGCAATTTTAGGGAAACGTTGCTCAGTTTTTCTCGCATTTGGTGATATAGTTGATGCGGATGCGCTTGACCACAGAAAGCATCATCCTTAAATTATTCATTCTAATTCACTATAGAAGGTTTCCTGGCGTTTTCAGGATGTCAAGACAATATTTTGCATTTGCCAGAGGTCATTCTTTTATCATTGTGTTCGTTACGTTGTCTTATATTCGTCCTCCTATTAGAAGCAATAACTTAATGCGTATGGAAGTTAAGAAAGCGTCATCAGTCTGTATCTCTACACGTATATTGATGCTAAATGTATGCTAGCAAACAAACACGCACACATGCATACATACATACATACATATATATAAATATATATATATATATATATATATATATATATATATATATATATATATATATATATATATACATATATATAGTATATATATATATATATATATATATATATATATATATATATATATATATATATATATATATATACATATATATATATATATACAGTATATATATATATATATATATATATATATATATATATATATATATATATATATATATATATATATATATATATATATATATATATATATATATATATATATATATATATATATATATATTGTCACGATGCGTATCAAGTACCTGGTTATTACACAACTAATCTCAAGATTCAAAATATACCTCACTTCAGCCAGATACCTGAACTCTCATAACATTAATTGTTACGACTGAATACTCTAAAGGTAACAGTGATCCCTTAAGAAAAAACTTATTTATCAATCACTTGAAAAATCAAACTAAGTTCATCAGAATATATGTGAGGTATCAAAAATTAAACTAGAAATCTTATAGAGTAAAAGGGCATCACTCCACCAAAAAACTCTAACTGTTTCCCTGGTCTTAATTCACTTTAGCAAAACTAAAAGAACAAAACATGTTTATCACTTTGCCTTATGCACACACAATCAATCCTATTCACTGGTGATCAATAAATGAAACACTGTTTTCTAAAAATGTTAAATACAAAAATTTATTTTCAAATTCAAGGTTTATAATTAGAATTCACAATTAATTAGAATTCACAATCTGAAAAATTTACTATTACTCGAAAATAACACAACACTCAATCAATTCTTGAATTAAATTATGAAACAAAACTAATTCACAAAAACTTTATCAGGAATTTAAATTAATCAAGCAAAATTTAAACTATCAAGAATTACTCAAGATTTAAAAAGAAAATCTTAACACATGAGATATCAAAATCAAATATGCAATGTTAAATTACGTATGCAATGTTAAATTACCAAGAAATACTTAAAATACTATGTAAATAAATGTTACATCACAAACATGAAAAATGTGAAAATATAAAGAAATTGTAAATAGAAAAACACACAAAAATACACGTAAGATTTATCAATAATGATTTCACTTGTTCAAAATTTCCTAACTTATCATACCATGGTATCAATAAGTAAAATTTCATGTTACCTTACACAAACTTGTGAAAACCTCTGTAAATCACTTGCTGCAGCTGCGTTACACAATACACACTTTTTTACCAGGCGCCATTACGAACTAAATAACTTTGCTAAATTCAGATCTCAAAAGTTAATGTTAAAAGTGACCACAAAAAATTACGTTAAAAGTAATCTCTTCCTAATTAGGAATGAGAGAGAGAGAGAGGAGAACCAACTCGACTGGTTTCAGAAATCAGAATCAAATAGATTTTAGGATTCCAGTAATACGTGAAACAATTACATGATGTCATTAAAGCATTTTTGGAGTAGAGACAAAAAGGGAAGTTCTAGAAGCAGGAAGTGACGTCATTAAAGCGTTTTGGGTGCGAGATACAATGGAGAAGCTTCTAGAAGAAAGTTAGGTCATCCCAGCAAAACGTTTTGAACGCAATCTTACAAAACATGACGTAATTGATCAGGACATGTATTCTTTCTCTCCAAGTGGCATAATATTGACTCGAACAACGCATGTAACAACATGAAATCACTCGTCTTGAGCCCGTATGAGACGAATCGGTGTTTGTTTTGCAAACCTGTCATCGCTAACCCAAAACAAAGCGTTCCCTCTTATCTCAACTGATGACAATTGAAATGAAACAAGCCCTGGTGGACACACACACGTGTTCACATAATACGCTTTTACCAAGAAAGATATTCGTTCCAAATTACGTTACTATTAAAATTGTATTAACAATTCTAAATTACGCTATCAAGTAATCATTAGCTCTTTTGAGATCTGATGCCAAACTAAATATGACACTTCAACAATCATTACCATTACACATAACACATGAAAAAAGTAAATATGTCAAAATTATAGGAGGATATACGTATTACAAGGCAACATCATGAAATTCTCCCCGAGAAGATTACTTATCCGGGTTTGAATCCCCAAGTCACAACGGGATAAATAATCTGCTATGACATTATCTTTTCCTGAAATGTGTTTAACACTTACATTATATGGTTGCAGGCATAAAGACCACCTGGTTAGTCTCATATTATTATTTTTCATCTTATTGATGAATGAGATTGGGTTGTGATCCGACAACATTAAAATTTCTTCATTCCTAGGTCGGTCCACATACACTTCAAACTTTTTCAATGCTGTGATTAATGCTAATGTTTCTTTTTCGATTGTTGAGTAAGTTTTCTGGTGCTTTTTCAACTTTGAAGACATAAAACATACTGGATGGAAGATTTTGTTGTCATCTTCTTGAAGTAGAACAGCTCCAATTCCACAGTCGGATGCATCAACTTGTATCACGAACTTTTTATTGAAGTCTGGAGCTTGAAGCACTGGTCTTGAAGTTAATATGGCTTTAACCTTCTCAAATGATTCTTGACATTCTGGAGTCCAATCAAACTTTCTTTTAGGACTGGTTAAGTCAGTTAAGGGAGCTACTACATGGCTGAGAAATTTGGACAGAATCGGCGATAAAATCCAGCCATGCCCAAAAATCTTTGTAGCTGTTTCCTAGTAGGGAGGGGTAACCTTATGGATACCTTCTACATTAGCATCAATAGGAGCGAGAAGGCCTTTTCCAACTTCAAATCCTAGATACTGTACAGTTGCCTTTCCAAACTCACTTTTTGTAAGTTGATTGTTAGTCCTGCTTCCCTGAAGTTTCTTGAACACTTTCCTTAATATCTTCAGATGTTCTTCCCATGTATTAGAATAAATCACAATGTCATCAAGGTATACACCTACTCCTTCTATTGATCCTAGTAGTTGATCCATCACTCGCTGGAATGTTGCAGGTGCATTCATCAGACCAAATGGCAAAACAGTGTATTGATACAATCCAAAAGGAGTAATGAAAGCTGACAGCCACTTAGCATTCTCATCTAAGGGAATTTGATAATATCCTTTTCAACAAGTCTATCTTGGAAACAAATTTGGCTTGCTCAATATTATCAAGTAATTGATCAATAAGAGGCAAGGGATAATTGTCAGCCACACTGATGGAATTCAGTTTCCTATAATCAGTACACATCCTAAATGAGCCATCTGGTTTCTTCACTAACACACAAGGAGAACTATAATGACTTGAACTGGGTTCTGCTAATCCATGCTGCAACAAATATTCAACTTCTTTCTTCAAAACATCTCTGATGAAAAGGTGATAAGCGATAAGCTCTCATTTTAAAAGGTTTTCCATCTTCTCTGATCTTTATCTCATGCTTTGTCAGATTGGTACGCCTAGGTACATCTGCAAAAATTTCAGGGAAGCTTTGAATCACTTCACTTAATTCACTACTTTGCTCAACACTCAGATGTTGTAGTTTATCTTCCAAATTTTCTAATATTGAAGAATTGTTCATCTTGTTTTCAGCTCCCAATTCGTAGCTGTCATCGTCCTTTGTAGATGAAGTTGTCTGTGTTATTGACACTGTTTCAGTTTTAGTCTCTGAGAAGTAAGGTTTCAAAAGATTCACATGTATCTTCCTCTGTCGTTTTCTTCTTCCTGGTGTTTCAATCACATAAGTTCGGTCACTTAACTTCTCTATTATCCTATAAGGACCTTGAAACTTATTGGTAAGGGGAAATCTTTTCACTGGTAAGAACACTAAAACTTGCTGTCCAATACTAAAATTTCTTAGCTTAGTCTTAGCATCATATTTTCTTTTTATTTTGTCTTGATTTATTTTCAAATTTTCTAAAGAGAATTTTCTAATTTCTCTTAACCTTTTCCTCAAGTTCTTGACATATTCTCCTTGGATTTCCTCTTGATTTTCTTCCCAATTCTCTGCAAGAATCTTCAATGGACCTCTAATGTCTCGACCAAAAATCATTTAATTTGGTGAACATCCCATGCTTTCTTGATAAGCATTCTAACTTCAAATAACATTAAAGGTAAACCAGCATCCCATTCTCTTCCTGATTCATTACAATACTTAGTTAACATACTTTTCAATGTCTGGTGGAACCTTCCAAGGCTCCTTGAGTCTCTGGATGATAAGCAGTTGATAACTGTTGCTTTACTCCTAACAAGTTCATCACATCCTGGAATAATTTTGAAGTAAAGTTCGTTCCTCTATCACTTTGCACAATTTCTGGTATTCCAAACTTGGAGAAAAACTCCACCAACTTCTCAGCAATTACCTTTGCACTTATACTTCTTACAGGAATCGCCTCAGGATACCTAGTCACTGGACACATTAATGTTAATAGATATTCATTTCCTTTCTTTGTTTTCGGAAGTGGCCCAACCACATCTATAATTACCTTGCTAAAGGGTTCTCCTCTAACTTCTATGGGATGTAGGGGTGCTTTCTGAATGGTTTCATTCGGTTTTCCAGCTATCTGGCATGTGTGACACATTCTGCAAAATTTGCTAACGTCCTTATGAAGTCCCGGCCAGAAAAAATACAATCAAAATTTGATGATATTCACCCCATTCAGCATTTCCTGGTTTATCTGCAGGTCGATGCTTCCTCATTAGCAATCCTTCCTTTAGATAATAACAGGTGGAGGTTTGTTGCATCTCTTCTTGATCAACAACTCTGAAGAACAGATCAGCCAACGTTGTATCCCTCTTCTGCAGTTTCATTAGCTTCTCTCTAGTCATTTGACCAACTTCAAGGGCTGAATTCTCCATATCTGCTAACTCTGCTTCTGTAGTTTCATTACCATCTTCAGGAACACTTTGACTACTCGGAGTCTCTTCAATAACAACAGGATCCTCGTCTTCTTGGGAAATCTCTTCATTACTAACACTAGGGGAAACTTCACTTTCCTGGAACAGTTCTTCTAAGCTTAGAGATCCTTCACTTGATTCTTCTGGTGCAGGTAAATCCTCAGTATTTTCACTTGCAGACATAGTTCTCTTCTTACTCCTGGTAGTTACACAACTTGGAAACAGGTGGGGGTTTTTCTTCTCTAAATCTACTGTAGGACTAACCCTTAACGGTTTGTCTGTCACTACAGGACAAGGAACAAATGGTACACCACCAACTTCATTACCCAGTAAAACATGTACACCTTCAACAGCTAGTGAGTCCTTTACAGCAAAATCAACACTTCCTGTCACCAAATCACAGGACAAATGCAAGCGGCATATAGGAGTTACCTCTTCTCCTCCTATACCCTTCAAAATAACTGAATCTCCGGTGAGATTCTTCTCCAGATGTGGGTGAGCACCACGAACTACCACACTATGGTTACTCCCCGTATCACGTAATACCTTGACTGGTACCTGCACACTTCCTCCTTGAGTTGTCAGCGCACCTTCATAGAGATATATGGCTTAAAAGCCTCCAAGCTGCTCAGCCACTCACTGCTTGAAGTTACATTTCCAATGGTTGCTAAACACTCTGCTTGTTTAGTCTCAGTCTTCCCCACACTGCTCTTCGTAGTTTGCTTCACCTGGTTACCTTTAACCACTTGACCAACTGGTTTGGTCTGCTGTTGTGTCTGATAACAATCTCGACTGTAGTGTCCTACTCTTCCACACTTGTAGCAGACAACATTAGTCTTCAGTATCTGTCTTGAGAACAGACTGGATGATGAGGATTTAACATTTAATTGCTGAGGGAGGTTACCTGACTTTGTATTGGCATAGCCACTAGAAGGATTTCCAGTTGTAATGTTCCTGAAATTTGGATGAGATCTGAAACCTGTGCGTTGTTGGTTCTGGTACTTGACATTATAATTTCTTTTGCTAGAAATTATATTAAAATCTTTGCTCAATGTAGCAGCTTTGTCAAGTTTCTTAACCTCTCTCTCTCTTAAATAGGCTCTTATGTGTTCAGGAATTCCTCTAAGATATTGTTCTAGGACTACTAACTCTTCAAGTTCGTCCATAGATTTAACTTTAGCAGCCTCCAACCATCGTTTAAAACATCTTCTTACTTTGTAAGCATAATCCAAGAAAGTTATCTTGTCATCCTTTCTCAAAGATCTGAATCTTTCATTATAATATTCAGGGGTCATCTGGTAAACTTGTAGCACATTGTGTTTAAGTACCTTGTACTCTTTACACTGATCAGCTGATAAGGCTAAATAGGCACTTCTTCCTTTACCAATGAGAACACTCTGTAACAAGACCGACCATTTATCCTCTGGCCATCCCATACCTGAAGCCACTTTTTCAAAGTGACCAAAAAACTCATCTGGAGCTTCTTCTGTAAATTTTGGAATTAACTTCTGCACTCTTACTACATCAAATACAGGGTCTGAATTACCTTGAGTAGGGTTAGACGGTGTTACAGGTAATGTGGATCGATCTTTTATTAACTCCATCTCCCTTTCATGTCTTGCTCTTTCTCTCTCCTCTTTTACTCTTTCTCTTTCTTCTTCTGCTGCTTTTTCTTCTTCTCTTTCCTTTCTTTCTCTTTTCTCTCTATCTTCTCTTTCTCTTTCTGCCCGTATCTTCAGCTTAATCAAATTTTCTTCTGCTTCTATACGTCTAAGCTCTGCTTCTGCATCACTTTTCTCTTTCTTTTGCTCATGTTTATCTGTAAATTCTGCCTCAGCTGCATTCAACAATTCTTGCGCCTCTCCCAACTCTTCATCTACTTTACCAGAGTCCATCAATGCTTGGATTGCAATATATTTCATTTGTGCCTTAATCATACCACTATACACATTACCCCCACATGCTACTGCTAAAGCAATCCACTGTGCCTTAGTTAGGGTGGATTCAGATAACTCTTGGATGGAAGGAGTTGCTAAAAACTTCTGAACATTGAACAGAGCCATATTCTCTAAGTTACTCAACTAAATAATTCACAATACAATGCAAAAAATAACTATGTGGTCACTCTCCTATCAAAATATATCCCTAACACCACCAGTATAAACCATAAACCAGAGTGATATTTTGTTTTGTTCCACGGGTCTCTGGGCACCAAACAATATTATGTCACGATGCGTATCAAGTACCTGGTTATTACACAACTAATCACAAGATTCAAAAATATACCTCGCTTCAGCCAGATACCTGAACTCTCATAACATTAATTGTTACGACTGAATACTCTAAAGGTAACAGTGATCCCTTAAGAAAAAACTTATTTATCAATCACTTGAAAAATCAAACTAAGTTCATCAGAATATATGTGAGGTATCAAAAATTAAACTAGAAATCTTATAGAGTAAAAGGCATCACTCCATCAAAAAACTCTAACTGTTTCCCTTTCATATATTCACTTTAGCAAAACTAAAAGAACAAAACATGTTTATCACTTTGCCTTATGCACACACAATCAATCCTATTCACTGGTGATCAATAAATGAAACACTGTTTTCTAAAAATGTTAAATACAGAAATTTATTTTCAAATTCAAAGTTTATAATTAGAATTCACAATTAATTAGAATTCACAATCTGAAAAATTTACTATTACTCGAAAATAACACAACACTCAATCAATTCTTGAATTAAATTATGAAACAAAACTAATTCACAAAAACTTTATCAGGAATTTAAATTAAGCAAGCAAAATTTAAACTATCAAGAATCACTCAAGATTTAAAAAGAAAATCTTAACACATGAGATATCAAAATCAAATATGCAATGTTAAATTACGTATGCAATGTTAAATTACCAAGAAATACTTAAAATGCTATGTAAATAAATGTTACATCACAAACATAAAAAATGTGAAAATATAAAGAAATTGTAAATAGAAAAACACACAAAAATACACGTAAGATTTATCAATAATGATTTCACTTGTTCAAAATTTCCTAACTTATCATACCATGGTATCAATAAGTAAAATTTCACGTTACCTTACACAAACTTGTGAAAACCTCTGTAAATCACTTGCTGCAGCTGCGTTACACAATACACACTTTTTTACCAGGCGCCATTACGAACTAAATAACTTTGCTAAATTCAGATCTCAAAAGTTAATGTTAAAAGTGACCACAAAAAATTATGTTAAAAGTAATCTCTTCCTAATTAGGAATGAGAGAGAGAGAGAGGAGAACCAACTCGACTGGTTTCAGAAATCAGAATCAAATAGATTTTAGGATTCCAGTAATACGTGAAACAATTACATGATGTCATTAAAGCATTTTGGGTGCGAGACACAAAAGGGAAGTTCTAGAAGCAGGGAAGTGACGTCATTAAAGCGTTTTGGGTGCGAGATACAATGGAGAAGCTTCTAGAAGAAAGTTAGGTCATCCCAGCAAAACGTTTTGAACGCAATCTTACAAAACATGACGTAATTGATCAGGACATGTATTCTTTCTCTCCAAGTGGCATACGTGACTCGAACAACGCATGTAACAACATGAAATCACTCGTCTTGAGCCCGTATGGGACGAATCGGTGTTTGTTTTGCAAACCTGTCATCGCTAACCCAAAACAAAGCGTTCCCTCTTATCTCAACTGATGACAATTGAAATGAAACAAGCCCTGGTGGACACACACACGTGTTCACATACTACGTTTTTACCAAGAAAGATATTCGTTCCAAATTACGTTACTATTAAAATTGTATTAACAATTCTAAATTACTATTATCAAGTAATCATTAGCTCTTTTGAGATCTGATGCCAAACTAAATATGACACTTCAACAATCATTACCATTACACATAACACATGAAAAAGTAAATATGTCAAAATTATAGGAGGATATACGTATTACAAGGCAACATCATGAAAATATATATATATATATATATATATATATATATATATATATATATATATATATATATATATATATATATACATCACAGTATATATATTCATCAACTACCACCACATTTTAGAAAAATTAAGATCAAAAACTCCCATAGGCCAGGATGCTTCTTGAATCCTTCATCCCCAAAGAAGGTGGCCCATTGGCCTGCAGTCACTTTACATCCAATCCAGTCCATACCAAATTTCAATTTGCAAACTGCACTGATTTCAGATTCCACGAGCATCCCATAGTGCCTGTGCCTCGGAAGTTTCCCACGCTTTGCTGACAGTCTGTCGCTACCTGCAGCACACCTGCACACAGACCGGGACTTCCCATGTCTCGCTCCTTAGCAACAAGTCCAGCCAGCAGGATAGCAACACTTCCGTGCGACACCTGGTTTTCATATATTCACAAAACATAAAGTCTAAAATCAAGTGCATGTGCACTATTGGTCTGTTAGTTACTAGGTAATTTTCCTGGCCACTGATTGGTCAGCAATCCATATAAATATCACTGTTGTTTGTTAATAAATCAGAACTCTAAGATCTCTCGTCTTAATCATCCCGCTAAAGTGGTGACCCTGCAGCACCAACACCAGCAAAGATGTCCGACGAAGACACATTGCCCCCTCCTTCCATTGCTCCTCCTGACACCATTGCCCAATTTTCACACCAACTAATGCCTATACTTGGTTCCTTGGGGCCGAAGTCACGCTTTGAATTAAGGGCGTACGATCCTCATCATCCAAAGCAGATTACGTCCTCGTCACCCTGCAAGGCCACCTCTTTCCACAAGTGATGGGGTAGCTGGACACTAAGGGCACTGACATCGTGCAGTACAAAGACCTGACGAAGGTCCTACTGGACAGATTCATGCCATCCCCAGCTGTTCGTGTACAACGGATCTTCGACACAGCACAGCAACCCTTGGGTGATCAATGCCCATCCACTGCCCTTCTCGAGATGAGAACCCTCGCCCGTCTTCCTCCTGCAGTAGACGGTTCTCCCAGATCTATTGACATCCTCAAGGCACTCTGGCTGCAGCTCCTGCCAACGTCTGTAAGGGCAGCACTGACTGACATGGAAGACACACACCTGACAATGCCCTCTTCACCCTAGCAGACAATCTGATGGACGCCCATGCTGCTGCAAACTGCTGTCACGCCCACGCCTTCACTACCCTTCAAGGAACATACAACCCTTCAGCAACAGACAACCTTCTTAATGCCACAGAGGACTCCATATCCGTCAAACCCTTACAAACTTCCAGGACAAATCGCCACCGCCCATTCCGCCTTCAGAAACCCAAGGGTACCAACCACACACAGCAGCAATCACTGCCGTTTCAGCTTTGCCAATACCACATAACATTTGGCCCTGCCACCAAGGAACTGCCTCCCAGAGTGCCCATGGCCAAAAAATATGTGAAATGGCTACCGCTATTTGTGATAGCCATAGCAGGTGCGTATCTCTTAACCAGGGGCCATACTAATGTACACAAATCCATCCATAATTCTGATATATACAATCCTACATGCGCTATTAGCACCTCTGTCTTTTTTTATCCATGATTCCGCCACAGGTACTCATTATTTGGTCGACACAGGGGTTTGCCGTTCCCTTCTACCTGTACCCAGTCAATGACTCACAGCTGCCAACGGCTCTCCCATCCTTACCTTTGGTCAGAAGCTTCTCACCCTTAACCTCGGTGACAGAAAGCACCACCGGTGGTTTATCGTCGTGGATGTCTCAATACCTCTCCTAGGGGCGGACTTCTTTGTACACCACCAACTGCTTGTGGACGTTGCCAACAGGTGCCTCATCGAAGCCACCAATCTGTCCACATCGCCCATCGTTGCAGCACCCCCAGAACTTGCCCTCCACATCACCGACTCCAAAGACTATTTTGCATACCTGCTCGCCACATACCCGGACGTTTTTAAACCTAAACTACAACAATCTTATCAAATCCCTGCCAAGCATGGTATTTTCCACCATATTAAAACCTTGGGCCCTCCCGTACACTCCTGTTTCCGGTGCCTACCACCTGAGAAGCTCGCTGCTGCAAATGGATGGAGAAGATGGGTTTGTGTCAAAAGGCATCCAGTCCTTGGGCATCTCCCCTCCGCATAGTAACAAAAAAGGATGGCACCCTATGCCTGTGTGAGGACTACAGAAGGCTGAACATGATCACCAAGGCTGACCACTACCCCTTCCCTAACATCACAGATGTGATCACTTTCCTACACAGCGCAAAAATCTTCTCAAATGTTACTTCCAGGTCCCCATCAATCCCAAAAACATCCCAAGGATCGCTTTCACAACAACCTTGGCACCTTCACCTTCAATTACCCCTGCTTAGGCCTCCGCAATGCAGGAGCTACTTTTCAGCTATTGATGGACAGCATCCTGGGAGACCTTTCCTTCTGCGTCTGTTATGTCGACAATATTTTAATTTTCTTTGTGTCAAAGGTGGAGCACCTCCAACACCTGCACATTGTCATTCAGCGTCTGCAAGAAAACCGCCTCATCGTCCGATGCGAGAAATACTCCTTCGCTGCCAAGAGGGTAGAACTCTTGGGGCACCTCATAACACCTGAGGGCGTTCAGCCCTTGCCTGAGAAGGTTGCCACCATCAGGAAGTTCCCCACACCTACCACCATCAAGGGTCTACAAGAATTCCTCGGAATGGTGAACTATTACCATCGATTTTTGCCCGACATCGCCTCAACACTGGCCCCACTCTACGAAATCCTCATGGGCAAGCCCAAGGCTCTTGCCTGGTGACCCCAGCAGGAAGCCTCCTTCACCTCCGCCAAAAACACCCTTGCCAAGGCCACCACCCTCTCTTTCCCTGCAACAGGTCATCCTCTACTGCTGTCCACAGACACCAGTAATATAGCCATAGGAGCTGTGTTGGAACAGATCATCCATGGTCGTCCTCGACCCCTTGCCTTCTTAAGCAGGAAACTTAGCAAGACAGAGACAAACTACTCCATGTTTGACCGCGAACTCCTGGCTGCATACCTAGCCGTCAAACACTTCCGACATTTCTTGGAGGCCACACCTTTCACCCTTCAAACTGACCATCTACCGCTAGTACATTCTATAAACCGACAGTCCAATGCCTGATCACCCAGTCAGCACCACCACTTGTCAGCCATCGCCAAATTCAACTGCACCCTTCGTCACGTTACTGGGAAACACAACCCCGTCGCTTACACCCTCTCCAGAATCTCCATCGATGCAGCTGGCATCTAAGGAACAGCAGGACCCAGAGCTCAATGCCTGCAAGACCTCATTAACATCTTTGCAATGGCACAACATTCACCTCAACAACAGCCCCACCTCCATCCTCTGCGACATCAGCACCAGCCGCCCACGCCCATGGATCCCACAGGCACTCAGACGTCACGTTTTCGACATCGTCCACGGTTTGCCACACCACTCCTGAAGAAGCACTTCCTCTGGCACGGCACATCAAAGGATACAAAGCCATGGGCCCGTGAATGTCTCTCCTGCCAGCTCTCCAAAATCCAGCGTCAACAAATTCAGGAGTGGCTCCTTTCATCAACCGCAACGCTGTTTCACCCATGTCCACATCAACATTGTAGGATCCATCCCACGCTCCAAAGGACATCGGTACCTACTCACAATGGTCAACCACTTGACAAGATGGCCCGAAGCCACCCCTATGACAGAGGCATCACCAGCAGCATGTGCCAGTGCTTTCCTTGCATATAATGGTGTGGCCATGGGTTCGAGTAAATAATGGGAACTTAAATATTGTAAAATGGGTAAGATACGTGAATGACGTCTTGATTATTTATAAGGGAGAAAGGGAAGATCCACACAAGTTCCTGAAAAGCATAAATAAACTAAATGAACACATCAAGTTCAAAATAAAAGAAGAAAAGGAGGGAGAAATTCCTTTCTTGGATGTCCTGGTAAAGAGGGAAGGGGAAAACTTAGAATTCAAGGTATACGGGAAGAAGACACCACTAATTCATGCATACATATGTTCTCCAGTCATAGGAAAAAAATAAAAATAGGAGTAATGACAGGGTTGGCCATTAGGGCTTATAGGATTTGCAGTCCCAAATCCTTAGATGAAGCGCTGGAATACCTGAGGGAGAATTTTAGGAGATTAGGATACCCTAAGTATTGGTGGGAGAGGGCACACATCAAGGCAAGAAAAAACTAATTTGGGGAGAGGGGAAAAGATAGAAAAGGAACATTTGGTGGGGAAGAAAATAATTACAGTCCTGGACAGCAACTTTATTACACTCATCAACAGGAAGCTAGATAATATCAAATTGATAAGCAGCTACAAGAACACCATTAGGAATAAAATAGTTCGGAACAAGAAGTCAGTAGAGGGGAAGAGATAAGAAGGGGGGGGGGGGGTTATATATGGCAGTGTGTCTAGACTGTGAAGATGGGTACTATGGCAAAACTGGCAAATCCTGTAAAGAGCAAAGCAAACAACACATGCAAAACATAAGGCATTGCAATCAGACGTCGGCAGTTGCCAAACATTGTTGGGAAAATGACCATAAAATAGATTGGGAAAATATGAGTTTTCTGTACAGAAACACCAACAAAACAGCCAGACTGGTTGCAGAGAATGCCTTCATAACATATATGGCAGTGTGTCTAGACTGTGAAGATGGGTACTATGGCGAAACTGGCAAATCCTGTAAAGAGCGAAGCAAACAACACATGCAGACCATAAAGCATTACAATCAGACATCGGCAGTTGCCAAACATTGTTGGGAAAATGACCATAAAATAGATTGGGAAAATATGAGTTTTCTGTACAGAAACACCAACAAAACAGCCAGACTGGTTGCAGAGAATGCCTTCATAACATGCACTAACAACACAGTGGCAGGGAACACCGGAAACGGCTTTGAAGACAGCATATCAAAAAAAACCATACACTCCACAGTAGCAAGGAAACGAAAGAAAAACGCAAGAGGACACACGGGAAACGAACACCTGGAATAAGATGCAGGCAGAGAAAGACCAAGGTCACGAGGGGGGTAACACACAGGAGGAGGTAGGCAATTGTAGGAAAAGTACCCTGCAGACAGATGTAAACACAGCTGGACTACACATCTGGTCATTGTGCGGATACTTGATAATGAGGATTGTTTGTCCAAGAAAGCTTGTAACTTTTTCTGAATAAATACTCCATTAGACAGTAGCAAGGAAACGAAAGAAAAACGCAAGAGGACGCACGGGAAACGAACACCTGGATGAAGATGCAGGCAGAGAAAGACCAAGGTCACAAGGGGGGTTCACACAGGAGGAGGTAGGCAATTGCAGGATTAAAGTACCCTGCAGACAGATGTAAACATAGCTGGACTACGCGTCTGGTCATTGTACGGATACTTGATAATGAGGACAGTTTGTCCAAGAAAGCTTGTAACTTTTTTGAATAAATACTCCATTAGATACCTTCCAGTTTGAATGAGGTCCTGTTAACAAAATATATATATATATATATATATATATATATATATATATATATATATATATATATATATATATATATATATATATGTATGTAGAATCTACAGGTCACTTTTTACCAGATACATATATAATTGTAATTGAGAAAGTTAAGAGGGCATTATGGCTATTACAATTGCATAAATATATATATATATATATATATATATATATATACTTGTGTGTGTGTGTATATATATATATATATATATATATATATATATATATATATATATATATATATGTGTGTGTGTGTGTGTGTGTGTGTGTGTACATATATATATATATATATATATATATATATATATATATATATATATATATATATATATATATATATATATATATATATATATATATATATATATATATATATATAAATATATATATATACATATCTATATATATATATATATATATATATATATATATATATATAAATATATATATATATATATATATATATATATATATATATATACATATCTATATATATATATATATATATATATATATATATATATATATATATATATATATATATATATATATATATATTTATATATATATGTATATATTGTTATATTCTGAGGCCAGACAGAAGAGTGAAATTTGATTTTGAGTGTAAATTGCCTTAGGGGCCAACACCTAGTGCTGAGAATATAAGCAACAAATGTAATGACTAAGATGCCTTTCCTTGATATCACATCTATTTAAACAGTGAAGTGGACGTCACCTTTCAAACTAGTCAAGTAACTTTAAATTGAATTTATTTACAAAACTGAGCAATCAGAAAATCAATATGAAATGGTTGACTGAGCAGCAAACAAGGCACATACAATGTGCAATAAAAGCAAGACTATGCATAGCAAATAAATAAATCTGAAAGGGCTACAACCCTGAAAGAGTTTGACACACAAATGAAAACCACTGCTGTTGAGACTGGCTGATAATGCTAGTTTTAGCACAACATGAGCGCAAAGGGGGGGACTGTGTCAAGTGCCCCTGGACCGCTGATAATCAGAAGACTCTTGCACAAAGCAAGATGGCCGTTAAACGTCTAAGGCTATTTGGTCCACGAGGGCAGGGGCAGACCACTCGAAGAGCCAGATAACAGGATTCTTATTGCATCTGTGCATGAAGCTCGCTTGCAAAAGATGAATTTAAGCCTCAGAAGTTCTGACACATGGCCAGTATAAAAGGAAGAGAGACCACAGCAACTGGGTGCTTTTGTGTTCTGCAACAGAATGACCAGCAAGGTCGCGGCCCCTTCTCATTCGAGTTCTAGGGCTGGGCACAAGGACATCGGTTGATCTGGAAGTGGCAATCACAACCAGCACAAAGGTCAAAGGGAAATAGGTCTTATAGCTAAGTCTCCTAAGGGTCAGCATAGCAGCCCAGTTGCGGTACTGACTGGTGTTTCTGTCCCAAATGGCTTTCTGCCCCCCAAAATCATATGATGCAGGGGTTAAGACATCGGCATTGTCCACCTCCAAGTGGGGTTTTCCTCCAGCCACCATTAAATTTGATTTCCTAGCTAATGGGCTGAAGGGACAAATTTTCTAAATATGTGAATATATATATATTGTTATGCATGGACTTTGGCTGATGAGTTTCTTAATTAATTAATGTAAGTTACATAGCCCTGCTTCACCAAGGACACACGTAAACTGTCAATTGAAGCTGAAAGTTACCCTCAAAAGACAGACAATTACTTAATTGGATTAGGTTGCCAGTCGGGACTACGCATGGGAAAAATGGATTACTTCCGTAACAAAGGAATTACATTAAACCCCTTCACTTCCCACCTAGTCCCAATAAAGAAAGAATGTGCTGTGATAGCAAGGAAATCACATGAACCTTTAGCTAACGTCTGACACAGTCAATTTTCCCAGCTTCCACAAAAAAATATAACGCAACGAATGTTTGTACTCTAATGGATATTTCTCTTCCAAACAATGGTGATCAGGATTCAAGTTTGCCTGAAATTTACTTACACTCGACTTTCCCTAACTCCTACTTACTGCATGGGAATGCTTATGCAATTCACTAGGTAATGATCATTATTCATATACTAGACTTCATAAAAGAAATATGATTGTACCAGGTTCTCTTGTAAATGGTAGCTGAAGGGAAAACAATGGAAAATTTAAGTACAGTGAAAGGGATACTAGCAAATCGTTGAAAATCTTGAGAATTCCAGGCTTATCGTGACGTAGGTTGCTTGCACAATGCAACTGCCGATCAGCGTTCTCGAAGAACACTTATTTTCGATTCATTGAGTAAAATAACAGATAGGGAAGGACAAAGGATAGAGTTGCTCGGAGCACAAATACGTGCTCATTTCACAACGGTAGGACTCTCTCTCCCCGCATGAGGTCAGGCCAGGGCTGCTGTTTGTCCGACACTCACCAATAGCCCCTGGCAGTCTGAAAAACTGACAGAGACATCGCCGAATGCATAGGACAGGGAAAAAGGAAGCTTAAGACCACCTTCACTAGAGGTTACTTGGTGAAAACCCTACCTGTTGGTTAGGACTCTAATGCTAATTTATTCCCTACTAAGACATTACTTTTTTGAAAACACAGCAAAACGCTCTCGCTCGCAGTGTCTTAGCTTCAACAGAGACGCCTTCCTGTTTTTGTTAGAATGATTTTTCCTACTAAATAATGCAGAGAGGGTGACCACCAGAATATTTATATATATATATATATATATATACATATATATATATATATATATATATATATATATATATATATATATATATATATATATATATATATATATAACTCTCCCATGGTTGTATTACCTAACATGCCAGTCCCAAGCCCGGGTAAAAGACAAGGGTTGAGCATAGGGTTAACACCCCTGCCTTGTAAAAAGCATAGCATATTGTTACAGAAACTTACCGTAGACCTAATACAGACTGATCCTAGGTTGATGACAATGTGAGAAATGGACTATTGAAATGAAAAACACCACTGAAACTGGCACTTGGAATGTGCTTAGTCTATACAGAGCAGGATATGCTCAAAGTCAAGAAGTATCAGTTAGATATAACTGCTCTGCAGGAGACAAGACGGACTGGAAATGGCGAGTGTAAGATAGATGGTAATACAGTCTTATATAGTGGCAGAGATAATGGTATCCACAGGGGTGGCATGGGCTTTTGTCTGACAGATAAAGTGTATAGAGTGGTTGAAAGCTTACGCCAGTAAGTGAAAAATTGGCAAAAATCAGAGTACAGAGTAAATGGTTTAAAGTGCCAGTAATAGCATATTCCCCCACAGAAGAGAGTGATGATGATGAGGTTATAGAACAAACACCAAAACATGATGTAGTAGTATTGGGTGACTTTAATGCTAAGATTGGACATGAAGTAGATTTATTGGGCCCAGCAATTGGAAGGCATAGTGTCCATGAGGTTAGTAGTGAGACTGGAATAAGGCTTACTTTATTTGCCACCTGCAATGGGATGGTTGTAGGAGGCACAATATTTCCCCATTAAGACATTCACAGCTCACATGGAATTCACCTGATGGTATTACAAGAAATCAAATTGATCACATACTTATACAACACAAATTCAGAGGTTCGTTGATGAATGTACGTAGTTTCAGAGGAGCTGATTGTGATTCAGACCATAACTTAGTGATTGCCAGAGTCAAGATCAAGTTGAATATGAAAAGGAACAGTAGGAATGAAAGGAGAGAAAAATTTGACACTGATAAGCTCAATGATGAGACATGTAGAATGGAATACCAAATAGAAATTAGAAACAGATTTGATGTTTTACAACTGCTAAACGAAGATGAAATAGGACTCCAGGAAAATGTGGAGACATAGAACAAACTGTTAAAGGAGCAGCTGAGGAAACCATCGGATATATGGAGAGCACATGTAACGAACATTGGTTTGATGATGACTGCAGAAGAATGGTGGATGAAAGAAAACAAACAAGAATAGAATTCTTGCAGAACAGAAATAATCAGGCACTAAGAGAGAACTTCAGGGAGAAAAGAAGGGCAGCAACGAGAGTAAACAGAGGAAAGAATAGAGATGCATTAAATAAGGAAGTGGAGGACATGGACAGAAACTTGAGAAATGGTAGGCTAAGGGAAGGCTATAGGGGTATCAGGAAAATAAAGAATGGATACCAAGCAAGCAGCAGAACAGTGAAAGATGCCAATGGAAGTATTATGGTACACGAGGACTAAGTACAGGAGATATGGAAGAACTATTTCTGTGAGCTGTTAAATAGAGATGACTCAGTGAAGGGAGACATATGAAGGCAACAGGCTTGAGAGTGGAGGAACCAACCTGATAGATGTGAAGAATGCAATCAATAGCGTGAAGAATAATAAGGCACCTGGTTTAGATAACATACCAGCAGAGCTCCTTGAGAATGGTTGGCGAGATGTTACACTAAAAGATTTTTGAGCTTCTAATAATGATCTGGAGAACAAAAGAGAAGCCAACAACGTGGGAAACGGGCAAAATCATCCCAGTACATAAAAAGGGAGATAATTCAGACTTTGCTAATTATAAGGGGATTACACTTCTGCCAACCTGCCTAGCCAAATTTATAAAAGATAAATTAGAACCCTACTTAGAGACAGCATTGGGCAAATATTAATGTAGATTCAGAAAAGGAAGATCAACAATTAACCAGATTTTTACTATTAGACAGATAATGGAAAAACACTGGGAGTATAATAGAGATATGTGGCGGGTTTTTGTAGACTTTACACAAGCGTACGATAACATCCATAGACCATCAATGTGGAATATTATGAAGGAATTCAGTATACCAGAAAAGCTTATAAACTTGGTAAAAGTATGCTGCAGGAATAGTAAGAGTTGTGTCCAGGTGGGAAGGAAAAAGACAGAATGTTTGGAAATTAAAACAGGTTTGAGACAGTGATGCCTTCAATCTCCAATGTTGTTTAATCTAATTTTAGAGAGAATAATGCAGAGTATCGAGTAAGTTGAGAGTGGGGTAATATTGGGAGATACAAGTGTCAAAGTCCTTGCATTTGCAGATGATGTGTTTTTCTTAGGTACAGATATACAAAACATAGAACGTTTGTATATGCCATTCAAAGAAGCTGCTGCCAGAGTAGGACTAGAGATCAGTGGAAGTAAAACCAAAATGATGAGGTTGTCAAGGAACAACCAACAACAACAGCAACAACAAAATAGGGAGGATATGGAGAGCTTGAGGGAATTTAAATATCTAGGAAGTATGTTAACACCCAGAAATGAGATGGAGAGAGAGGTTCTGGCTAGAATTACAGCAGGGAACAGATGCTTTCTCAGTCTACAGCATCTATTAAAGAGCAGAAACATCACATGGTCTACTAAATTAAGAATGTACAACACCATTATCAGGCCAATAGTACTATATGGTTGTGAGACCTGGACACTGACCAGATGTCAAAAACAGACTATTGGCCTTTGAAAATAACATTTTGCGTAGAATAACGGGTCCCATTTAAGATATAAATGAAGGTGTTTGGAGAAGAAGGCGCAACAATGAAATGAGGGATTTAACCAGACAACAGGTAGTAACTGGCTATGAAAGATCGCAGAGGATACGTTGGGCTGGACATGTGGTTAGAATGGAAGAGGGCAGAATGCCTAAAGTGGTTATGGAAGGATCATTGGAAGGGAGAGGACAGGTGGGGAGACCGAGGATGAGATGGAAAGATAATGTGTTTAGAGATCTAAGAATTGGGAGTGGAAGATCCTGAGAATAACTGGAGAGATACAGCTCTCAACAAGGGAACGTGGAGAGGTCTGGTGCAAGCGGCCATGGGCCACCAAGAGGCCCGAGAGCCACCAGAGCAGAGATAGAATTACTGGATATATATATATATATATATATATATATATATATATATATATATATATATATATATATATATATATATATATATATATATATATATATATATATATAATATATATATATATATATATATATATATATATATATATATATATATATATATATATATATATATATATATATATATATATATATATATATAAAATTTGATTATTATAATATCTTGTGGAAATAGTATCTCTGATATTCTCTGGAATGGGAATTTCATTTCTAGTTCAATACTATTTTTTTATATTTCCTTTTTTTCACTCATAAATCGCCATCGATATGTTATTTCGTCGGTTACTACTATCTTGCATATCTCATTTGCATTGCCATTTAATCCCTCTCCGTTTACGTATCTTCCATATGATTTCCTTTTCCACACGACTTCTCCCATAGATACTTCCTTAAAAAGGGACAGTATCCGTCCTACCATAAACTTTAGCGTTTGCCATGTACTTCCTTGATCAAAGGTTCTACTACTTTTTCGCAGCAAGTCACACCTTTACTCACTTATGCAGTTAGTTTAACCTCAAGATATTAATTTCCATTCTGTTAGTCATCCCTACTTATATTTTGCCTCCTCACCAGGAGTTATATTCATATTTGTTCTTTATGAAATTACTTTCAAATCTTTTGCTACCTTTTAACGTTTGTCCTTACTGCAAATAATCGTATTTTAGTATTTTAGCAATGTAACCTACCCATCTTTTTATACACATCTGCACTTTTACTTTCACGACATTACAACTCTGAATGATGGTCTTTGCCTAGATTCCATTATTACTAAATCCACATCTTTGCAAATTAACCAGCACCGAAGATATAATGCCCCGGGTCTCAAACCTGGTTTCTTTCTTTTTAAACCAGCCATTCTTATTTCTACCTAATAAAACTAATATTTATGGATGTAATCATAATGTGAAAGGAGTCCTGTAAATTTCTTGGTGCCTCATTTCTCGTATTCTTTTATCATACCCCACGATCCATTCTGATGATATTTTGGTTATATCCGTTCTGAAATTTCTTATCTGATGTATATGTGATAACTTCAGTTCTATGTTCGACGATCCGTTCCTGATTACAGCTTCTAAAAATGTTGATTGTCCCAGAGGTTCACTCCACTGAGAATTCAGGGCTTGAAAATAATGTTAGGGAGTTAAATAAATCAATGAATAAATGAATAAACAAATGTGAGTTTGGAGACAAAGCAAGCTATGATTTTGCTTAATCCATGCTTAGAACATAAACTGGGTATCTCATGCTGTAAAGCATAATCTTCAAAGACAAACACAGGGGAGAAATAAGAAAGCCAGAAAGGTTAGAACTAATTGTGGAACAGGATTTGTTGATTAGTGGGTTGATGGACTCTTGCCGTCAAGCAAATCACAATATTTTTAAGAAGTCAACACATCCTCCTATCTGCGATCCCTGTTATTGAAGGATTCTGTGAAACCTTGAATATATGAAAAGCCTTGAAGTATTTAAATAGGTAAAACATCTTTTTTTATTATTTTTACATTAACCTCTGTCTTACATGGTCATTCCTTATTGAACTGATATGTCATAAGGATGAAGATCTGTGCAAAGTAATGTTTGCATTAACTTTTAACCCAAAGATTTCGGTGTTTAGGAGATGTTTAGCAAAATAGTTATTACTTATGAATAATGTCGTCCCACGAGAATTTATTCTTATGCACAAAAATAATGAGCATATCAATTTTGCGCTTTCATTTAGTAAAATTTAGTGTTCTTTGACTTATATGAATCATATAATAATTTGATGTTCTTGAAAAATAGCTTGCATTGTCTAAAAATTCATAATACATCAGTGTGCCCTCTGTGCATTTCCTGGTTGAGCGTCGTCCCTATATTAAAAGCCTTTATCAGGTAAATTCTAACAAGAATAAAATAGTATGTTCTCAGAAATGTGAAAATTCACAAGGTAATTGATTTCAGAATTTTGTTATGTTAAAGTGGCGGATATTTCCTAAGAAAGTGTTATCTAAAAACAAGCGTGTGAATCCGTGTGCTAAACACACTGTTTATACTAACTATAATAGCTTTCGCTTCCGTGAGAGAAAAAGGAATTTGTTGAAATGGGTAAGCATTCCAAGTTAAAAAACTATCTAAAAAAAACAAAGTTTCTCGCATATAAATCATTGCTTGACGATATTCAGGCATATTCAATGTATTTTTATATTACTTTGTTTAGTAACTAACAACTGTATATGAAAAGAGCCAACCCTCTGCGGTTCTTCACGAAAAATTTTGATAAAGGATGAGATTAGAATGATTAAGACAATTCCTTTGAAACATCATAACAAACCACTTTCCAGGTTATCCTCTCAATGAACATCAATCGCGATAAGGATTTAATTATATTGCGATTCATCTATAGTTACACTCTAATGCATATATAATCCTTCTCCTGATTCTTTTCTAGGTTGCTTGAAGCATCATGATACAAACACTGGTGAAGTTGAAGGTATGGAAATATAATTCTTCGGTAATGATTGTTGTAAATAAAACAAACGCCTTTAGAATAACACTTATCCATGTACGGTAAAAGATTTAATAAGCTGTCTCAAGATAACAACAATAAAAAGAATTATTAAATATATAGGAGTAAAAAGATCTTGCCTTTTTCACGCTTTGGTGAAGTTTATCCAGTACCTGTGAAATGAATAGAATGTTTACACACATAAGAAACTCTTGCACCTTTCTACGTATGATAAAAGTTAAGACACGTTTGAGATATCCATACCATTTAAAATAATATTTGATACCTTCATTATCATCTACAATATTAAACTTTACCACTACTTTCGTCCTAATTGTTCTTATTATACTTTTCAATTTCATCAAACTTTTCGTTAGTTCTGCGTGAACTTTGACAAGAAGACACACCATAGATCCCTGATTATTTTAGCCAAATAATCATGATAGACTTAGCTTAAAGTAACGAGGTCAAAAAATTATTAACAATCACTGAAAATATGATACAAACACCACTCGAACTATAAGAATTCCAAAGCAAATTTTAATATTATTTCGCTTACCCATCCATTTCCAGTCGTAAGCCCCTATTCACTTTTCGCACGTTTTCCAAGGGACGGTAAAACTGAAATGACTACCACTACTACTGTTTGTGTCATTTAGCGAAGTTTGTGTATGAAACTGTGTTTAGGGAAATTTACGAAGTGTTATGGGCCCACGCCCATCAAACATACACAAGTATTTTAAAATACAAACAAAGTCACAAACGACCAAGTCCACAATAGGTGGAATGGCCGCAAAAGAGTGTACAGAGATGGAATCAAGGAGGATAAGTAAAAGCTGAAAATAAAACCTTAATATTTAATACAAACTTTTTAGAAAGAAATGACCACTGAGCCTCTTACAAAATACATTAAATGAACACAAAAATCAACCACACACTGAAAACATCGAATAACAAACACTCTTACACCAAATTAAGATAGACTATACAATTACACTTTAAAGAGAGGGCCCTGAAAGTAATAGGATGTCGAAAAGACAGAATAACCTAACTTATTACACACTAAACCAAAAATAAAATAAACTGCTTCCCTTAAGTGAGCTCTGAAACAGTAGAAGTGGCTAACGCAGCCTTCTAATCACGGGTCGAGGGGAATAATATATATTCTCTTGAGAACTTACCAAACGTAAGAGAGGTCCCCCTGGCAAGGAAATAACTGGACAAAGGGCGCAGACTGATGAAATAATCACTTTTACGTCGCAAGACGATCAACGGACCCGGCCGTCCGAGGGGCAATCACACCTTACCAGTTGGCAGAGAGGTCCCCTTGGCAGTTTTACTGGACCAAGGGCGTAGCCTGACGAATAAATCAATCTCCCAAAGGAGGACAGAAGCAGCAGCTGAAGAAAGGTATGTATTGCAATCCAGAGATTGTCCAATCATAAGGCAGGCCTACACAATGTCAATCGTCCAGAAAACAACTCTCTCAGTCCTCGTGAGACAGCGCCGAATACAGCTCCGGATGAGAAGCCAAAACCAAACGTGAAAATAAAACAAGCTCATTGTAATTAAAACTATACAACAAGTCAGAAATGTCGGGGAGGAGGAAACAGGGTCATTACGTTCCAAACGAATAATTACTGCCAAAGTGGCTTATTCAAAACAAATTAATTTACGTTAAATTAAACACATACTGACAGAAGTTAAAAGTGAAAAAGAACTCCAATGACCATGTGAATTTTAAGAGATTTCACTGCCGATTTCAAATTATTGCATTCAACTTCAGCAATGACTTCTGAAGCAATTAGAATGTTCTCTGGCATGGTGATGTTTACTAGCTGTAATGAACAATTATACAATATCATTATTATTGGACAAATAACAATCATTAGTTCCAATAGCATTGTCGTCTCACCATCCTCCTCTCTTCCCACTTTATCGCGTGGTGACTTCAGGATAGAAGAGCCTCCCTGTTCTCAGCAACTCTCTTGGGTTAGGCCGAGAACCGCATGTGCTTTTCTGACCCTTGTTGGATCTAGAACCGGATCCTTGAAAACGTAAGCCCTATGTCCTGACGCTGAACATCACTTGCTCTTACTACAGTATTATTACACTACAAAATATTCATGCAGTTCTGTATGAAAACTGAGGCAATTCTGTATAGATGGAATACTTCTTTCGCAATATAGAAAGACCCAATTAGGTTTGCTTTAGGCCCTTTGTGATAAAACTGATATTCATTGATGTTTCTGCCAGTTTTAACTCTGAAGAAAGCAGTTCCATAATAGAGTAAATTGACAATATTTCTAGCGTAAATACTGTGTCTTCGCCGTGTCCTTTTCATCTTTGTCTGTATATTTAACAGCACTGGCATCTCAGCAAATATCACAGTATCTACTAGGATCTTCAAATTTTATAGCTTTTAATCATAGCAGGCACTTGGTTCATGGTTCTCAAGGATCCTATGAAAAGTCAAATGGCACATCAAATATAGTCCCTCATGACCAAATTTTGCTCTAAAATGTGGAAACAAAAAAAGATTCTCACGTACGATTACCTTAACCTTGAACGCGGATGATAAGAAAAATTAAGTATGCCAATATGTTGGAAGCATTATTTGTCTGACTTGATAATTAAAGGCATGCAGTGAACCCAAGGCAACCAAAATTGTTTTTTGAGGGTGTTAATGGACTTCTCTTTGCATATGAATAAAAACCTATCAAGTTTAGGTGAAAAAAAGAAGAAAATAGGGTAGTTCGTTGGATATACAAACTAATAATATAGGTGAAAGATGATTTGTGAAAATAATAAAATATGTGCTGTGTACATCAGAATCAAGAAAATCATCAGCCAGGCAAATGGAGATTACACTGAGATAAAAAATCTCAAGACCCTCTCACCCACCAGCTTGGAGTGATGCAGTATTTGGACAAGACACGCTACTAATCGTCCTGCTCCCAAATTCTATTAAAAAAATTTTGTTCTAAACATGTAGGGGTATAATATAGCTTTAATAAGACAAGTAGAGAGTGCATGGATTTTAAGAAAAGAAGTGTTGACAAAATATGGTGGGTCCCACACTCATTTATTTATAACTTGCCTGAAGTGAGAAAGGCTACCAAGTAATGTAGAATGTATTCATTTTTATAGACAATATATATATATATATATATATATATATATATATATATATATATATATATATATATATATATATATATATATATATATATATATATATATATATATATATATATAATTGTTTTAACTCATTCCCATGTATGCATAAAGTCCACGAAAGCCGTGTTTCTTCCGTAGTTTCACAGCTCTGGCTTTCCATGAAAAGTTACTTTCCTCCCTCAGCATAAGGAGGAACAAAACAAGCAAGCAAGACGCTGTTTGACTGCTACTCGTGATTTAAGAACATTATAATCGATCAAAAGTTTGTTCGAGCATCTTTTCTTGTAAAATTTAAGTTTTAAATTTGCACTTTCTTACAGCCAGAAACGAAATATATCCTTGTCTCCACTAATAAATTAATAACGGCAGTAGTTATTGTAAATAATATTTATGCTGTCCTTGTAATTTTTGAAGTTAAAAACTCTGATTTTTTCGTCGGAAAAATGAACAATAAAATTGAAGAATTATGAGCTCTCTCTCTCTCTCTCTCTCTCTCTCTCTCTCTCTCTCTCTCTCTCTCTCTCTCTCTCTCTCTCTCTCACTGATAGAAATTATGATATCACTTTTTAATAGCCAGTGCTTTATCCTCTGCATGAAATCAAAGAAACAAGAATAAAGCTTTCTACTTTCATCAGTTAATACTCTGCTTTTCATTCGGAAAATCATGTACCAGTGATCCCAAAAGTAGCCGTCCATGCTTTTACGTTTCAATTGAAAAATGGCTGTTTTGCAATAATAGTGAATCTTTGGCCATGTAATAGTATTCATAGCCCTAAAAGACAAATTCCGCTCGATCTGATCAGCTATTTCCTTGGCAGAGAATTAAAGAAGATTTACTTATGTTCTTGACTCATATATTGCATGTTTTATGTATAGTAAGGGGGATAACGTAAGCAAGAAAAATAAATATCAAGTAATGATGAATAAAAACAAGTAAAAAATGCGCCGAAGGCACTTCGGTGCAATCGAGTTTTCTGTACAGCGTATAATCAAGGCCACCGAAAATAGATCTATCTTTCGGTGGTCTCGGTATAATGCTGAGACGCGGCCCATACAACTTTAACACGACCCGGTGGTGGCCTATCCTATATCGTTTCCGAGGCACGATTATGGCTAACTTTAACTTTAAATAAAATAAAAACTACTGAGGCTAGAGTGCTGCAATTTGGTATGTTTGGTGATTGGAAGATGGATTATCAACACTTCAATTTGCAGCCCTCTAGCCTTAGTAGTTTTTAAGATATGAGGGCGGACAGAAGAAGTGCGGACAGAAAAAAGTGCGGACGGACAAACAAAGCCGGCACAATAGTTCTCTTTTACAGAAAACTAAAAACGTTTCTCGTAAATGATTTTTTTTATCCATGTATACTGAAATGTTTCAAAAAACGTAATGAATCTGTAAATTCTGGATTACAACGAAGTTTGACTAAAGCTATAAATTCAGTTTCCTGAAACCATATAAGGATTCCCAACATGCTAAACAGTATACAACACAATTTTCTTTCTCCTGTTTATTAGCAACATCATATTTTCTTCCCTTCGAAAAAGACTACTGTTTCGGTAAGCAGTTATGAGATTTCTTTTGATAACCTCTAACATGATGTTGTAAATGTAGTTTATAAAATGAAGACAATTAAATGCGGTCGGGGTTGGGGGGTGGAGGGGGGGAACTTCCTCCAGAACCAGAGAGAGATAGTGTCGAATAAAGTCAGAAGGTGGCATGAGTCAGTGAGGCCTCCAACCAACTCTACTTCTCGGGGATCAACTGCAACTGTCAACATCTTTGTGTATTCATGGAAATTCCAAGGCTACTCCAAATCATCCAGATTTCCTTCTGAGTCCTTTGCATCGTGTACGAGTATTTATACAAGCTCGAAAACTTCTAGTTTGTTTTTGTAGTTAATGCATTATTTATATCACTTGATGAGGTATTAAAGAGTAGCTGATAAATTATGGATTTCCATTAAACTGACTGGTAATCTTTAATCCATTACTCATTCTGTATCATAAAATATTAAAGAAACCTCTAAATTTCACACAGAAAAAATTGCTTTAAAAAATCTCTCCCTCTCTCACGGTAAATCTCTCTGTGTGGTTTTTTTTTTGTGCGTGTTTGGTATATTTCATATTTTTCTTCTCTATAACTTGGAATAATTTCCCTAGAAAAATCTTTTTCAATTTGCGAAAAGAAATTCAACCAGACATCTGGAATTGTCAAAGGCAATTATGAAACTTCACCAAGCCATTAGAGAATTTTCTCCTTTTGTTGTTTCAAAACCGTTTGGCAGAGAGAGAGAGAGAGAGAGAGAGAGAGAGAGAGAGAGAGAGAGAGAGAGAGAGAGAGAGAGAGCACATAAACTTCTTTTCTTGGAAGTTGTTGTTTTCTGAAAAATACCAAATTTAGAATGATATTTTTTTAATGTATAAAAATGCTATGTATCGAATTATATGTGCAATAATGTGCTTCACTTCTTTAAAATATATCGCGGTTCCCCTGTGAGAGAGGTGCGAAATAATGAGCAGGAAGACAAGTACTGCTGGTTCATTGATGTTGTTGTTTCAGATTTAGCTGGCCTTGTGCCAGCACGGGCTCTTGCTCTGAGAGCAGCCCGTAATGGTTTATTGATGTTGTTGTTGTTTCAGATTTAGCTGGCCTTGTGCCAGCACGGGCTCTTGCTCCTCGAGCAGCCCGTAAAGGTTTATTGATGAAGGGACCCCCTTATAAAGCGGCGTGTAGACGCCTGCGTATACGCAGAGACCGCGGGTACAAAAATTTACAGGTGACCTGAGGTCAAACTATTTCTCTACACAAAACAGGACAGGTACATACAGAAAACATAATGATTAACAATGACTGGTTAGACATAAAAATACTCTGTCACATATACGTGGTGCAAGGTCAAATGAACAGATAATAAATATATAATTCATAATAATGACAATAAGATTGCGTTCATCCGACCCTAGGTCGCCAGTGAAGGCACCGCAGAAACCGGAATGTTCATTACAGAGAACCCGTTGAGCGGGGACTTTACAGCCCTTTTTGTTTATCTTACACCTTCGTTGACAAACTCAAACACGGGCAGATATGTGTTCCAGAGTAAATGAAAAGGGAAACAGTTTTGGGGAAATTTCTTTGTTAAGGGGCTTGATTGCTGGAAATATTTGGTTTTCATAAAACAATATTTACAAAGATACTGTACACGGGGAAGAGAAAATGGTGAGCAAAAATTAATTACATCACTTATTAGTTCACACTAAATGGAAAATCAAGTTGACACATATAGTGATTAGAGAAGTGGCTGGAGTTACATTTAATAAGTACTTGGTTGAAACGAAATTTAAGCCGACGGTAGTTCAAGATGGATAGGAAGACGTGAAAATGTAACTGCAATGTTAATCAAAACAAGTGAGCTTGATAAGTATGATTTAATAAGCTCATACTTTTAAGGCGACACAGGCGTTGAAGGAGCAGAGTAATGAGTAAAATTCTAAGAGGGCATCACACAATCGCAAGCAGTATTTGTGCTTTTATGAAGGTCGGGCGGTAGAATAAAATAAGTGAATGATGAGTTCAGAAGTGAGAATTTAATCACTGACAGAACTTCATTTCCAGGTGCAAGGAATGGGGATGATCGTGCGTAGGAATACAGGAAGCGTGAGAGTGAGAAGGTAGTCAAGAACAAGGCGAGAGAAAGAGAAGGTATGTAATGAAAAAAAGAGAATGGTATGAATACAAACACGGTAATTCAAAAGAGAAACTGTGAATAACTCAGACAGTTTTATACATTCGGCCCACACTGCACAAAGTGATGGGCAGTTGAGCAAGGACGCCAAGGAGAAGAAATAATACTCTACATTGAAGTAAGTGCAGGTAGCAAGGTCGATGAACAAATTTATCTAAATAAAATACAGAATGAAAGAGATTCTGTATGAAAAAATTAAGTCGTGAATTTGTTGAATGTGGATAGTAGAGAACAGACAAAGCTTAACGGTTCAAGAGTGGAGGGGGATCGTTTAGTTGCAGAATGCTTGTAAAAGCTGGAGTTGAAAAATTAAGAAAAGTAATTAATGGACTGAAAAGCAGAAAGACACCAGGAGTTGATAGGATTTCAAGTGAGATGTTATTGAACATTGTTGAAAGTGAGGCTGAGTGGCTGACCAGGGTGTGTAAGATATGAGTGGATGAGAGAATTGGCCCAAAGGAATGGGCGAGAGGAGTAACTGAGAGGCTAATAACGGTGACAGATACACTTTAAGAACATTAAGGGCAAAACTTTATTTCATATAATGGGATTCTAAATGGAATGGTAAGAATGGGGACAGAAGAACTGGTAATGGGAAAACAATGCAGGATTAGGACAGAAATAGGATTTATGTATCAAGCACTTGTTATACAGTTATCTGAGGAGTTTGAAAGCAAAGGGAAAAACTATATGTGACACACATGGACACAGAGAGAACTTGTGATGGAACTAACAGAGGGAATGTGGAGGGTATTGAGGATATTTGAAAAATGGTACTGAGGATGTATGAAAGAGAGGATAAGTTTGTTTGCTGAAAACTGTTAAATACGAATGGCAATTGCAGCCACCTAGCCTCTTCAAACACCCACAGCCTATTGCCTTGTCTAATAGCTCTCCCTTTCTTTCAAATACAGAAATTTGCTATCATGTGGTAATCCCGAGATTTTGGGCCATTGAACAATGCGCTTGACCGCCTGAATAATCCGTGAGCCTCAGGGTATCGGTATTACCCAACCCTTCCTTAGCCCAGAATCCATAAAATTAGTGACAGATTTGCCTTTACCTGAAGATACCAGATTAGCAAATGGAAGCCTTCAACAAACTTTAAAAAATAACCCTGATTAAGATCTACCACTCCGCCCGCCCCCCACCCCCAGACATAACTGCTGATTCTGCTCTTTATTTCTGATTTCCTTTTCCCCTGTTTCTATCTAGCTAGTCATTCTACATAGCTTACCATAAAAGTTCATAGAACACAGAAATCTCGGTATCTCCTTTGCATCTTTTGATCTGGACCGTTAGTTTGTTCTTGCATACAGTAATCTTGAGCCAATTTGGAAGCACCATGGGTGGGCTCTTTACTTAGAATATCAATTTATGTCTTTTGATCAGTAAAAAATTTATTTGTTTCACCTAAGTTAATATCTTTTACCTCGTACTGTTGATTAAGGCAGTAGAACTACGAGAAGCTAAAATGTTGGGAAACTTCCCAGAAAGTATGAGTGACAGTCTATAGGTTGGCAAATGATATAGAACTGTGGCTGAGACAAGAGCAATTAATGTCTCCATTGAAATTTAATATCTTAATGTACAGTAGAACGCAAAAGTTAAGATAAAGGACAACAGATGTAGGTGGAAAGTTTTGAGATGAGAATATGGGTCGTGAATGTAGCGAGGAATGGTGATGCTTGCAGATGACACAGAGCCGATTTGGAGAGTTAAAAGAATCTATAAAGATTGGTGGAAGAGTATGATTGTGTTTGCAAGAGGAGAAAGCAGAGAGAAAATGTGAGCAAAAGTAAAGTTATGGGGATACAAGGGAATTAGAAAGATGGAGCATTGAATGTTGTTATAGACAATGGAAAAATGAAGGCAGCGGATACGTAATGTATTTCAGAATAAGTATTTTGAATGATGGTTGCACGAGAGAAGAATTGATATACCGTCTAGGCCAGCCAAGAAAAATAACGGGATGTGTACAGAATACTGGTAGGACACGTGGAGTGTCTATGGACGCTAAGGTTTGGATTATGAAGGGCTTGCTGAGCCAGCTCTCCTTTATGGAAATAAAGCGTGTATACTGGATGCAAATGAGAGGAAATGGTGGAGGCTGCAGAGATGAACTGTTCACACTGTATATGTGGCATAAGAAGAGGTGAAAGTTTGATTTGATTTATGAAATTCATCCTGTTTAGGCTGCCAAGCTAAGCCCAACGGCACTTTGCACCATTCAGCACTTAAGACAGTGAAAACAGGGAGTTGGAGTGGTTGGACAGCAAGATCATGAGATTCAAGAAGCAGAGGAAATGAAGCGCAAGCCTCTACAAGGGGAAATGGGAGAAAACCTCATAGTTGCACTAAGAAATTATGGTTAGAGAGGTTGAACAAGATTGAACAAAGGAAATGTAATGTGTGTCATGTATGTAAGTGTAAGTTACGTAACTCCTCGGCGTAAGATATCTTATTTAATTAATCTTATTTAATTAAGGTGCGACATCTCTTATGGAGAACGTAATCAGATCTTAAGTATGGCTGAGTATAATTGTTACAGTGTTGCTTCACGTATAATAGTGTGTCCTGTGTAAACTACTTCACAGATTATAATTCTATTAGTTCTACCTCATGCAACAGAATGTGATTCCTTATCGCATGGTAAGCTCCGATGCTCGCATGTTTATAGTGTATCGTTTATGCGTCCTTGTGTGTGTGTGTATCCATTCCCTTGTCTCTCGCTACATGTACTCAGCCTAATAACCTTAAGAAGAATATTATCTTTAATTAGTAAGCTATATCCAGGATATTACGACGACGAGGATGCAATTAGTTATTAACAACCGCCTTCTCTTACCATTGCAGGTTGATTTTAAAAGTAGCAAATGGTGGTAGTGTCTAATTGCCATAAACCCAACAGAATAGAGGTAAAGCGCAAGGCTAATAATATCTTGGATAATATCTACGTGTGGTGGAGGAATTTGGAGATACCAAGGAGTGGTGTCAACTTAGCATAGATAAAAGAATAAAGCACTGCTTTGAGGTGGTTCAGTCCAAAAATTAATTAGTTGCGAAAAAGAGTTTACACTTTGGAAATATTCGCAGGAAAGAGGAGAGGAAGGCCAGAAATGACTGGATAGATGTCGGGAAAGAGGTATTTGAAAAATAGATAGAGATGATTCACAAGATCTGATGCGCTGTTAATGAGGCTGCTGTGGGTATGAAGCGGTTAATGTCCTGACGGTGATCATTGTCTTTCTTTTTCGGAAGCCGCCCTTTGTTTAAAAGAAAATGGTGTCATACATACACACGCATATATATATATATATATATATATATATATATATATATATATATATATATATAGATATATATATATATATATATATATATATATATATATATATATATATATATATATATATATATAGATATATAAAATTTTGGATTTTTCTTTTGTATTTTACTCGACTCCAAAAAGTGCTCAAATTAATCCGGTCATTCTTCTGCCTGTTCTGCCCATTTTTCATACTTACAGAAAAAGCTCCATTTCATCCCTACAGATGCAACAATTTTTTTTATCAACATGAAGGGATTGATTTTCTCATTATTTTGGGTGGGTCAGTAATCTAGCAACTTTATCGACTGATTTCCAATACTCTTAGTTAATCCTAGTGTAGAAAAATTATAAATTCGAATATAGGAGTGATGTAACAAAAGGTTATTCAATATGAAATTGTCTTTTTTTGGGGTGGCAGAATTTTGGTCCCTGGACTTAAGAATCGGGTTCACATTATGCCGGGATCATTTGAACACGGTTTTAAAGTCAATGTTCCCAATAATTTTCTATTAAATCATACAAAACAAGGTTGGCTAAATGATAATAATAGTCACGCAATGTGCATCCATTGCGCCCACCCCTGGAAGGGCAACAGCCAACGGGTAAGAAACTCCGGTTTTACTTTCGTCAACGACGAAGAAAACTTCTCTTGCTTCTGGCTGCTCTAATAAATACAGACACCGCCTTCGTCTTCGCTCCAGGACGGTACGTAACGTCCCAAAAATTTGGACGGGTCGTCTCACCCCTTTGTAGTATAACCGTCATTTCTTATGATAAGGGTACATTAGTAATAAGAATAATGACTTGAGCAATCAAATTAATAATAGTTATACTGGGGTTAAGCGTGTGTTGTAATTATTATCAATATTACTCTTTCTGGCAATAATACCCTCTTAATAACCTCATACCTTTTTATTACTTTGCTTTCCATTCAAATGGTTTCAGTAGGGAATATAGCTTACGACTTCAATCTTTTAAAAAGAAAAATAAGTTCATTTTTCAAGATATGTGTCAAAGACTTTTACAATCGTTAATTTTTGGGAAGCGTTGGTGTCTCTACTTTCTCTATTGTAAAATTTTTTCCTAATTCTAAGAAAATGCAGCTCCCAGTTAACTCAGAATCAATTTCCCGAATCATTGATAACATCTTGTACTTAAACGGTACTTTAGAAATAATCCCAATATCATTTCATTCTGTAAAAGAATCTAAAACTGCTACATGCATACATTACTACACGATTTCTAGGTAATATCATCCACTTTGGGATGGTTTCCCCCTGTTTCCACATTTACAATTGGTCGTCAAGAACCATTCACACGTACACACTACTAGAAGTCATTGAACATTCATCAGCCTGATTAAAAATTAGAATGGTATACTTTATTCTGTGACCATTCTTTAGTCTGATTATATTTCAGAATGCACGTGTTTATGTCTGTGAACATTCCTTGGTCTAATTATATTTCAGAATGTATGTGTTTATGTCTATGAACATTCCATAGTCTAATTATATTTCAGAATGTATGTGTTCATGTTTGTGAGCATTCCTTAGTTTAATTATATTTCAGAATGTATGTGTTTATGTCTATAAACATTCCTTAGCCTACAGTAATTATATTTCAGAATGTATGTGTGTATGTCTGTGAACATTCTGTAGTCTAATTATATTTCAGAATGTATGTGTTTATGTCCGTGAAAATTCTGTAGTCGAATCGTGTGTCAGAATGTATGTATTTATGTCTATGAACATTCCGTAGTCTAATTACATATCAGAATGTATGTGTTTATGTCTATGAACATTCCTTAGTCTAATTATATATCGGAATGTATATATTTACGTCTATGAGCATACCTTAATCTAATTATTTGTCAGAATGCGCGTGTTTATGTCTGTGAACATTCCTTAGTTTACAGTAATTATATTTCAGAATGTATAAGTTTATGTCTAAGAACACTCCTTAGCCTAATTATATGTCAGAATTTATGCTTATGTCTACGAACATTCTGAAGCCTAATTATATTTCAGAGTGTATCTATTCATGTCTATGACATTCCTTAGTCTAATTATATTTCAGAATGTATGTGCTTATGTCTGTGAGCTTACCGTAGTCTAATTATATTTCAAAATGTATGTCTTCATGTCTGTGAACATTCCTTAGTCTAATTATGTTTCAGAATGTATGTGTTTATATCTTTGAACATTCCTTAGTCTACAGTAATTATTTTTCAAAATGTATGTGTTTATGTCAGTAAACATTACGTAGTCTAATTATAGTGCAGAATATAAGCGTTTATGTCTATGAACATTCCTTAGTCTAATTATACTTCAGAATGTATGTGATTATGTCTGTGAGCATCCCGTAGTCTAATTATATTTCAGAATGTATATGTTTATGTCTGTGAACATTCCTTAGTAAATTCAGAATGTATGTGTTTACGCCTATGAACATTCCATGGTCTAATTTTATATCAGAATGTATGTGTTTAGGTCAGTGAAAAGTCCATAGTATAATTATATTTCAGAATATATGTGTTTATGTCTGTGAATATTCCATAGTCTAATTATATTTCAGAATGTATGTGTTTATGTGTGTGCGCATTCCTTAGTCTAATTATATGTCAGATTTTATGTGTTTATGTCTGTGAATATTCCATAGTCTAATTATATATAAGAATGTATGTGTTTATGTCTACGAGCATTCCTTAGTCTAATTATTTGTCAGAAAATATGTCTTTATGTCTGCAAACATTCCGTAGTCTAATTATATTTCAGAATGTATATGTGCATGTCTGTCAACATTCCATAGTCTAATTATATTTTAGAATGTGTGTTCATGTCTGTAAAGATTCCTTAGTGTACAGTAATTATATATCATAATGTCTGTGTGCATATCTGTGAACATTCCTTAGTGCACAGTAATTATATTTCGTAATGTATGTGTGTATGTCTGTGAACATTCCATAGTCCAATTGCATTTCAGAATATATGTGTTTATATCTATGAACATTCCTTAGTCTAATTATATATCAGAATGTATGAGTTTATGTCTGCGAACATTCCTTAGTCTAATTATATTTCAGAATGTATGTGTTTATGGGTATGAATATTCCTTAGGCAAATTATATGTCAGAATGTATGTGTTTATGTTTGTGAACATTTCGTAGTCTAATTATATTTCAGAATGTATGTGTTCATGTCTATAAACATTCCTTAGTCTAATTATATTTCAGAATATATGCGTTCATGTCTATAAACATTCCTTAGTCTAATTATATTTCAGAATGTATGCGTTTATGGGTATGACCATTCCTTAGGCAAATTATGTGTCAGAATGTATGTGTTTATGTTTGTGAACATTCCGTAGTCTAATTATATTTCAGAATGCATGTGTTCATGTTTATAAACATTCCTTATTCTAATTGTATTTCAGTACGTATGTGTCCATGCCTATAAACATTTCTTAGTGTAATTATACTTTAGTATGCATTGTTCATGTCTATAAACATTTCTTTGTCTAATTATATTTCAGAATGTATCTGTTCATGTCTATAAACATCCCGCAATCTAATTATATTTCAGACTGGATGTGTTCTTGTCTATTTGTCATAAACATTCCTTATTCTAATTATATTTCAGAATGTATGTGTTTATGTCTATAAACATTTCTTAGTGTAATTGTATTTTAGTATTTATGTGTTCATGTCTATAAACATTCCTTAGTCCAATTATATTTCAGAGTGTATGTTCTTGAACATTCCTTAGTCTAATTGTATTTCAGAATGTACGTGTTCATGTCTGCGGACATTCCGCGGTCTAATTATATTTCAGAATATATGTGTTTATGTCTGTGAACATTCCTTAGTCTACAGTCATTTTATTTCAGAATGTGTGTGTGTATGTCTGTGAATATTACTCAGTCTAATCATCTGGCTGCACCCAGCCAGTTGCAGATCGGTCCTCACAAGCAACTGTCTATGAGGAATTTCGAGTGATGCATTACTATTTGCAAGGCCTTTCGGGACAAAATTTTAATTTAATGATTCTTCGACTGAATTTAGAATACATTGTGTTTTATTAAGCCGAATATGGCTTAATTAACAGAAATTTAGGGTCATTTATAGTTACTTTCAGTCTATGAAACACCAGGTATTCTCTTATTAACTGAATAATGTAATAGCAATACACTTTAAAAAAATTCATACAGTGGTTTATATATTCAGCCTCATATATTCGTTAACAATTCACATAAAGAGACTTCTATTTTGGTTAAAGGGGTTTCTCAAATTCATTAATAAGTGATTTTTTGCCCTACAGAATACTGTTGATTTTATAATCGTTATTTCACAAAAAAAAAGTCTCTTTACTATTTTATCTCGATCCTTATCACAAACGTCGTAATTGCGAAAAGAAACGCGATGCCTAATAACATCCTGTTATCAATATTTACTTGGAAATGTAATTTTGGTTACAGGAAAAGAAATATCATAGATTTTAAGAGTTCAAATCATTGCACAATGCAAAATGATAAATTACAGATTGATTAAAACAAATCTTTTTTATCAATAGCGCGAAAAATTTATATGAATATTTGACAGACCAGTTGAAAACCACAGTATTGAGATGTCGTATGCTGCAGATATCTGCCATAATATGAAGTTCCACGGTCAGAAGTGAGGAAAAATAGGTACCCTGGTCGTTAATAAGAAATGTTCATATTTTCATATATACTATACATAGTTGCCGATACCATTAATCCGTTTCGTGTATGCTGCCTGGTTCATAAATCAAAACCAATTTTCCGCTCCTTTAAACCTAAGTAGAAATTTCCATCTGATTATTTTTCATCGTTCACCTATATATAATTTTTTATGGCGATTGATGGGAAACCTCTGACATCCAGAACTGGTAATCTGGTTGTTAATTAACTACAACTATTCTGTTTTTAATGATAATGTGCAGTTATTGTGCAATAGAGGTTAGTATTACGTATTTAGACATCCCAGTGTATTTCATATTAGAGATGACTGTCAATATTTGTGTATTCTAGTTGTGGAGTCGGATATAATGCTATCGATCATGAGTTAAAGAAGGTTTTTTACTTAGTTTCTCGGGGAAGCAAAGTTGTTTGATTCCAGTATTTGGC
>NC_089752.1:68367819-68390319 GCF_040412425.1 Macrobrachium rosenbergii
TATTTGGCAGCAGTGGACTCTTTTCAACTTAGGAGATGGTTCATTTTGCCATTTAATAATCCCTGACACGCCCCAAATTATTATAATGAACAGCCTTTATTTTTAATCCTTGCTCATTAGCTCTTAATGAATTGTTTCCACTGTTATTCAGCAGCCGTAAAAAGTAATGAGGGTAATCTCCAGCCTAGGGGTCTCATCTGCCATGATGTAACAAGATTTGCATAGACTCTCTGTCTAGTTCCCTGCTTTAAAACCCAGTTACTTCCATGTAAGACTTCCCAAAATTCCAAGTTATGCCTCTGAAGCCTCACAGAGCTGGAACAGTATCTTAAGCCATTCACTGAAACCACTTTGCTTCCCAGATTTAAATAAATGGCTTGCCATGTCATTAAGAAAGCGAAAATAAAAGGCAAATTTAACTCCCAAGGCATCCAAAAGAGCATTTAATGATGCTTGATTTAACAAGTATAACTGAACAACATGGCTACATTCCCCTGCAACAGTTTCTGTAAGTTTATTTCAATATTTCTTACAACTGGTTTTACATTATTACGGCATTCCTCCAGCAACTGTCCTACATTTTTCATTCTATCTTGAATGGAGAGGTGAGCATTTGTTGACGAAACTTCTTTTATTAGAAGACCAATTTATTACAACCAAGTTGTAAAGTAGCCTAATGGAGCCGAAGTTTTGAGCTGGTGTTTGAAATAATGCGTGTGTTGTCCGTAGGATTATTCTCCTTAAAGTACAGTAAGTCCCTTTTTTCCCTTATATGTTTGTTGATGGGACATTTTTTAGTGTAGTTAATATCTCAGTAGTTTTCACAGGTGTCAACTATTATGCTGTTGGGGAAAACAGGTATTGAGGGTAAGCAATAATGTCTGTATCTATGATTAAATGACAAAAACTACTGCTACATCCTTCTTACAGAAGCACAATGAGTCAGCATCCTAGTTACGCAATTGCATGAACCTCATGCTAAACTCCAAGGTTTGTCTACCTTATTCACGCATTAGATAATGAATCTACATACGAGGACCAAACAGGCAACAGTATTAACCACTTGCACCTTCCAAGTCAAGCAGGCTACACGGTTATTTAAACTAAACACGGACATTCCAAGTCAAGCATGCTACACTGCTATATAAACTAAACACCGACATTCCAAGTCAAGCATGCTATACGATTATTTAAGCTAAACACGGACATTCCAAGTCAAGGATGCCATGCACTTTAGTCATGTATACCATGCAATGACTTCACAACATTCAATGTAAGTGCGCAGGGTCAGCACATGCATTTACAAATACGACGTTAGTTGCCGCACTCATTAGGCGTCTGTTGTTTTCTACCTCAGAGAAGAACACTGTGGTCATGCTTTTGCTTCAGAATTTTTATTTCCCATTTCACATACACACACACACACATATATATATATATATATATATATATATATATATATATATATATATATATACCATATATATATATATATATATATATATTTATATATATATATATATATATATATATATATATATATATATATATATATATATATATATATATATATGTATATATATATATATATATATGTGTGTGTGTGTGTGTGTGTGTGTGTGTGTGTGTAGTATATATATATATATATATATATATATATATATATATATATATATATATATATATATATATATATATATATATATATATATATATAAATATATATATATATATATATATATATATATATATATATATATATATATATATATATATATATATATATATATATATATCAGCAAACAGCACCAGCCATAGTCGATAGATAATTCAGTATAGTAGGGCAGATAACAGAAAAATCGTGCAAATGATGATACAAGCGTCAAATTTGGCACAAGTGTCCTCCAAGGTATACTAATCAAATCTGCCCAATTGGCCAATTGAAAATCCAAGGTGGCGGCCATTTTCAAGATGGCCACCAAAATAAGCACCCGAAGTAGATGTTCTGCTTAGATCTAAGTGTGGATTCCTATGTTTTGATGCCTGCTGAACTATATTTTCCTGTTTAAAAAGCACTCTGAGACATATTTCTCAAGATGACCACCAAGATGTTTGTCTTTCTTTACATAAGTTTTATCCCGACTAGAACATTTTCAAAGTTATGCATACCGTGCTGCTGTTTCTCGATCTGCTACTGTTCACATATGCAGCTGCAGGGTGATGTGCAGGGAAGCTCTGCCTAAGAGCACTTGCATCTTCCCTTGCAAACCTTCTTACAGGAGCACTTTGTCAACTCTTGACAGCTTACTGCAATCGGTGGTAGTGTTGTCCAATGTATCTGCCACGCTTCTCCTTTCTGTGTCCACCCCCAATCAGCTGGACTGCTCATGTGTGGATTACAGTGGGTTGCCTGGCCCCAGATGATCCCAGCCTGGTAGGCTGAACACTTTTCATGTTCTCTGAGGGCTGCCTGTGTTGGTGGAACTGAGTTGTACGGCCTCTGCTTGTGGGCAAACAGATCTAGTCTTGCTTCGTCCACACCAGTGGCTGTGCTTGATCTGTTGTACATGAGGACAACGAATCTTTCCAGCCTCTGCATGTCAAGATCACGAATCAATGTTGGATGCTGGCTGAGATTGATGAATATTTCAGTAATATCATCAAATACATTCCAAGTCCGCCATGCAGAGTCTTCGCTTTCCGATGGAAGGCAGACACAATGTCACATCCAGTGAAAGTAGGGAATCCCTCTAGCTTTCTCAAGCCCAATTGCAGAAACTACCTCATGGACTCGAATCCATCACATATGGGCTCCTTGGCCAAAAGCAATCCACATTTCCTGAAGACCTAGTTTCTGGAAGGATGGCAGTACAGATATTGCTGTGACTAGCACATCTGTGTCATTAGCCTTGATGATTATAGACCTGCTTCCATCAGTCGTTGCATCCCTAGCGTGAACAAATATTCGACAGCCAGCTTCTTCGTGACAACATGGGGACACAGCATCCAGAGACTTCACTGTGTTGCTAATGGCATCCTCTCCTTTTGTGACGATGACTGTGCTTGTCGTTTCTGCTTCACACATCTTATCGGCCAGGAAGTGAAATAGTTTAGTCTTGTTGCTGGGGTCACGAAGGAAGCTTTGCCAGTTTCCTGGTGTTTTTCTTGTTCCCGTCACTCTTCTTCTGATTCCTTTACCCCTTTTTGACCTCGTCTCTGATTTCAGAATTGATTTCTTGTATACATCAAAGACTATGTCCACCTGCTTGTACTGAACACCATAGGATTCCACCTTTGGGATGATGTCTTCTTTGGCAAGTTTGAAAATCGGTGGCCTCTCACTGGCATTTTTCATCTCGCAGATGTAGTTGACTAGTTCAGAGAAAGCAATAGGATATGCATCCTTCCAGTGTTCTTGTGCTTTTTCTTGCTCCTGCACCATTAGGTATGCCCGTTCTCGGTTATACAATGCCACCAAACAGCCAGGGTGATATTTCACTTCTTGGGCTACGACATCTCCTGCACTTAGTTTGGCAAGAAGTTTTGTATCACTGAGTGTTTTGGCACATTCATTTATTCTCCTATTCACTTGCATTGTCATTGCTTCTCTAAGCTCCCCTCCTTCAGTTTTGCAGAAGGAGCATTCTTTTGTTTTAGTTTCTTGGAGTTTCATGGAATCTTACTTCTACTGCCCTCATCACTAGTACCTACATAACTTGCTCTTTTTTCAGCTCGGTGTAACTTTGTGTTGTTGAACAGAAGCCTGCAACTCTCATGATATTGTGCCTTATTTTTTCTCAAAGTTTCCTCTATCCCAGAACCTTCATCAAGTCTTGCAGGGTCTAGCTTGATTGGTGGCGCATTGAGTGAGTGAAACAGATGAATATTGTTTGCCAGGTTCGTATATCCATCATCCCCTCTTCTGGCAGGATTGGCTTGGGAAGATTTTAGATCTTCTTTCTTAACCTCCTGACATAGGCAACACTTGGTCCAGTCTGTTTTCCATGATCGTCCAGTAGAGCTCGCATCCATGATTACGATGACGTTCGAGGTCGAGGGTTTATCCTTTTACCACCCTGTACTTGTAATAGTATAATAGGCCTCTTATGTCCTGCAATATACAATAGGCGCTTTCCTGTATGGGATACAACTAGGTTCTTGCACTGTGCCATACACCTAGTCCGATCATTCATCCAGCGTCATAAGTCCTGTGCGATCTGTACACCATCCAGTAACTAAAACCTTGTTATCCTTGGTTCGGCTCTCCTGCGCTGGCGCGTCCTGTCCACTCAGGTGCAGCTGCCTAACTGATTTGGGGTTAAGTAGGCAGCATTTGGAATACTAGTAGGTTGTTGCAGTATGATGCCAACATAAAGTTTCTACTTAGCTGACACTGAACCCCATGCTGAGTTTCACAGCAGTGATGTCACCAGTGTGCCTTGGTAGTGCCTGACAATCACTCCTTTAATACAGTGCCTTAACCATGTTATAAACTGGAAAATAGACATCAGCAGGCTTAAAAAACATAGAAATCCACACTTAGATCATGCAGTTCGGACAACTACAAATATTTCTAAGCAAAACATCAACTTCGGGTGGTTATTTTGGCGGCCATCTCGAAAAATGGCCGCCATTTTGGATTTTCAATTGGCCAGTCAGGCAGATTTGATTAGTATCCCTTGGAGAACAATTGTGCCAAATTTGATGCTTTTATCATCATTTGCACGATTCTTCTAAAAAATTATTCTTATCTGCCCCACTAGTACAAGGAGACAAGGGAGACTTTGTTTGCATTTTCGCAATACATTACTAGCAATGTTACGGGGCCTTGCACCATTATCCCAGCTGTAAAAAGACAAATACAATTGAAATACAATAAAAATGACTCATCCTAAAAACGTCAACATACAATTCAAATAAAAATACACAAGTCATAAAACACCAAGAAAAATGCCATGTCGAGCAAAGGGAAGAGGACTAGCGACGAGAACAGAAAAGAATAAGAGCAAAATTCAGTTTTGGAACTGCCATTTTTCTGTAAGGATTTTAGAATGTTTATACTGTTTATTAAATTTACATTTGTTTGTATGGTGCCGAAAACTAGTGATAGTGGAGATGACAACCGATCATCTGTCTGATAACTGGCCCCAATATGGCGATCTCGCTGAACTTACGTAGTCTTCGAGAGGCCCAGACATAATTTCCCAGACTACTTCAGGGACACGAAAATAAACAGGCTGCATTAAATGTCAAAAGGGGCTCAATTTGTCCTTGTATTTGAGAGAAGAGCCGATTGTCAATGAATTCGTTTTGGTTAATCTAATTTTATATTTATATATATATATATATATATATATATATATATATATATATATATATATATATATATATATATATATATATATATATATATATATATATGTACAAAGATAAAAAGGCCCATAAAATACTATTTAAACATTGCAACCACTGGTAAAATAAGGACAGATGATATCTTACAAGAGTATCTATACAAACCATATGTAGGTGTGGCAGTAAGTCTCCGTTGGTATACAGGTGACTGTTTCCAAGGAAGGATAGAAATCAAGCAATTCCCTGGTGGTTTTTGGCCTCATTAACTCCCGTCTGGCAATACGTCTGGTGGTCGTATTATGGTGTGGCCTTTTCCTTGATATGTAGGAAAATCCCCGAACTCTCTCAAGCGTGCCACACTGATTTTACATGGGGAGACGGGTATATCCATTTCACAAAGATTAACAGAGTACAAAAGATCAGTGCAGTATGCTTAAGAGAGTTCGGGGATTTTCCTACATATCAGGGATAAAGGCTATACCATAAACTGGAGTGGGGCGGAGCTGGTTTTCAAAAGTAGCTGTCCGTACAAAAGGAAGATGCTGGAATCTGCTATCATCAATCAGACCAACAATATGAACTTCTCAGGAGGATATTGGAAATCGGATGACATCAATGAGTTAATCCTCACCCTCTTCTTAAGCAGGTGTTCTAAAAAATACGACCACCAGACATATCACCAGACGGGAGTTAATGAGGCCAAAAACCACCAGGGAATTGCTTAATTTCCATCCTCCTTGGGAAATGGCCCCTTGCATACCAACAGAGACTTATTGCCACACCTACATATGCTTTGTATATATATTCTTGTAACATATCGTCAGTCCACATTTTACCAGTGAACAGGTGCACAGAAGGAAGTGCTTGAAATATATAGTTGCAATCTTCAGTTTTATGGGCCTTTTTATCTTCATATTATACTGTTGTATTACAGTAAAAGACACACACACACACACACACACCTATATATATATATATATATATATATATATATATATATATATATATATATATATATATATATATATATATATATATATATATATATATATATATATATATTATATATATATATATATATATATATATATATATATATATATATATATATATATATATATATATATATATATATATATATATATATATACCGGGTGTTTTGAAATTAGAGGCCCCCTCCACAGAGCAAATGGAAAGTTATGAAGTTTTCTGCTATAGCCTATCTCCAATTACATTATTTTAAGTATCTATTAAGCTATTTTTCATTCTACATTTCTTGTATTTTCAGACTGAGTGACGGAGTTATATACAGCCATGGCTAACGACTCGGAAGAAATCAGATGAATTGACCGAATCCGGGCTATAACCTTCAGAGAGGCCAGGGATGCTGGGCATCCTTCATTTCACGTTCCTGGATAGCTAAATACATTAAAAGAGATGAATGTTTTGCTAAAAGACACTAGAACAAAAACCCATATGACTGTCATCGCAAAAAGAGTGAGAATCTTGGAAGGCCTGAAGTTCTTTCTCAGGAGTCAAAAGACATCATAGCTGAGGCAGTGGGTAGACCAAGAAAGTCTTTATGTAAATTGGTGTTTGAACTAGAAACAAAAAGGAGGAAAGAAGAGAAGTTGTAGTGCTGTATATTGTGAGTTGAAAAAATCTGGTATCAAGCCATTTCATGTTATCAGCAAGCCCAACATCACTCAGCAACTGAGAGAAGACCGTGCATGGGTTTGTGGTTCATTTCTTAAAGATTGGTATGAAGCTGACTTTCTCCATATTGCCGCATCAGATGAATTCTTCATTTACACAGTCAGGAAGCCAAATCATAAAAATGACATCATTTGGGCTGCAAAGTTGGATGATATCAACAATGACGTGCGCTATCGCCAAGTTATGACATTTCCTGAATGTCTGGGAATTTTTCTCTGTTTCACAGCCAATCTGTTAATGTGGATTATCAAAGAAAAAGGACAGTCATGGAATGGCGAATACTTCAGAGAAACTGTGCTTACTGGTGGAGTATTTCCTTTCCTCAAAGATCCTGAAAATGTGTTATCTGTTGAAGAAGTCACATTTTTGCATGATAAGGCACCATGTTTCAAGGCTCTTCAGACACAGGAGCTGCTTTGAAACAGTGGTATCGATTTCTTCTCGTCAAGTGAATTTCCAGGTAGCTCCCCTGACCTTAATGTGTGTGTGAAAACATTGGTAGTATATTAAAGGATCGTGTTGAAGTGCGCATAGTGAACTATGATGGTATACCAAGCCTCAACGACCTGCAAAGAGAGGTGACCGAAGTGCTCAGGGAAATGGAGTTTGAGTCTCAGCTTTTTTGCGATTTGCTGAAATCATATTCCTCAAAAATGTAGGCTGTGGTACTGGCAGATGGAGGCCACACGAAATATTAAATACTCAGAGAGAAACTTGAATACCTGTTCTGAATTACTTTTGTTTTTGTCCACATCAATTTTAGTTTATGTTGTAGAGGGGGCCCTCTAATTTCGAAACAACCTGATATATATACATACATACATAGGGTTGCTTATATCAGTAGTTACTATAGAATTATGATGTTATTTAAGACTCACACCTTCCTTCTAGATTAGAGGAATTAGAGGAATCACTGAAATAAAGATATTTTCTTGCTATCTATTTTAATATGACTTATCTCTTCTTTTATTGCTGTATATATATTGAGGTAAAACAATTTTCTTCCGCGGAATTGGCTGAGTATAGCCCGGCCGGTTACGCTAAACTGCAAGCAACCCTAACAAAACATCGAACGGACAATAATTATTGCGTTCTTTTATTGTCATTCTCGGGGCAAAAACATTTGGCTACCTACTATAAGCTACCGTAGCTTACTGATAGCCTACCGTAGGCCGTAGCCTATGATTTCTTAGTTTTCATCAAAGGAAATCGGTACCACCACCAAAAATATGGCATGCACTACCCATGAACATACAGTATAGGCTAGTTCTTTTGCTTACTTACCCGGAAAAAACTTCATCGTAATATTTACCGACATTAGTAATCAAAACAAATAAGAAGATAGTCAAGTTAAAAGGCAATTGTCACTGCCAAGTAAACACTGATCACTGTCCTATTTTTTCGTTGTTTAATATGTCTAGTCTTCATTTTCACCTATAGCATGCCTTATATATTCATCTATGACAAAATCAAAACCATATACAATGAACATAGCATGTTTTTAAACAATGAGTAAAGCCCAAGTTTTTAGTAAATGTACGCAGAATATCGCTAGGATTGTGATATCTTTCACCATACCATATATCATCCCTTATCATGAGCACAGTAACCTTCCACCCACTCCCCAAGCACAACAACTACCCATGCCATGCTATGCACATTTACTTTGGTTCTGGAACAGAGCTTATTGATACGAGTATGATATAAATTTCTCTTGAACATGTTTGATACTGGCACATGTGATGTACCATACATACTTTTAAGGAACTATTGCCAATCATACAGTTTTCACACCTCTGAATCTGATACATGTATGATACAAGTTTCAGTTGAACGTGTTTGATACTGAACACGTATATGTCTTATATCATACATAATTTTAAGGAACTGTTACCAGTCATATACTTTTCATACCTCTCTTCCTGTTCAAATGCATTGAAATTTAAATAATTGACCCCAGTACCTTATGGTTTCATGATATGATTGAAAAATAACAGTAAATTTTATATAAGTAACTTACCAAGTAATTACATAGCTACAGTTTCCTCTTGCATGGCAGCTTAAATTCAAAAATTTTCGGGTAATGCTTCAAAGATTAGTGCAGATGACTGGTCCCACCCACTCACAGGAATACCAGGAACGACTTATCAGACAACCTCGTGTGTTTCTGCTGCACTCGAGTAAACATCTAGTGTCAATGGCAGCTTTGTTCTTAAATTTGTCGGTTGGAAACCGGATTTCGGTGAAGTATTATCGTTGATTTTGGGTAGCCTTCAAGCTGACAGCTTTCAGGATCGGTATTTTATTTTTTTGTTATTAAGATCTGATTCAAGTTTATCGTATTTCGCTAGGCTACAGTAGCGAATTCGCAATCAAATGGGTTAACTACCGGTAGCGTAGTTTACCACACTACCACCTTTACTGGTTACGTAATAAACGTAAACATTGCGTTCGTTGCCGAAGCAATATTCATGGTAATGAATTACTTATCTGCAGGTCTCAATTAATGTTTGTTAGGATTTGAGACACGTCTGTATGATGATACTCTGTGTACTTCAACTATTGTCGTTAAGGGGTAATTTTCGTTTTCTGAATAGTGTAATAACGTAAATATTGTGTTCATTATCTGTCCAATTTTTTTTGGTAGTGAATGCATATCTGAAAGTCTCTATTACAGGATGGCCTGAGGTAGAGTGTTAAGATACAGATGGCTAAACGTTGTCTTTAATGGTTATAGAGCTACAAATCGACTGGGCCTTCCTCAGTCCCAAACCACAACAACCCACAATGCACCAGTCATAAGCAGGGCTTCGACATGCACAATATAATATGCAAGACTTAATATATTACAATCTCAATGTTTGATAGCATTGGAGATATTATGTCTGTGTGATGGTACTCAGTGTACTTCAAACTATGTCGGTAAAGGTTAACTTTTCTTTTTCCGAGTAGCGTAAAAACTTAGTATTGTGTTCGCTACCTCATTTACCGATTAGCATACTATAACGTACATATTGCGTTCTCTACCTATCCAGTATTTTCAGTAATGAATACATATCTGCAATCTCGAATTATGTTGGTTAGTATTTGAGATATGTTTGTATCATGGTACTGTGTACTTCATAACATATGTCCGTAAAGAATTAATTGAATATCTTATTATTATACTTCCCTTTGCAGAGCACTGAAAAGTGTAAGGGCAGGAAAGCAGTGAGAGAGAATTTTGTGCTTAATATTTTGGTTTGCGATGAGCTTTAGCAAGACGAAGTTCTCCACAGCAGGAGAGAACTGTGATGTGGTACTTGCTTCAGCAGTATGTATACTAAATAAGGATGACATGCATTGTGAAGAGTTCCCCATTTTTTAGCTCATACTAAGAGTGCCCAGCAGTGCTCGCCAGCTCCCGAGCCCTAGCTCACCTGGCAGCAACTGCAGAGAGCTGGGCACCCACTATCGGGCACTCACTCTCAGTGCCCGCTCTCGGGCACTTGACACCAGTTACTGAGATCCTAGCTCCGTCTCTCTCCTACTGCTGGACCTCCTGCCTTTTTTTATCCACTTGCTCCCACGCCTGGCTCCCTCACTTCCTTCTTGTGCCATTACCAGTCTTGTGTCCGGGTTAACAGACGTTAACCTTGTGATAATAGTGAAGTATTGTGCAGTGGAGGAGGTGGCTATTTGTCCCTCAATACTCATAGACAAAGGTCATCGTCAGACTCCCATGCACCAGGGAGGAGGCATACTGGAAGTCCAAGGGAGTTCAGGGGGTTTACACACAGGTAGTCGCCCCCTGATTCAAGCCTGTTGCCAGTCCCAGGAATCGACACACAGCCACTGGAAAGGCATCTTACTGGATGTGTAGTGAATGGGTAGCTATCTGGCCCCTCAGATCTCCTAAACCCAGTCCCTGTCAGACTCCCATGCACCTTGGGAGTCCAGAGGTGTCGACTGACAACCATTGTAAAAGCGTCCAAAGAGATGCACTTTTTGAAGTTTTGCTAGCCTTCGGTTAACTCCTTTGCTGGAAAACTTCCAATTATGCTTTGCTAGCCATTGGACTTCTCCTTTGCTGCAAAGCTGCCACTTAAGTAGCAAATACACCTGGCTATACCGCCATGTCACTACAGGTTAAGTGTAGGCAAGCAGAATGCCAGTATTGGCGCCAAGCGGAGCATAAGCTCCTGAGCACCTAATAGTGCCTGAGCTTCCAATAGCACCCAAGCACACTGTAGAACCAGAGCTCGTCTTCAATAGAGCTTTCAGCACCAGCTCTCATGCGTCTGGCTCCAGCATACTAGTGGCTGACGCCAGTCTCTCTCTTTATCTGGGCGCCTGTCTCTTCTAGGAAGAGACTGTTGTTCTTTTTTAAGCGCAATCTCCAATGGAACACCTAGCTCCGGTCTTCAAGTGGCTAGTCTCTGATTATCAGGTGTCCTTCTTCAGTACTGGACTCCCTCCTTTGAGTACCATACAACCGCCCTCAGGCAGTTTTGTCTCTTTTCAACCTGTTCCACCTTCGCCTCAAGTTCCAGACGGGCTGAATTGCTCCCTTTTGTGACATCAATTAGTGTCTCAAAGCACTGTCCTTTGCAGACAGGGACTTTTGTGTACGAATTTATGAGCTTCTTGAAGAAGGTTATCACCTCTACAAGGAGTTGGGAGTCTGACTTGATTTTTTAAGGGAGCAATGTCCGTCCCTCCCTCTGATGCTTAGACGAAATTAGTCCTGCAGCAGAAGTCATCACTCCTGGTTATGTTCAAGACCACTGTTACCTATGGCCAGACTTGTTTTTTATGGACTTTCCAAGTTCCTATAAGCGTGTCAGATAAGTTGAGCACCAGCCAGAGGCAGTTTTCTACTGCAGGCTCTTTTAACTTATAAGGAACCACAACCATTGTTTTCTTTGCTTGCAACTTTTTCTATTTCAAATTCATTACATGTCTTAATGTTTTGGAGCAGAATATGTGAATGTGTCCCACCTCCTGTCAATGTGGGAATCAGCTATGCAATTACTTGGTAAATTACTTATAAAAAAATAAAATTTTTATGATAAAATAAAGTTTCAAATATATTTACCAAGTAATTACATGATCGGAGCCCTCCCGCCTCTCCTTCAATGGAAATATTGCATAAACAGGCTGAGGTTGTCTGCTAAGTTATTCCTGGTAATCCTGTGAGTGGGCGGGATCAGTCATCTGCACTAAACTTTGAAGTGTTACCATATATAAAACTTTATTTTATCATATAAATGTCATACTTGTTGGATAAATGAAAATTCCAATGTTCAAATGTGAAATATTGAAATTCTAATTATATAAATGTATGTAGTTGTGTACCCAAAATGCTCATAATCTCAAGTGGGTGAAGGCTGAGATACCACTAGTTTTCCTTACTTTCCCTAGTTTCTATTTTTGCACAAACAGATTTTTCTTTCCAGTGTTAAATTGCCTTGTTACCCAAGCACTAGGCATAATATATGCACAGTTAGCCTTTTTTTGTAGTTTAGGGAGCAATATAATGTGAATAATGTTTAAAAAAACTTGGCCTGTTTTTTTCAGGCTTTTTATGAAAAACCTCCTTTTCCAGAAAAAGCTTTTTTGGGGGTTGCAGCCCTATACATAAACATACATACATATATATATATATATATATATATATATATATATATATATATATATATATATATATATATATATATATATATATATATATATATACTGTATATATATATATATATATATATATATATATATATATATATATATATATATATATATATATATATATATATATATATATATATATATATATATATATATATATATATATATATATATATATATATATATATATATATAATGTTGCTATGAGTGTCAAGGGATACTTACTTGATTCTGGGTGGCAATGGATGAATGCAGGGAGTTCCTTATTTCTATTACACATCTGACTCAATATTAGGACAATTCGTAAACAAACAAGGGAAAATCTGTGGCTTAAGGCCTTCCTCATGTGAGAAAATTACATAAATTCAAGGGTATTCTTAATTAATTATATTTACATAACAAACACAGATCAGAAGAATGACGAATTACTGGGCAGGTAATAATAAAGGCCTGCTAAATGGCTGAATCCTACACAGAATAAATATTCTAAGCCGACAATGTCTTCATAACAGGAAACATCGCAGTGTGGGGTAGAGGGGGACTGTACATGGATAGAACCGAGAGATTCCACAGTCGAGGCCTATCTGCAATATATGCACGAAGGTTAATTGCAATAATAATAAGACACTCAAAGGGGACTGAGGGATTGCACGGATGGTACCAAACAATTCATTTGAACACTAAATGAATAATTACGTTAACACTGAATGCTCCAACACAAATTAATGAAGGTGACCTCACAATGGAAAAGTAAATGAAAAATCAGACCAAGAAATAATAGGAATCATGACTGACTAAGAAACCTTATTCCGGTACATTACCTTCATCAAGATAAAGGTGCCCTCATTCGATAGGGCACTGGCGATGGAGGAGGGACAGGCAAGGTTAAGGACATCTGTCCTCGGTGGCGTTCTGAGCAGTTCTCTCTCTCGATTTCCATTGCATCGTCTATAAATAACCTTTGGGGATGACGCATTGCATCCAACTTAGGTGGTGCAAAGGTCAATCTTTGCCATGTTTTCTATATAGGCCACATGGCAGCAGTTAACCCTCGTGTAGGCTTTTAGGATAGGACGTGGCACCAACTTTCTCTTTTTTGGCCCCTCCCTTGCCCTTTGTCTGGCGCCTTCAAGGAAGGCATCTTCGAAGGTCATCTAGAACAAGGCCTTAAGGCAGTCATTTTGAACAGAGAAACAGGTTGGGCGTAACCATTTTTGGGAATGAAGGGGAGAGTTTATGATGGGGCGAGTGGAAACCTACAGTTCTAGTAATTAAAACAACTGAATTTAATTTTATTTCTTTCTCAGCTAAGTTACAGATGTAAAAATGGACACAGGTGGTTTGGAGAGAGGCTCCATTTGTTGCACCTCCCCATCCAAGTTAGCATTCACACCCTAGATCAGGTGAGAATGATTACCAGCAAGCAAAATCACTTAAAGAATTTACTTTACTTCTCTCTCATTTCTCTTTGGTGTCCTATAATTCAACTTAAACTTCTGCATAGCAATTAATTTCAAGAGGCAAAACAACACTGTGACATTTACGTTAAAACAGAATAGATACTTGCTGCTAGAAATTACATATTCTTATCATTAAATTCCTATTATGTTAAGGCAGCGTTAATCAGAATATTTTCAGAGAGTAATGGTTTAGTTAAAACAATGAATGAATTGTAGGTTAATTCTAGAGATACTTTATGCACTCTTCATAACAAACAATTACGAGTTTTGCATACGTGCAGTTAGTCTGCCTTGAAGAGGCATTACAGTAAGGTAAACGTGGGCTTGGTTAGGTGTTTCCATGATACTTGAGCAACAGCTCAGTGCCATTTGGGCACTATAAACACAAGGTAAAATGTCTGAGACTCGAGATTTATTATAGAGATTCACAAAGAGAAGAGGCGACAGATTCAGAGTAATCAATGATTGTTAATAAAAGATGATTAAATATGCCAAAATTACATTCCATAGCCTATGGAGAATGGCTAGGTTCATTCTCTAGCCTAAGAAGGCCACAAAGGTAGCTAGAGGGCGCGACTCCTCCGGTATGATCATTTGCCAGCATCTGTGATAATGGCACTGTGCCAAGTTGGCACTCATATAATAATAACTAATGGCGATGGCATATCATATTTTAAATGCATCATGCTGCGGTAGGTATAAAAGGGAAGTCGTAGGCATATCTGTCAATGGCATTCTGCATGGGCAGAGGGGACTAAAGTAAAATGGGGCGTTGGTAAGACATAAAATAAATGCAATAATCAAAAATAAGGAAGGGAAATGTTAAAGGAAAAGAACAAGGGACAGAGTTATAAGGAAAGTAAATAGGTGAAGGACCCTGACATCCTCCTCTGGATAGAGGTGCCAAAGTCTTCATAGGATAAAGGGATGGCACTGTGCCAGTTTGGCACAGGTGCCAGGAGAGCTCGGGGGCTCTCTTTAAGCTACCTGGAATTATCCATGCCCGTGGTATTTCCTCCACAGACCTCTCTTACTTTTATGGTTTGTCTCGGTCGGGGAATCGGTGGAACCAGGCCCGGGGAGGGTATTTGAGTGCCACCTGTGTTGGCTTCTTTGACAGCTGACGCAGGGGCCTTCTTTGCAAGCCCTACCACCATCCGTCACAGTTCCTTGAGTTCATCGGCCATTTGAGACATGGCAGAATCCTTACTCACTGTTGCGTCTGCGGCAGACTGAGACAGAGAGGAAGCGGTCGTGGGGGGCGTGAAAGGCTCGCAGGTAAGAGTGACCAGCTCAGGCATGGGTTGCGAGGCCACACCTTTGGGTGAGCTTCTGCTGTGGTCCGAAGGATCCATCTCACTTACCAGCATTGGTAGCGGAGCCAAGCCGGGAGAAGAGAGAGGGCCTGGACTGGGATCTCTGGGATGGAGATCAGGGACGTGCTCTGGCGCTGACACTAAGGCAGGGCCAGGCACTAATAATTGATTTGGAATTTGCTCGTCTTTCGGGATGGATGGGGCTTGGCACTGCTCAGTGCACCCAAGTAACACTGGTAGAGATTGTGAATCAAGAGTGGAATCTCCTGGAGGGGACCTATTTGGGGCCCTGGCTCTGGCACTGGGGCAGGGCCGGGCACCAGAATGGGATCGGGAATCAATCTTGATGGAGGGGGACACTGCACGTTGCACTGGCAGTGGAACGAATGCAGGTGTTTGAGGCATACTCATGCCTAATGAATGATTTGGGGGATTTGGACCCCTGGATTGCGGTAACTAAGAGAGTGACTGGAAGTCCTACCCCAGGAGGATGTCATAATCTCCCGGAATGTATCTGGCAACTGCAAGGTCGCAGATCTCAGATCTATGAGGCCTTGTGACCCTCAACTTGATAGTAGGAAGTATCATCTTAAAGTGGTTGATACCTTCAATCGTGACGAGTTTATGTCTGGTAATGGTAGCTCCACGGGGAACTTTGTCTTCCCTTATGAGGGACATTTGAGTGCCAGAATCATCAAATGCCTTAACCTGGTTGGCTGGGCACCTACCTTAGGGAAGTGCCACATAAATGGGACCCTGGGCTGGAGGACCTAAGGGTTTTGGATCGGTGACTGCCAGGGCAAGGGATGGTGTATTTGATTTATTATTATTAGGGCATTTTGCCCATTGGGCGGAGTGCCCATAGACTTTGCAAGTGGGGCAATAAGCCCAGCTATAATCTTTACATGGCAGTGTCCCATTGGAGGGAGCATGCCCTTTACCCTTCGTCGACGACCCGGTGTGGCTCAGGGTGTTGTCCCATTTCAGGACGTAGAGGTGGCTTCTGGCTGATTCTCAGCCTTCAAGCGGCACTGTTCAGCGGGGTGCCCTATTCTCTTACGATACCCACACACAGGTTTCTTATTGGGATGCCTATTCTTGTGAGGTTGCTGGGAGTTGGTCGAGTCAGATGAGGAGGGATATAATTTTCGTCCATGGGAACTGAGATGGGGATGATGCGTATCCCATATGTCAGCCCAATGGCAGCACAAGACCACTGTCTTAGGCGCCATATCGCACAAATGAGTGGCGAGATCTGGCTGGGCATAATATAAGAAGTCCTCGAGCTGGAAAAGTTCGAGGACATCCTCCACACTAGTGGCCTTCAGAGATTCTAGCCATCGTTTTAGGGCCTGGGTCTTTTTGAAGATCCACTCAGACCAGGTTTGGCCTGATTCCTTGGGCATGTTTCTTCACCTTTTCATCCAACGGTCAGGAGTTATTTCTAAAGCTTTTATAATGGCTTGGCGGACAAGGTCAAGATTTCCTTGATCCTCAGGGGGGAGAGCGTTGAATGCAGTGGCACCCTTCCCTTCAAGGTGCTTTCCCAGGATCAGAAAAACTTCTTCAGTAGAGGGCTGATAGGTCGTCAGGACCTTTTCAAAATGGTCGAGCCAGGCTTCAGACTCAGCTTCGTCCCATTTTCTTATGAGGGTGCCTACACTGCTGAGGGTTGAGTGAGGAGAGGGTGTTGATGTATTGTGACTGTCGTGAGCTGCCATTGCAAGCTGATGAGCTCTTTCTTTCTCCCTCTCCTGCCTTTCTTTCTCCTTCTTCTGTCTCTCTGCCTCTTCTCGTTTCTCCTGGGCTATTCTTTCTTTCTCCTTTTCTGTCTTTCCTTCTCCTTCTTCTGTCTTTCTGCCTCTTCTCGTTTCTCCAGGGCTTTTCTTTCTTTCTCCTTCTCCTGTCTTTCTGCCTCTCTTTCCGCCTCTCTTTCCGCCTTGGCATCATCTACTCTCTCTTGGACCCAATCCCTCAGGGCTTGTCCTAACAGTCCCATGTCCTTTCCAGCAGACACATAGAACTTGAATCCCTCATTTTGCTGGGCTCTGGATGTCGCAGACATCTTGAGATAATGCTTATATGGGCGTGACCCGTTAGAAAATTAATATGTCTGAAGAGATTCAGGGCTGTTCAAGTGAACAGGTTCAATATGTCTGACAAGACTCAATATTGTTGGAAATGAATAGATTTAGGGTGTCTGAATAGACTCAAGGTGTTTGAAAAGACTCAAACTTCAGTTGTCTGAAAGACTCAGTTGTTCAGAATGAAAGAAAATTAATATGTCTGAATAAGACAAATTTCAGGGTGCCTGTAACACTCAGTTGTTCAGAATTAGCAAAAATTAGTTTGTCTAAATATGACAAATTTCAGGGTGTCTGAAGAGACTGCTAAAATTTAATATGTCTGAATAAGACAAATTTCAGGGTGTCTGAAAAGACTGTTAAAATTTAATATGCCTGAATAAGACAAATGTCAGGGTGTCTGAAACACTCAATGGTTCAGAATGAACGAAAATTAGTATGTCTGAATAAGACAAACTTCAGAGTGTCTGAAAAGACCGTTAAAATTTAATATGTTTGAATAAGACAAAGTTCAGGGTGTCTGAATCACTCAGTTGTTCAGAATGAACGAAAATTAGTATGTCTGAATAAGACAAACTTCAGGGTGTCCGAAAAGACTTAAAATTTAATATATCTGAATAAGACAAAATTCAGGGTGTCTGAAACACTCAGTTGTTCAGAATGAACGAAAATTTAGCCCAAGCTAACATAAGCCTTATGTATATTTTATGCTGCAGAGAGACGCTGCAGAACTAATTAAAAAAAAAAAAGCTTATGGGGTTATACACTTATGGTGTGTGAAGAAATTCTCCTTGTGCTGTCAAATAATTTTAAATGTGGCGTAATGAAAACTGTATATCAATCCTATTGAATATTAAAACCTCCAATTCACGAGGGTAAGACAAAAATGCTTAATCATATAACATGTGAATGGGGAGGGAAAGAAATTATTCTCCATTGTCATAACAAACCTTAGCTTGCATGTGACTAATAATAGTACTCAAGTGTTTACTTCTGATCTCGTGACATCTGCCAACAAATGAAAGTGTCAGGCGTGTGGGGTGGGGGTTGTCTTGACCGCGTGTCTGGCTTTTTACCTGCCTACCCTTTTTCGCATGCTCGGGCCTCCTGCAGTAATCAGTGAACAAGGGAATCCTCCCTGGTATATTCGTCAATAAATAAATTTACAGGAATAGTACGGCTCACTGAGGAATATTGCACTCAGTTAAAGAAAAAAAGGTTTATTGCTTTCAAAAATACGGCGAGGTGTACGGACATATGGATAAAAATTAGCGAGCGAAAGAAAGGGATTTACATATGAGCGATGCGTGTGCAGTTTTTATAACAATGGAATTTCTAATGGAACTCAAAATTCAAAGATGGCAGCCGGTTAGGGATGGGCCCACATGGCCTGGAATTGAAGATTCAGTGTTGGAATTTACTATTCTCTCGTCTTGAGAGCGGAAATTTAGATTCCTAAATACTCCCTAGCTTTTCCTATCGATCAAGCAAGAGAGAGAGAGGAAAACCCAGCTATGCACAAAATAGCTGGAGTCAAAGCCTTGGAGGTTGCCTACAGTGTGCCTATCTGGGAATTTAGAACTTTCAAATTGTCTTCATCATGTGGGTGAAGGAATAGGGGCTCTATTCCTTTTTATTAACTCTTCGACTGAGTTGCTCCCAAGCTTCCTATTCTTAAAACTTGCAGCTAACATGCGATAGCACAAAATCTCGTGGAATCGTTAATACGCTCTCTCTTCTCATGAAATAATTTGGCAGGCACGAGGTCTATCGATTACCGAACGCTGATTGCAGTCACTTTTCACACCTAGCATAAACCTAAGCAAAGTATTTCGACACATACTTAATCTGTGGAACTGGCTCTTCCCATGTGCTTTGAACAGAGAGACAGGTTAGGCTTAACCATTTTGGGGAATGAAGGAGAGTTTATGAAGGGGTGAGTGGAAAGCTACAATTCTAGTAATTAAAACAATTGAATTTAATTTTATTTCTTTCTCAGCTATATTATTACGGATATAAAAGTGGGCACAGGTGGTTTGGGAGAGAGGATCCATTCTTTGCATATATATATATATATATATATATATATATATATATATATATATATATATATATATATATATATATATATATATATATATATATATATGTGTGTGTGTGTGTGTGTGTGTGTGTAAAGGCCTTTTCTGAGCCTATACTTGATTTAAGTCTCTGTTTTATGAACAGAGGTTTGATCTCGCTTATTCCGAGACATTATGTGATAGCAGGGAACGTGAGCCGATATCTTAAGTTATATCTTTCCCTAACTAAAATCTGAGGACTACTGGAATGAGATACTAAGTACAAAACTAAAACCCTTTATTGACAAAATCAACGAAAAATAACTTCTTAAAAATTACGAAGAATGAAATCCAATGTTTCACATAACTATCAGAAAATCTTCTAAGGAAATAATGCTCCAAAATCATAAACACTCAAATACCTAAGGGAATATAGAAAATAACTCATCTGTCAAATCATGAACAGGTCAATCAGTAAAAACAGATCATCTCAAATGTCATACCACTCTCATCCTTGTAGGAGGGAGAGAGGAAAAAGGGATAGGAATGGAGTGGAACAGAAATACCTGTGAAAGAACAAACGTTACATTAAAAATCATAAAATGTAAAAAATTGCAGAAACACACATTTCACTGTCACAGGAGATACCGTGTGTTCACAGTTCTGAAAAACAAAGTCTAAAAATGTATATGAATTCTTATTCACTCCACAAGTCCTCTGGGACAGTCTCCATGTGAAAAATCACTCACATCTTCAGACACACATGAATCGGATCTCACAAGTCCGATTCGAACAACGGTTCCTCCCATTATATTCATTATGTAACGCACGAACGAACGTACTTTTGTATGACATCATTCGAGGTCAAAGTTCGGCAAGACACGCCTCTGTATTTCAAGGCGTCACTATCGACATGCATCCTTCAAAACCGGATTTTGTAACTGGTTCAGCTTCTAGAACGTTCTTTGCTGAAAACGCATTTGCCAGCCCGTGTCTTGTCACCAAGGAGCCTTTTGCGACTTCCTGTGGTATGCGAACGGTTCAGCACTTTTCTTATATGCTGTGTATAGTCAAAATGGACCCTGCGAATAGCTAACCCAACTTTTCAAACGTCACCTTCGCGAGCCTTTACAGATTGCTCGGTCCACGCACCTGAGGTGGACCCCACCTCAAAATGTCTAGGTGCAAAACTTATATATATCTTATAACACAGATATTATAGCACAACCAGTTCATTCAAGAAACGCATTAATCTAGACAATTTCACTCCTGGTACTGCCTCACGCTGAAAGGCCTGCGACTGCGCACGCCAACGGTGATTCAACCAAGATGAAAGGCTTGCGACTGCACCAGTCCAAGCTGAATGTATTCTTGCGTCTCCCAGCGATCCGACGAAAGTGAATGGCTCGCAAATCCTTTTTTCGCCACCCAACGTCTCCTCGAAAGTACAGCAACATGAAGACATCCTGCCCGACATCTCTCCAAAGTGCAGAAGTAACGTTGACAGCTTTCTCATATGTTGAGGACGGTGAAGCTATTCCAACCTCTCCATTTCGAGGGAGTGGTATTTTCCGTGAGTCGGTCATATCGACAGTCATATCAAAAAGTAACTCGTCTATTCCCTATACCATATTATTACTGAACCAAATAAGACTACTAGTGCAAAGGTCATATGTTCTCAATGTGAAACAATTCCAAGTTGGTACCCGGAATTTCCACAGTCAACTCACTATCAAGTACACTAACCCTAAGGAACTATTCATAAAAAATTCTATCCAACAGAAAAAAGTACTCGAGAATCCTATCCATACACTGAATAACGAAAGGCAATCCTAAACATCTGAAAGGTATCATATCTCGTAAAAGACATCAAGGTTCTACTCCGGTTAGCGAATATTTCGCAATACCTGACTAATTGTCAACACCATAGCAATTGACTTAATGGCAATCGCTCCTATGATCCTAACAACTACAATTACTCATGGTACAGCTCCCTTAATTTTAAAAGAGAACTGGAAAAAACCCAAATACTCGAATTCGATATCCCTATCAAAACCTTCCTAAACCTCTCCGAAATCCTAACTGACATATCCCAACCCAAAAAGATCAGACCCGTTCGGTCCGATATACTAAATACCTCCCTAAAACAAAATCCTAAACAACAAACCCTTATTCTGTAACTCTGTATTCAAAGATATTGCGTCAGACGACAAAAAACATCATAACATAATAACATAATAACACACGGGTCAAATCTCGTATGAAATTAGCCCATGTCACAATTCCCAAAATTATATGAAAAAAACCATTAACTCAAAGTAACCCATTACTATCGCCAAGTGTGAACGTTGAAATCCCTAACCGCAGTTGCGATCCATATAAAAAAAACAAAAACTCAAATGCATATATCTACAAAACTCTACGGTATTCTACACACAATTTACACTAAGTACTGCAGCTTACATCAGAAATCACAATGAACCTGAACTATTAAAAATTCGTAAAACTCTACGGAGTAACGTCCTCCTGAATTACAACAAACTACAAGTCATGCCCATTTACAACCCATTAACACCCGAAAGGAAAAAAAATGACCCGTAACTACCCATTACCATAACAACAATACAACCCAGGAATGCATCCATGCTAATACCCATTAACCCGTCTTTTTAATCTTAGAAATATGTGTCAAACGAGACACACCTGTGTTTTCATTCACAACAATAAATCTATTTCCCAATTTTGCTTCAACAATGCGGAACGGACCTTCAAACTTAGGACCTAGCTTATAGTTCAGCTGATTCCTGACATTTATCTTCAAATAAACTCTATCTCCAACAGCCACTTT
>NC_089752.1:68400319-68412819 GCF_040412425.1 Macrobrachium rosenbergii
AAGTTGTAATCTGACCAATGTAGTCAGTCACTGGAAAGGGACTCAACATTGTCTTCTACCAAGGAACGTTATACTTCCTTATCCTTTTATTGTTGTACATTAAAAAAAAGACAGGAATACCGACAAAAAGCTTTGCCTCATCTCGGTTAAAGTACAGCTCTGTTTTGTTTACAGTAGCTTCGATCTTCATTTGTTGTTTTTTTTAAAGTTAATTTTTTTGGTTTTCCCTCCCAAATCCCACAACTTGCCGAATATGCTTGTCAGATTATAGCTTCAGGCGAAAGTCAACAACAATTTGCACCTTCTGGATGGCAGTCTCATTTGAGAAATTCTACAATGGAAACAATTAACTTAACTGAAGGTTTTTTTTTTTTTGTTGTTGTATTTCTAAATGTCTCGATGTCATCCCACAATTTCCTCAGCTCAGCTAGACTTATATCCTACGCGATTTAAACACCCATTAAAATTCTCCGGCAAAATTTTATCTAACTTTTAAGCATAACATATTTATGCTTGAGAATGGTGGACCGAAAGAGTTAAAGATCCAGGAAACGAAGAGAGTCACCGTTTAGAAAAGAAAGACAGGAAAAACTGATGACTCTCGATGTTTCCCGTTTAATTAAAGACTTTTACGCGGTATCAATATGGACGTAGAGCCCGGATCGAAGGGAAAGTGGTGGTCGCATTCAGAAAAGATTCTCTCAAAAGCAGTGGCGAAAATATCTAAGCCAGCGTCAAAGGAAATGCAAGTTGAAAACACTAAGTAGCCACCAGCTATGCAGAATGGACAAACGCCAGTTGATGGGATTACAAGTGAGCGAGAGGAATATTCATTGCGAGGTATTTAGTTAAGATTCCAGAGGAAACTGTAGGAAATGTCGAGGCACAATATTACTAAGCATACCAGGGAAGTGTTATAGTAGAATTTTAACTAGGAATACGAGACAAACAACCGAGTTGTTCTGTGAATTTGGATAAGGAGGAGCGTGCATGGATGAAGACTTTATGAAAATATCAAGTGGGAATTTTGAGAGTGAAGGAAAGAACTGCATTTGCCATACATTAACTTGAAGAGGTAAATGCAGAAATGGATATCAATATTTTTTAAGAATTTTAGTGTAGAGTTGTGCAGTCATGAAAGGAATAATGATATGGATGATTGTAGCGCGAGAGAAGAGGTTAGTCACAGAAGTGAAGCAAGGAAGACTGGAGGATTATGTATGGAAGCAAAATTCAGAATGCAAATTGAAAAATTAAAGGTTAAAGTTGTAGAATATGGTTAGCACGAATAACTGGACAAGTAAAAAATATAGGGATAGCATTTACAATTGCAGTAATAACCACAGAAGCAGCAGTGAGCATTATAAGGAGAAACAGCTCCTGAAATAAAAGAAAGTATCACCTTTAATGTGTTCAAAGCAGTAACAAACCATGTCAAATCAACAGGCCTTATGAAAGTCGGGTCTCTTCCAGAATTCCACATTACAGTATCAAATTTATTTGAATTTTGGAGTTAAGAAACTGAAATAATTGAGAGTGCTTATGTCTTTATCAATCTGTGATAACCATTGAAACTTGGGAAAGGAGGGGCAGACGCCAACTGAACCTCTTAGCATTTTATTTGGCTATATATATAGTGTCTCCTAAGCACAGGTAACAAATTGCTTTTTTCCTTTCCGGTTGGATTTAGGAATATTGCATAGATTTTAGATGATAATTCATTTGGCTCTGGCTTTTATAAAACTCAGAGCAATATTACTGCAAAGTGAAGACTGAGTTTAAAGGGCAGTTGGGTTACTTAAATTATCATTTATTAGAATGTAATGTAATAGTAAGGTAACTCTTTATTTATAAGATTTCTTTTCCGTTAAATTTTCATTGTCGGCATTTAGAATAAAAACGAAGCGGCGAGCACACTTGTAACTCTTGTGTTCAATCGAATGTTAGAGGACGCTTTTTATACCCTTATTCAGACATTCCAGGTCAATACACGTTTCTTCAGCTTCGACGAACGATTATTGAAATCCGAATATTACAATGCCCGTTTCTTCTACAACACGCAACTCATGTTTCGCATACTTTTTGTGATGCATAATCAACGAGTTCTGGTTGCCACACGCGCTTTGTTCTCGGTTATTCATAAGGCCTTAATATTTACTAGCCTAGCTTTCGAAATTTGTCAGTATTGATCCGGTGTCAGTTGTGCTGCTTATGTTAATCAAGGAAGTGAAGCTGGCAATTTGTCTACCTTGTTAACTCCGTGACTGGTGCCTTGCCGTTCTGCTGACGTGTCTAGGTGTGCGTATGCGTGTTTTTCATTTTATATAAAATGTAACTTTCGATTAACCCGTACTAATGGGCGAAAAATCGAACAATTCCCCAAAAATTCTCTCATTTCTCTGGTTTTCTTCTTAATTCCACTTTTAATTCCGTTAAGATTCTTTTGCCAAGTGTGATGGACTTGACCGAAGTTTGAATTAGGCTTTAGAGAAGAGTCCAATTTCTGACACTGGATTATCTCGGTCCGTTTGAAATGACTTGGAATTTTCCCAGGATTACATTTTTGATTTAGGGAGAGAACGAGTGAGTCTTGGATGTAGAAGCAAACATTTGTGAAGATAATTAGACGAGAAAAGGAAGAAAAACAAAGAAGAGGTAGAAGGGTAGACAGACACAGCTACTCTTAAAATTATTATCTTTGTTCATAAGTTCAAATTTGACAGAACTATATTCTTCACGATATCCTTTCTAAGCTCTCAAAGTAGGCAGATAACCCTGAAGACTGTAAAGAACAACGATCTTGCAGGACTGACTTTACCAACTGTATGGAAATGTAGCGGTGAAAGGCAAAGAGAAAAGCTTCGGTCAGATTCCAAGCACGAGTCGTCGATAAAGTCGAGGAGCACTTCAACCAGATATGAATTTATTTCATTTCTATAGGACAGGTAGTAAAAAAAAATACGTTGAATCCGAATAGGAGAAATGTTCAGTTTAACATAAAAACAATAAGAAAATAAGCGTAGACTTATATATGAACACCTGAAGAATAAAGATTGACGTATTCTCCCATATTCACAAGACATTTGTAAGCATGATCAGTTATTTATCACTCTATTTACGGAATTAAGATGCTGGATAATTTAAATATAAACGCGAAAAATCATCGATTAAACGTCTTAAGAATCCCTTAAATACTGTGTATTACAAGAATAGTACAGCAAATCATTGAGCATGTCGCAGGAAAAGAAAATAAAATCAGCTAAACTAGCAAATAGCAAACCATTGAAGCCAGGGGAAGTTGGCCTCACAGTGGACCTATTTTCTAGAGAGCCCTGCGAAAATCACTCATTTCATATGACAAGTAGCAGGCAAACGCCCAGAGTTGCTCAGTTTGAAAAGGATACCCACCCGATGATTACTGATATTTAATTAACTAATTCACCAGACGTTAGATACGTCATGGAAAAGTGGTCAAACTCAAGAAGCATGCACGTTATGGATATTTAAAAAAAAAGTCAAATTTTTACAATTAATTTTTTTATCTGGAATATTAGTTGCTTGTTTAGCACAGTACACACTTTCATTTCACAAGACTAGTTTGTTTCATTACGCTTGGCGAAAAAACTCTTAATAACCGAAGCATGACCTTATCACCTCCACAATGTTGAAATCTTGGGCACCGTTATGAGAGTTGGAGTGGGCTCAACATTGTTAATAATCACTGAAGTAAATTAATGAAAATTAAGTTCAGTTTCTATATATATATATATATATATATATATATATATATATATATACATACACATATACATGTATGTATGTAAGTATGTATATATTTACGATTATTAAACTAAAAATGCCTTTTAGTATCCAGTTCACTCTAACTCGGGAACAACATTCACCCATGGGGGAATTAAAATTGATAGGAGCTTCGTCACCGGTGGGATTCGAACTGCCAGTTGCTTAGGAAACGACGAAGTGCAGTTACAATTTTCCCACTGAGCCATCCCTTCTGGTGACACGAAGCGCTTATCAGTTATGTGAATATAAAAGATGATATGGTGTATGTGAAAAAAATTCATATATATATATATATATATATATATATATATATATATATATATATATATATATATATATATATATATGAAAGCATTTGTCGTAAGAAAACAATCCTTGAGGTAAATGGAAGTTAGCGTGTAAGTATACAGAATGATAGACAGGGTACTCAAGTGAGAGAGAAAAAAAGAAGGAAATTGGTAACGCTACAGCAGAGAAAAGGAACAAGTTCCGCAAAGAAACAAATTATGAGACAAAAGTTAATAGAAAAATGCGTCTCAGAATAAAAAATGCAAATAGAAAGATGATGTCCGAAGCGAATGCAGTCTTGGGCCGAGGAAGTGAGTATTTTTGGAAATTTGTTAATGTGAGAAATAGAAGAGGCAAAACATGAGAGACGCAAGAGTGGAAAGGACTGGTGTAAATGTGAGACTTTGTAGAAGCGACTTGAAGACTTTCGGAAACAATAAAAATATGGAAGAACTGAATGACACTGTAAGTTGATAAAATTAACAGTGAGATATTGCACTGTGTTGTTAATTGTGTGACTGAGTGGATGATCAGGATTTGTAAGGAAAGCCTGAGTGAGGGAAAGTTAAAATACGTTAAGTATACCTTAGTTTTACCAGACCACTGAGCTAAAGTTAAGTATATCTTAGTTTAACCAGACCACTGAGCTGAATAACAGCTCTCCTAGGGCTGGCCCGAAGGATTAAATCTATTTTTACGTGGCTAAGAACCAATTGGTTATCTAGCAACGGGACCTACAGCTTATTGTGGAATCCGAACCACATTATAGCAAGAAATTAATTTCTATCACCAGAAACAAACTCCTCTTGTTCTTCACTGGCCGGTCGGAGATTCAAACTCGCGACCAACAGAGTGGTAGCTGAGAACGGAACCCGCTCACCCAGCGAGGAACATAGCTGATTAACAGCTCTCTTAGGGCTGGCCCGAAGGATTAGACTTATTTTACGTGGCTAAGAACCAATTGGTTACTTAGCAATAGGACCTACAGCTTATTGTGGAATCCGAACCACATAATAGCGAGAACTGAATTTCTATCACCAGAAATAAATTCCTCTAACTCTTCATCAGTCGGCCGGAGATTCGAACTCGGGCCTAGCGAGTGCTAGTCCACAGCTCTACCGACTCGCCCAAGGTTCAGAGGACTACTCGTTTCCATGTAAAAAGGTAGGATGTTTTGAGAGAGACGAAAGTAGAGTAAATGTGCAAATGAGTAAATGAGTAGAAGTAATACTGGCAAAGAAGCAGAATTGACTTGGAATGCACATGGAAACCAACAGTGGGTCATAAGAAGGGATTGTTGAGCTAAATATCCTTTATAGAAATGAAGTATAGATACTGAATAAGAATTTAGTGGAAAACATTGTAGCTGTTGAAATAAAATGTATGTGCAGAATATTTAACAAAAGAAGCATGGAAAGTGTGAGAAATGTGGCAATACATAGAGAAAGTAGAAGGTTACAGAAAACAGAAAGATACATTAAAGAGTTTTGAGATATTTTGGTAATGAGCAAAAAATGAAGGAACATAAGACGGTGAAGTTTATACACATCTGAGATGTTATAAGGGAGGAGGAAAGGAAGACAAAGTTCTGGATAAATGGGGTGAGGTGTGCAATGGGAGTACAAGGCCTTGACTCCGGGAAGCACGAAAAAGCGTACAAGACTGAAGCGCAGAGTCAGATGAATATACACTCTCAAACTTTCTAAATGAAAATAAATAATCATTAGAGCTACTTATACTTTATATTCAGGGGTTAGGATGAACAAGATAGAAGAAAATGGGATATTTCAAACAACGTGTGTTAATGGAATTCACCCCTTGAGTGACGAAATCTTGCCTCTTGAAAAAGACGTTAGAGGATTCATAATATATATATATATATATATATATATATATATATATATATATATATATATATATATATATATGTATATATATATATACATATATATATATATATATATATATATATATATATATATATATATATATATATATATATATATATACTTTTATCACATCACCATGATTCATATACAATCAGTAAGCTGCAAACATCCTTTAATATACAATTCGCTCTACTCGGAAATAATATATTTTCATATATGTTACCGAAGGGGAATTTTTAGTTGATAATAACTTCGTCGTCCCGTGGGCTGAACCAGCGAAGGACAAGAGCTCAGGACTACTTAGAAGCATTAACCCTCACTTGCTGGCCGTGTGGGTTAATGCGTCCACTGCAGTCCTGAGTTCTTGTCCTTCGCTGGTTCGAGCCCACGGGACGACGAACTTATTATCAACTAAGAAATTCCCTTCGGTAACATATATGAAAATATATTATTTCCGGAGTGTAAAGTTGAATTATATTAAAGGACGTTTGTAGCACTGATTATATATATATATATATATATATATATATATATATATATATATATATATATATATATATATATATATATATATATATATATATATATATATATATATATATATATATATATATATATATATATATATATATATATGAAGGGTTTTACCTTCTGGATGTGAATGGTATGAATGATAGATTGAACAGGTTGACCCTTCGGTTTGTGTCTCCACACGGTATCTGCAAAATTATGAAGTGTGGACTGTACAATATGGACGAGAGGGAGGTCTACAGTCACAAAGCTCGTGAGGTTAATTTCTACGTTAATTTTGCACGAGATATACTGTATATACCCCTCATTCAGTAGAACAAGCTGTAAATGCATATTTATACATGGGTGAGAGTTAAAACTGATGGAGAAAGGAGCTGGTCACACTAATCCATCATCCAGCGACTTAGTAGTAGAGGAGGTAACGCATATGATCGTTCAGTTGACTGGGCATGGCTTGAAATTTGGCTAAAGCGTCATTTTACATTAGATTTTGTGATAACAAAGTGCTAGCCACTCAAAATTCCAATACGGCGACCAATTTCCAAGATGGCGGCCAGATGACCCATAATGTGGGACATACGCCGATATTTGTTATAGATGTTGATTATACGGACAATTAAGAGGATTTTTGCCGTGGTAATAGCTTGAGAAATACTCCATTTTTGTTTCAAAACTTAAGTGCTAATGTACACAAAAACATGCATGCAATAAAAAAAAAACTATTTACGTAAAGCTATCCTCGCAATTCTAAAGGCTGTGTATATCAACTCCCGTGCATTTCGTGTGACAGATTCTATATTGGGCACTCTGGAAAATTGCTTGGACAGGTGCTAAAACTTTCTTTATTCTCAATTTTGGAGAGAAACATAACAGTCTAGAATCATAAAAGAAAGTTTTGATAAGAATATGATAACCATCTGAGGAACGCATGAATTTCATCCATTTAATTCAAATGTATAGGTAAGGTGAGCGGAGTTTTTGGTTTGTGGTTAGTCTAGTCTAAACGACAACATAAATGTCCGCTACTTACCACTTACGCATAATCCAGGTGAGTCGTCTGAAAAAAAGTAAATTACACACTAACGCTTGCTTTGAAAAGAATGAAAAAGTTACAGAATCATAAACCTTGAAATACTTCAAAAATTATACTTCACTTTGAATGGTTCATAATAATGCAGAGTAGCGCAATTAAATTTAATGTCTAGGTGAACACGAATTTTATCGTCTTTTACATAGTTTCTTGACAATGTGTGTGCCATGGGTTGGTTATTCAGTATCACAAATAGACAGAAAAGTTCACCTTGCTTTTGCAAAAAAAAAAAAAAAAAAGTTTAAAAATGGATTCTCGGTCGCGTCGCATCTTGGGAATGCAAACACAAATTCTGTTAGTTGATATTCTTTTCTATGTTTTCCGGTCTGCTTCTCTAAAAATATCGATTTAATCATTTACCATACTGAGCATCATCTTTTGAGAGATAAGAGATAGCCCAAAAAAGAAGCACCCCTACAATGCAAACGTTTATTTACAGTATATAATATTATTATTATTATTATTATTATTATTATTATTTCAGTAGATGAAACCTATTCACATGGAAGAAGCACAGAGGGGCCATTGACTTGAAATTCAAGCTTCAGAAGAATGTTGGTTTCAACCTCCCACACTGCAGCAGTAAATAATCATGATATAGAGCCATCGATTTTTCATCGCCTTGGGGGAGACACGAACCCGCGACATCTGAGTGCCGTGCCACGACGCTAGCCACTATACCATCGGACCAGAATATATTTAGAGACAAATTTGTCTAAGACATATCCTGATTGCGATCACAGTGTCTTGCATTTTTTTTTGTAGTCAATTTCAGTAGAAGGGTTAGAATCAGAGTTTCCTCCCTCTGTGGAGCCGAGTTGCTATAGATCATTCCATCGAGATTTCTAGAAAGCGGGCAACAAAAGGAACAGACTCAGATATCTGACCATTTGCCCACATGACAAAGATCGTGGGAAACAGATCACAAAGTGCCTGCAAGAATTTGCCAGAATATGACGAGGGACTTCGTTTCCCTTTGGTAGTAATTACGCTTAACCACTTCGTATTGTGTCCTTCTTTCTCTGCTTTATTGGCTTATACATGGATGATTACACATGTAAGATCCCAACGTTATTTTTGTTGTTATTGTTATTGCAATTATTAATGTTTGAAATTCACACGCTTGCTAATGCAAAAGCGTTGGCGGTGAAAACGCTTGTTTCTTGAGCATTGCAGTCTTCTGTGATGTTGCGTTCAGCAATACTTTTAATTCATCACGAATTCTTTTATGTATAATCACAATCCTCGTGTGACCAAGGTTAAGCAAATTCGAGTCATGTTATCACAGTAGCCGCGTCGCGCATGGTTCTGTTTGCCTTCCTTCTTCTTTGCGTCTATGTGCGTGTCTACCGTTATTGTTCATCAGATTCTGTTATTACTGCGGTTTAATTGGACGTAAAGTTTCTCTGCTTGTGATGTGCTTGATACGAAGCATTGACCTTTCACTTTATGATGACGTAAGCGGTAAGTAATTCACGGAAGCAAAGGAAGGGGAAGAGGAAAAAGAGAGCATTTTGTTCTTTGAACAACTGAAATAGAGGCGAGCGCAGTTCACAAGCAGTTTGCGCGTAATCACACCTCGGTGCATTCAGCTCTTGGAGCGGGTCAGTCGTTTTCTCCCTTCCCTCTTCTCAATTGAGTTCTTCAGATGTGCACAAGAATCTCAAGATGACATTGTGCAAAGATGTTAACATGTAAGTAGAAAATATTGCATATATAACACGAAAAAGAAAACATAAAAAATATGCTGTATACCTTGCATTAGATCATCAAAAATTCATATTTTTCAAAAATATTCACGTTAGTTCACTGGTAATTTACTTAGTATGTTAAGAAAAGATTATAATCTGGATTGCTGTATGTGTGTAGTTATGAAAAAAATTGCTTTCAAAATCAAAAGGGGATACTGTATGTGAAAGTTTGAACTCAAGCGCAGAACTTTAACTACAACAGCAATGGAATTATTCAGCGATGTTAGAAATCAACCACATATGATTAGAAATTGGGAAAATAATCAAAAGAAAAGGAAAATGAAATGGAAAGGAAGAACTACGAGATAAGGAAGTTTCCCAGTTACCAACGGAAAACAGCAGCATTCAGTTTGATGAAGTGAAAGAAAATTCACAAGGAAAATATAATACCTGCGATTATCTGAAGACAGAATATGACGCTATGACGACAGGGCCATTCACTGATAAAAGAGAGGCATTTTCCAAATGATAACGCTTAACGGAAGGGCGAAACTGATTAGCAACAGTAAAGTGAGATTTAGTGAACTAGATTGGAAGCTGCAAACATCATTTAGTAATGCCACCTGTGAGCTGCAAGGGATAATTAAAAATAAGGTAAAATATTGTAAAATGATCAAAATAAGTAAATTATTGCGACAAGATACAAAAGAAATAAGCTGCAAGGTAAAGTACTTGAGTAGTAGTAGCGCGTAAATAAAGCTAGTTTACTCCCAGCTAAGAGTTGAATGGAATGTCTATTTACTGAACAATGTTTCCCTACTCTTTGATGATGATCTTTTGATAGGCGTTGCAATGCTCCTGTCGAAACAGGACTGGACGAGGATCGGAGGTTAGGAGCTGCATTTAAAGAGGATATCATTTGATGCTTAGGCATACTGAACGACGACAAAAGAATAAAGAAGTTGAAAAGGGCAAATTTGAAGGGAGGTCTGAATTGTTTCCATAGGTCTTAATGAGCGAAGATGCAAAGAATCAAGCGCATTGATAAGGAAAAACTATTATAAACGGTGGCACAGAGGTTGTTGGATGAGAGAGGAGGACCTTTGCTTGACGGGAGGGCTTTCTGTGGTGGCGAGGAATCGGGGACGGGGGCTGGGGAGCCGATACGCAACTCGTACCATGGTGGCCCAGTCAGTCAGTCACGGAGCGCTAGACCCCTGAGCCACTAAGAGCTCGCAGTGGTAGTAAGTCGGCAGTCGGGGAAAGGCGTCCAGTTGCGTCTGGCTCTTAAAGAAGTTTGTTTCGCCCAATAATTTCCTTATACTTGATTCCATTTGCCAGGTGTTGGGTCAGCGGTGACCGATTGTTTCTCACAATCATTAATCCACGAGTGTTGAAAGAAGTGAGGGCGGCTACCATGTTTTCATGTCCTGATCCTGTGATGCAGTTCTGACGCTTGGGTCGACGAGACTGAGACCCTCGGAGTGTTGCATTTTCCTTAGTTTATGTGATCAACGGTTTGTTATCTTTTCGTAAGTGATGCTGAGCGCTGCGATAAGTCCTCTCGAGGAAAGTTCCTAGTGTGTCACAATCTAATAGAAGCGTTATTATACAGAAGAAAATCTTGTGCTTATTCTGAATCTTTGCGTCTGTGGTAAAATCGTAAGTGACAAAAGTTGTGCGTTTCGAGATAGTAGTCTTTTGGTCGTTAGCCCAGTAAAAGATTGCTTCTTCTGCCGGTTACCCTCCTTACTTCTCCACATCTTCGACCCATTCTGTAGGAGTCGGGAATACAGGAAGACTTGCCTCAGGAGATTTCACAGAGTGGAGGGAATCCCGCACACAATCAGGAGAATTCAGGTGAGACAAACTCAACAGGTACAGGTGTTTTTTCGGGGGGGAGGATGTGGGCGGCTGGGGTTATGGGTAGGAGCGTGGGGTGGTGGAAGGGAAGGGAGGGGGAAGGTCACCGAAGAGTATTGTTCATATGAGCGATGTCATTTATTTAACATTTAAATCAAAACTTGACGTAAACATCGTTTCAATAATATCTCCTTAGGAAACTAAAGGAAAAATGCATATTTCGTATAATGTAAAAAATTAACTTCGTGATTGAAAACCTGTTGTGAAATATATTCATAAATTGTTTGAAAATGACGACAAAATTTCTTCGTCAAAGCCTCTCGCGGCTGTTTCCATGGGGCCAGCTGGCCGCCTTTGCCGCCGACGGATTGGGGAGTCGTTGCCGCACGGGGCCTCTGTTGATCGTGAAAATAAACAACTGCTAGAGAAAACAAACTAAAGTAGAAATTGGACCAAGCATAATAAGGATTTGCTCTCTCTCTCTCTCTCTCTCTCTCTCTCTCTCTCTCTCTCTCTCTCTCTCTCTCTCTCTCTCTCTCTGTTTTGGAAGTGAATTACGAGTGCGAGAGATAGGATCGCAGAGGTCAGTGCAAGGTCATTTAAATTCGATTTGACCTCGTATAAAACTGAGGTAGTTATTTCCTTCAATTTTTTGTTGACGCGTGTTTATATTTTTGTGAGCAGTCAAATGCTGAGAGAGTGGCAACAATGTTCAGGTAACACTACAAGCAAATTGTTGTAACGGTCTTTTATAAAAGTTGTAACATGGTGTCTAATATATATATATATATATATATATATATATATATATATATATATATATATATATATAATATGTCTGTATATCATACACACATACACACATACATACGTTCATGCATATATCTGCGTGTGTCGCGCTCACGTAGTATAAGCAGTCAGAATTATTAAATTCAGGCACAAGAAAAGAATCGTTCCTATTTTACTGTTTACCCATCTTGGGAATAACAGAAATTTTAGAAAAAGAGCAAAACATCAGTATAAATAAACCTCACAGAGGATGAGAACAGCCCAAGAGCGTAAACATGACTATTGTTAGTGTGAATTCCGCCACAACAAGGCACTTACCTGCACAAAGACTTAGATTTTCCCAGAGCTCTCAAACAGCTAAATAAGAGACTAGTAAGTACTTAAATCAGGGGATTTCTATTCAACTTTTGTTTTATTTTGTATATTTTCTTAGAAGGAACGCATTTTCCTTTTGTTATGATCGTGCGTGAATTCCACATATTCTGATACTGCTCAGCAGTCTGTTTCTTAACTGCGATTTTTCTGAGCGTTATGCATTTACAGTCGAGATATTTTTAT
>NC_089752.1:68417819-68427819 GCF_040412425.1 Macrobrachium rosenbergii
CCCTATCGCTTCTTTTACTGTACCTAATTTCATATTCTCTTGCTTCCATCTTACTTTCCACCCTTTCCTAACAATTGATTCATAATGCAACTGCAAGGTTTTCTTCCTGTTAAACCTACAAAACTTTTACTGTCAGTTTCCTTTTCAGCTCTGAATGGCCTCATGGGCCCCAGTGCTTGCCTTTGGCCTAAATTCTATATTTATTTCAATTAGTAGTATGAAAAGCAAAATTGTCCCTTAAGATATTCCCATCATAAGGTCTTGGGTAGGAATGGGACTACACGGCTCAGCAGTGAACCAAGATTGGATGACCCTTCTCCCATACATGACCATTATATGTTGACTATTTTGCAAAATATGACCTAATTTATGTTTGATGTTATTGATATTATTTTGATTTGCCTTCTTGGTAACAAATTAGCTCATATTTATTTTTATGATAAATTAAAGCCGAGTATTGCATCACACATTCAAAATGACCTGCTCATCCGCTGTGGTTTAATGAGATATTTATGAAAAGACAACGACCATATTATACTCGTGTTAGTTTCGGCTTTACTTTCTCCTCTGTTTTAACTATCTGATGAGCTATTTTCACACAGAACCCAAACAGCTTACTGGCGGGTTTGGTGTAGGTTATCTTGAATGTAACAAGTAATACTTTGACCATTGGTGATGATGGATTATGAGACTGTATGGCTTTATTTTTTTAGTAATTAATTTATGAAATGCAGGAGGAGCTACCTATTCTCGTATTTCTATGACAAGTATATATTTATGCCTATCTTTTTGTGTGTCTTGCCACTCCAGCGACACTCTTGAGATTGTGTGAAGGAGTTACAACCAGAGTAGAGAAGGGCATATGACTAGCAACCTTTTCTTATCTGCTTGCTGAGAATGGGAAAGTACCTCTCCTGGCATGAGCCCCTCAGAGAATAAGATACTCCATAGCTCAGATCCACCATAGTCGACAAACCACAAGGTCCATTTTTGTATACTTGTGCACGTGCCTTTCCTCCTTTGACGAGTCTTGGGAAAGTTTGAGTGTTCTGATTCCCAGCATGAGGGTGCCGTTGATTCTGGTTGCAACCTTAACTTTCAATTGTACAGAGATTGGAATTGGGGAAGGAGGTGGCGGGGTCATTTTTAGTTTTCTGTAAAAGAAAACTATTGAGATGGCTATTTGTCTGCCCTCAGATCTTAAAAACTACTTAGGCTGGAGGGCTGCAAATTGGTATGTTGATCATCCATCCTCCAATTATCAAACATACCAAATTGCAACCTTCTAGCCTATAGTTTTTATTTTATTTAAGGTTAAAGTTAGCCATAATCGTGCGTCTGGCACCGCGACAAGACAGTCCTCCATGGCTAGCTGAGAGTTTCATACAGCATTATACGCTGTACAGAAAACTCGATTGCGCCAAAGAAACTTCGGCGCATTATTTACTTGTTTATTATTGTCACTGAATTTGTATCACAATAGATTGCAATAAATAGGAGTTGGAGTAGCACTGTATAGTAGTATCGTTGAATATTCAAGTAATAGACAGTAATGAATAGTTGAAGATTGCCAGTATGTTGACTACAGGAATGTAGTCTTTTGTGTTCCTCATAATTCCATTTTTGACCCACTACTAACAATGTACAATCAGAATGTGATTTATCCCAGGAAACAAGCTTGCTATGAATGTAAGTGATGCTACTTGGCATTGATCCCATCACCCGATTGGAGGCGGGCAGTTGCTGAATCTCCTAACAGATACTTAACTAGAATTCCTGGAGAATGAGTACAGCCTTAGGACATTGTATACCCCATGCAGATCTTTGCAGTGACATTGTATTCTAAGCTGCCTGCAACTCATTGAAAATTCTGGGTAACATCATTGCAAATTCATTTGCGAGAAATGTATCTGGTCTGTCTATTCACTTGTCCAAGGAAATTGGTATAATGATGGAATCAAGATGTATGAAGACCTAATTGGTGTTTGGAATTGCTTTTTTTCTTTAATCTACTGAGTACTGTTCCCCTGTTTGGTCTTCATCGGCTGACTTTCCGCTTCTATTTCTATTTCTATTTCATTTCATATTCCAGGTGTTACTCCACAGCCGCCACCTAGTACCAGGTGATTGTGCAGTTAATTTTAACTGTCAACTTTTGTCTTTTGTGAGGTTTAGTACCTCACACTTTTCTAAAAGACTCGTTCCAGCTTGATAACTAATTAAAACTAAATAGGTATAAATGCTTTTTGTTGATCAGACTTGTTTTATATATTTTTTCTCTGTTAGGCTATATCTCCTATACAGTTTATTCTTTTGTATATTCTTCACAAAAGGGTCTACTTTCCCTAATTTAAGCCCTCGCCTTGTAGCATTCTCAAATGAATTGCTAGTAGGCTGTGTGAATTGTAGGTCACGTAGTAATCTTACATTTTATAATTTTTTCCCAAGGATTAACCTTAAGTAAATAATCTTTTTTGCCTTTGCTTCATTCTGTGATTTAAAAAATAAATTTTGGTAGTGTTATTACTGCAGTGTATTCTAATTATATTTATATCTAACTGTCTAGGGCAGTTAGCAAACTTCATGACCTTGAAAATTTTAATAACAGTGGTAGGTGATTGTTAATGATATTTCTATAAGTAATCACGGCGTACTAACACCTATGGAAAGTAGCTTTTGAGATTAGCTTTACTGAAAACTACAGGGAAAATAATAACCAGCGATATACCAAGGAATGTCTTTTCTGGATTTCAGTAACAGAAGGTTTTAGCTTTGTTATAATTAACTAAACGTATTAAGCACGAACGAACATGCACCTGTAACATTAGGATACTGTCTTTGAACGCTATAACCAAAGTAGACCATCTAATAAATACATAAAAATTCAACATAATAAGATCAAATATACAATGGAGAAGGGGCTGACTATTAGGAAAGTTCACTAGGCAGCTCGGTCTGCGGAAAACTTGCATTTACTGGTCTTGGCATTCACTTGCAAAAGCCATAAGTAACTTGAATTGCCAAAAAAATCGTCTTTTGCTTATAGTGATAACATACTTGCAAGAGAGTCAAGTTGTCTCTGTTCTTAGTTGGCTCCTCGAACTTGTTTTGTTGAGAGTTTGTATTTCTGCAAACAACAATCCTTCTCACAGGAAATTTTCGGTAAATGGTTTTTGAGGTTTACTTTATACGGTCCATTCCTTTAATTTCATCCAGAGCAACTATCATATCAATTATATATTACTCTGAAAATTTCTTGAAGGGTTACACAGTTTGATAAATTTTAGTATTTTCCAAGTCTAGTACCATATTTCTTAAACACTGTGACTAAAACCCAGCTTAGTTTTCACTCAAATAACCAGTCATAGAAAAAGTATAATTTATTTGTAATTGGGTTTAATAGAAAATGCTTTTAACTCTAGTTTTTTTTTTTTTTATTTTGAGGAGTCCGTGTTTTTATTTTTTTTTATTTTGAGGAGTCCGTATTTTTTTTGTGTGTGTGTATTTTGAAGAGTCCATATTTTTGGTTGCTAATTGTTAAAAAAAAGGGTAGCTGTTGTTGTAGATATGGAATTATTCATAAAATAAGCATGCGAGAGAAGCAGGGGTGGTGCATCTTTGAAGAAGATAGCTGAAAGTCATTGTTGCGTTGATAACTTTTAAATTTCTTATAGATAATATTCTATCATTACTTATGCTGGGTCTGATTAGTTTAGACATGTATGGGTATAAAGTATTTAAGTAAAAGTAATCTATGGTAATATCCTATACTCTGTTCAAGTACTTTAGCGAAGATGTAGAGAATAATTAGCCTACTCTGATGTAAACTTTAGTGACCTTATACAATATTAGCTAACCAATATAAAGTGTAATTATTCATGATTCATTAATGTCAGTCTAGCACTTTCTTTATATATATTGATATGGTTGGCACTGAAGGCTATGGGAACTTACCTTGGGCAGGAGAAATCTGACTCTAACAATGGGTTCAGTTAAAACCATAAACAAAAGTAGTTGGGCTGAGGGCCTTCATCAAAGGGGGGAAGTTATTAGGTAAACACTTAGGTTTCACGTAATCATTTGTAATTACATAAAAAAAACACACATATCAGAAGATTAGAAGTGTAAATAAGGTAGGGAACAAAGCCTTGTCGTATAATAAGATTTACAAACAAATGGTTAATTCTTTGAAGGAACTCAGAGGCGGGGGGGGTGGGGGGCGCTTCAAAGGGGGCACCGCAGGGAAGAAGAGCAGTGGTTATGCCACTGTGCACACAAGATGATAACAGGTCCACAGCAGGCTAACCCCTATCTGCAGTCGAGAGCACATTTGGCTACTTAGCTGATCAAGGAATAGAGGAATTGCACAGAAGGTGCCTAGAAAAGGACTTGATTTTGATAACTTTAATTTTACACAATTATGTTACACTTTCTTCACTGATTCATAAATTAACATAACACAAAATAAAAGCAATACAGGTCTCACTGTAGGTATATGACACTATGAAAGGAAATGGAAAAATAGGAAAAGATTTACAGGGATGCGACTGACATAAGAACCTTGACTCTGGTACAATACCTTCGTCAGGAGACGAATTCCTCGTCTTCGGGGGACGTCAGCAATAGAGGATAGTGTGAAAGGGGCTCACTATAAAAGTAACTCAAGCTCCTCAGGGAAACAGCAAGGGGCAGCTCAGGGGAGCAAGAGAATGTCCTAGTTAAGGTTCCAGCGTCTTCTAAGCTCCAAGCTCTTGTAAGAACGATCTGCCCATGTGATGCCCTTTTATCTCTTTGGAGGATTACGATCCTGCTCTTTGTAGGTGGCGCTATATGGCGGTGCCCTCCTGTTTTCTATGCGGGTCATGCACGAGGGACGTGGGGTCCTCTTTGCCCAGGCGTTCAAGATGGTGCCAGACACATGGGTCAGTTGCTAGGAGCGGGAGTCACTTTCTCTTTTGACTTGGCTCCTCTGCTGGCTTTGCCTCAGGTGGGAATAGCATCTCCAACAGAACAGCACATGAAATCAAGGTCTGTGGGTAGTCACTTGGACAGAGTAAAAGGATTAAGTGCTTACCCAGAAGGTTAATGGCGAGAGGACTCAGTAGAGGCAAATCTTGCCCACCGCTAACCTTTTAGCATTTAAATTAAAAATAATAGGCATTATTTCAATAGAACGTGAAATGTTCTTGTATTGTATCTTTACTCTATGTCTTGGAGGATGAGATGGCGTGTGCGAGGGTTACCGTATATATATATATATATATATATATATATATATATATATATATACTGACGAGGAATTATAATTGATAAGTGGTCCTTCATTTCATGGGTTCGAACCGCCGAACCACTGAATGTCGTTGTTTCTCGTGTTTGATTTGAGCCCATGAGATGATGAACCACTTATCAATTATAATTCACCTTTAATACATACATACATATATATATATATATATATATATATATATATATATATATATATATATATATATATATATATATATATATATATATATACATATATATATATATAAATATATATATACATACATATATACATGTGTTATTTCGGGGTAGGCTATAGTGAATTGGGTATTAATCGACTTGTCGCGGATCAGGAGGGAGAGTGTTGAATGAAATGGCAACCTTCCCTTTAAGTTGCTTTCCCAGGATCAGAGAAACTTTTTCAGTAGAGGGCTGATAAGTATTCAGGACCTTTTCAATATGGTCGAGCCAGGCTTCAGGCTCGGCTTCGCCCCATTTTCTTATGAGGGTGCCCACACTGCTGAGGGTTGAGTGAGGAGAGGGGACTGCACATGGATTTAGCCAAGTGATTCCATGGTCAAGGCATATCTACAATATATGCAAGACGGTTACTTGCAAGAATAATAAGGCGCTCAAAGGGAACTGAGAGAAATGCACAGATGGTGCCAAATAACGTTAAAACTGAATGCTCCAACACAAATTACTGAAGGTGATTGCACAATGGAAAATAAATGAAAATCAGGCAGAGAAACAACAGGAATTGTGACTGACTTAGAAACCTTATTCCAGTACATTACCTTCATCAAGATGACGGTGTTCTCGTTCGATAGGGTGCTGGTGATGGAGGAGGGAATTAAAGGAAATGCCACTACAAAGGTAATACTGGTTCGAACCTTGGGATCGAACATGTGGAAAGTTCGAGGTTCAGGCAAGGTTAAGGACATCTGTCCTCCATGGTGTTCTGTGCACTTCTCTCTCTCGACTGCCTTTGGATCATCTATAAATAACCTTCGGAGATTATGCATAGCGTCCAACTAGGTGGCGCAAAGGTCAATCTTTGTCATGTTTCTATATAGACCACATGGCAGCAGTTAAACCCCATGGAGGGTTTTTAACATGGCGGGGCACCAACTTTCTCTTTTTTGGTTCCTCCCTTGCCCGTTGTCTGACGCCAAGTCACCTGGAAACAAGGCCTTAGGCAGTCATTTGAACAGAAAGAAGGGTTAAGCTTAACCATTTTGGGGAATGAAGGAGAGAGTTTATGAAGGGACAAGTAGAAGCCTACAGTTCTAGTAATTAAAACAAATTGAAATGAATTTTATTCCTTTCTCAGTTACATTACAGCTGTAAAAATAGGTGAGGTGGCTTGGAAAGAGGATCCATCCGTCAGATATATATATATATATATATATATATATATATATATATATATATATATATATATATATATATATATATATATATATATATATATATATATATATATACACACACACATTCATCAAAAGTACAAATGTTGTTTAATATCAAATTCATACTACTTGGAAGTAGCGTGAATTTGATATTAAACAACATTTGTAGCTTCATGAATGTATATAAATCACGGTATACAGGTATATATATATATATATATATATATATATATATATATATATATATATATATATATTAGTTGAATTCAATGGCTTTTTGTTTGTTGATCAACTTTTTGTTAGTTCCACAATACTTTCTAAATCTTCTGTGTTCTTCAAAGTGTAGCTGATGGGTAAAGAAACGAAGATTAACTCTTTGTTCCATTTACTGGGAACACAACAACGCAGCTGTTCCGTCACATGTCGTGACTTCTTCAAAGCGTACTACATTTTCTGTTGTTGTTATTTTTTCAAATTTAGCTGGCCTTGTGCCAGCACGGGCCCTTGCTCCTAGAGCAGCCCTTAGCTTTATGTTGATGAGTCTGTGAGATGGTTAGGTTATATAAAAACTATTATGATGCATGAAAGTGATTTTGGTGGGGGTGATTTTGAAGTAAAAAGATTTAACAGGCAAGGTTGCAACCTCTTTGGACCCTAAGGTACCCATTAGATGTGGACAAAAGTGTGATATCAGTGAGTGTTGGCTAGTGGGAGAGGCCAGCAGATGGAAAAAAAGAAGAATTTGAGTAGTAGGCACAGGTAGCTCATGATGGTCTGAAGCCATATTCCTTGTCCGGTCCTGTTCCTTGTGTGTGTGTGTGTGTTTTTTTTCATGTGTTGGGTGTTGATTGTGGTGGATAAAAGGTGATTTTGATAGGGGAGAGAGTGATTTCTAAAGAGTCAGCCTTTGTTGTAGCGGTTAGAGATGCAATGGAGTAGTTTTTGATTTGTTGTCTGGTTTAAAGTAGGGGTCGTGTCTGTTGTGTCTGTTTTAAGGTTGGGAAGGAGAGTGGGTAGGTAAGGGTAAGGATTCTTTAGAGTTACCATGGTGGTGGGTAGGAGCATAGGAAGCCTGCAAGTTCGTGAATGTTTGCCAGTATGTGCTTTGTTATTTGGGTAGCTGTTCTTTCATTTTCTTCATATCTTGTTCTTAACTGTTCTGTCTCTGCACAGTCAAGAAGGTAGTGTTCCAGGGGTTCTTCAGGGATTGTTTCACAGTGCTTGCATGGTTGGGGGTTGTCTCCTATTCTTTGCCATATGCATTTGTATCCTAGCCGATGGATTACGACTGTCAGGGCCCGTGACATGTCTTTGGTTATATTGTGTGGTTTTAGGTTTGTGGTGTCTAACTTTGCTTTCTTCCTGCAGTTGGCAGTGTGCTACTGCTTTGTTTTTCAGTTGTGTGAGCGAGGGGGTGATTTTGATGCTAATGTTGCTGTGTAGTAACCCACTTTTTTGTTAAAGAATCTGCTTCTTCATTTCCTTGGATTCCCACATGGCTTGTAATCCAATTTAGTGTTATTTGCCTGTGTCTGTTTTGATGGAGGCTTGCGATTGCCCATATGCTCGATAGAAGTCTGATGTTTTCTTTTGCTTTTTCTTTTGTTATAGCTTGTACGAGTCATTATGAATTGTTGTGTTTCGCTGCCTGTGCTGAGAGTCTTCTAGAGCTTTTGCAATGGCAATTAGTTCAGTTTGTAGAATGGCGGCATTGTCAGAGAGCCTCCAGTATCCTTTGAGGGTTGCTGAGTGGGCCCCAGCTGCTGCTGCCGGGATGCTGAGATCTACTGATCCATCCGTGAAATATTCATTTGTGGCTGCAGTTTTCCTGATTGCCTCTTGGGCTGCTAGCCTTAGCTGTTGAGCAGTGCATGCTTCTTTGCTTGCAGGGAGGATCGTAAAGTTTATTTTGAATAGTTCAGGCTCCCAGGGTGTTTGTTCCTTGTACTCTGTGATTGGCGTGTCCTTCTTGATTGTAGCAGCGTGATTTTGCATGTTTGCTCTCCTTAAAGCTGCAAGGAGGTCACCAGCGTATGTGTTTGGGGGGGGGGGTGTCTAGTTCCTCGTGAAGCTCAATGTTTTTCTTGATTTCTCTTTTGAGTGGGCAGTTCCTGTTACATTTCAAGGTTTTTAGCAGTATGGGTATGTTTCTCTGATCTATTCTGTAAGTTAGACTGTAAATTTGTCTCGTTTCTCAAGACACACAAGTTAGTCAACATGGGTGCACCTGTGATGAGTCTTAGAGCATTGTTCTGGATTACCTCGAAGCGTTTTTGTTCTGTGTTTGTGAGGCGAGTAAGGACAGGTGCCACGTACTCAACAGTTGACGTTATTGTCTGTATGTAGAAAGTTCTGAGGGCATGGTATACTGCTGCTTGTTTTAGAGAGGTGATTTTTCTCATGGCGTTTTGCCTGCATTTGATTTTTTGCTTGAGTATTTCTATTTCTTTACGTGGAAAGAGTTATTTGTTGATATTTACTCCTAGGTACACAAAGTATTCTACCCACTCAATGGGTTCACCCATGGGTTGTATTTTGTTTGTGTTTAGATCATGTTTAATCACCATTGCTTTGGTTTTTGCTGTATTGATTTTTAGACCTAGATCTGTACAGCTATTTTCAATTTGTATTACTGCATTTTGCATATTTTGGGAGGGTGATTGTGGCTACATTTTCCATCAGTACATTGAAGAGGAAGGGGCTAAGTATTCCTCCCTGTGGTGTTCCGTTTTATAAACTGAGAAAGTCGAACTTGCTCTTTGGAAGGTGACTCTGGCTTGTCTGTTTTGCATGCATCCTTTGGCCCATGTTAACAGGTTACCGTTAACTCTTTTTGTCCACCAAGGTTGCAAGGATGATGGCTGTGCTGGCTAGTTCATAGGCTTTTTGTAGGTCGAGGAAAACTACAATTGCTTTTCTGTTGTTAATTGTTGACATTACATCTGCTAGGCATTCTTGTGTGCCTATTCCTTCTTTGTAGCCATATAGTCAATGATGTAGCAGTCCTGTTTTCCATAGGAGTCTGTTTAGTACCATTCTCTCTGCGGTCTTTTTTGTGCAGCTGATGACAGAGATGTGCCTGTAGGAGTTTGGTTCCTTGGGTTTGGGAATTGGCTGTGTGTTTTGTTGATTCCATTGTGTGGGTCTGACTTGCTCAGTGTATGTTCTGTTGATTATGTGGAGATGTACTTCCTTGGCTGCTGTGCCCATATATTTCAGCATATTGTATGTGATCACGTCTGATCCTGGGGCTGTGTTCTTTCCTTTTTGGAGAGCTTTGTTAAGCTCATTCATTGTGAATGGGGTGTCAGTGTCGTCAGGCT
>NC_089752.1:68432819-68440319 GCF_040412425.1 Macrobrachium rosenbergii
GATAATGGACATTCATGCTTAAAGTCCACCGTTGTATTAAATTTGGCAGAAACTCCTTTGCCATAGATAATGGACGTTCATGCTTAATGTCCACTGTTGTATTAAATTTGGCAGAAATTCCTTCAACCATAGATAGCCTAATGGACATTCATGCTTAATGTCCACCGTTGTATTAAATTTGGCAGAAATTCCTTCAACCATAGATAATGGACATTCATGCTTAATGTCCACTGTTGTATTAAATTTGGCAGAAATTCCTTCAACCATAGATAATGGACGTTCATGCTTAATGTCCACCATTGTATTAAATTTGGCAGAAATTCCTTCAGCCATAGATAATGGACGTTCATGCTTAATGTCCACCGTTGTATTAAATTTGGCAGAAACTCCTTTGCCATAGATAATGGACATTCATGCTTAATGTCCACCGTTGTATTAAATTTGGCAGAAATTCCTTCAACCATAGATAATGGGCGTTCATGCTTAATGTCCACCGTTGTATTAAATTTGGCAGAAATTCCTTCAACCATAGATAGCCTAATGGACATTTATGCATGATGTCCACCGTTGTATTAAATTTGGCAGAAATTCCTTCAACCATAGATAATGGACCTTCATGCTTAATGTCCACCGTTGTATGAAATTTGGCAGAAATTCCTTCAACCATAGATAATGGACATTCATGCTTAATGTCCACCGTTGTATTAAATTTGGCAGAAATTCCTTCAACCATAGGTAATGGACGTTCATGCTTAATGTCCACCGTTGTATTAAATTTGGCAGAAATTCCTTCAACCATAGGTAATGGACGTTCATGCTTAATGTCCACTGTTGTATTAAATTTGGCAGAAATTCCTTCAACCATAGATAATGGACATTCATGCTTAATGTCCATTGTTGTATTAAATTTGGCAGAAATTCCTTCAACCATAGATAATGGGCGTTCATGCTTAATGTCCATTGTTGTATTAAATTTGGCAGAAATTCCTTCAACCATAGATAATGGGCTTTCATGCTTAATGTCCACAGTTGTATTAAATTTGGCAGAAATTCCTTCAGCCATAGATAATGGACGTTCATGCTTAATGTCCACCGTTGTATTAAATTTGGCAGAAATTCCTTCAACCATAGATAGCCTAATGGACGTTTATGCATAATGTCCACCGTTGTATTAAATTTGGCAGAAATTCCTTCAACCATAGATAATGGATATTTATGCTTAATTTCCACCGTTGTATTAAATTTGGCAGAAACTCCTTCACCATAGGTAATGGACGTTCATGCTTAATGTCCACCACTGTATTAAATTTGGCGGAAATTCCTTTAACCATAGATAATGGACGTTCATGCTTAATGTCCACCGTTGTATTAAATTTGGCAGAAATTCCTTCAACCATAGATAATGGACATTCATGCTTAATGTCCACCGTTGTATTAAATTTGGCAGAAACTCCTTTGCCATAGATAATGGACGTTCATGCTTAATGTCCACCGTTGTATTAAATTTGGCAGAAATTCCTTCAACCATAGATAGTCTCATGGACATTCATGCTTAATGTTCACCGTTGTATTAAATTTGGCAGAAATTCCTTCAACCATAGATAATGGACATTCATGCTTAATGTCCACCGTTGTATTAAATTTGGCAGAAATTCCTTCAACCATAGATAATGGACGTTCATGCTTAATGTCCACCATTGTATTAAATTTGGCAGAAATTCCTTCAATCATAGATAATGGACGTTCATGCTTAATGTCCATCATTGTATTAAATTTGGCAGAAACTCCTTTGTCATAGATAATGGACCTTCATGCTTAATGTCCACCGTTGTATTAAATTTGGCAGAAATTCCTTCGACCATAGATAGCCTAGTGGACATTCATGCTTAATGTCCACCGTTGTATTAAATTTGGCAGAAATTCCTTCAACCATAGATAATGGACATTCATGCTTAATGTCCACCGTTGTATTAAATTTGGCAGAAATTCCTTCAACCATAGATAATGGACGTTCATGCTTAATGTCCACCGTTGTATTAAATTTGGCAGAAATTCCTTCAGCCATAGATAATGGACGTTCATGCTTAATGTCCACCGTTGTATTAAATTTGGCAGAAATTCCTTCAACGATGAAATGTTCATCATCGGAGATAGCTCATCTGTCTGTCTGTCGCCCTATTTGCCTTATGACAAACAGTACTTAGACAGCTGAAGGACTTTAATCTAGCTTAGTACAAAATTAGAACGTGTATAAATATGTTCGAGGGGATATTGCCCCCTCTCTGTGTGACAGATATTGTCACATTTGCGTTATCATTGCCGCTAATTGTAAATGTTTGAAGGTATTTAATCAAACGCAGTATAAAAGTAGACACCAAGTTCAGAGACCATCATGCATTGAACTTACCATGAAGGTATGACATATTGTATAGACCTGTCATACCTACCTTGTATTCGCAATTGCACCTACACGGTTGAAGATACCTCAGTTAAGCTTTGTACAGTGGTAGACCATTGTGCTTAGAAGTGTATGATGAGAGATTGCATGCATAGCTATCTGTGCCTAACTTTAACCTTGGCCATTATGCTTGAACTAAACACATAGACTTTGGCCTATATTTGCCATGGAAATTTACATTGTACAGCCCTTTCAGTCAACGCCTTTCGATCTTAATATGACTTTCATACCAAACATTGCCGCCATCAAAAGTATTCATGCTTCACAGATACATCTCAGGGTTTTTTTTTGAAGTTGTGTACTGTTGGTAAAAGTGTAATGGTTTCTTCTTCAGAATTTCATCCTTCAGAATGTTTTAAGAGATGTTGGTTGCTGTCTAGTATGGGACATGTATTGATTTAGCAATACTTTCAGCATGCTTGTTTTTGGAGGTCCTGCCCAATACATTAGATGGACCGCATGTCATGTTTTTGAAAAGATGCCTTTATTTGCATCCTGAATGTCTCAGTTTCCATATCTTCCCGGTTCTTGGGGCATCTTAGTGACTAGTCCAGGTGTCATGTGTACCACAGTGCATTAGTCTACATTTATTAATTTTCCTATGTGTAGTTCAGTTTTCAGAGCTCTTCTAAACATTTTGGAGTTAAAATGTATAATGTTACATATGAAATTTTTTTGATTGGGTATCAAGTGAAGCAACTCACTTTGGGAGCGGCCGAATCACTTGGCAATTTAGTCATTGGTTTTGCTGCTTAATTAATTTAGTTTGTAATTGCTTCAGTACATATTTTGTTATTATTAGTAGGTAGAGTTCTCGGCTAGCACTCTGCTAGGCCCGAGTTCGAGTCTCCGGTCGGCCAGTGAAGAATTAGAGGAATTTATTTCTGGTGATAGAAATTCATTTCTCGATATAATGTGGTTCGGATTCCACAATAAGCCGTAGGTCCCGTTGCTAGGTAACCAATTGGTTCTTAGCCACGTAAAATAAGTCTAATCCTTCGGGCCAGCCCTAGAAGAGCTGTTAATCAGCTCAGTGGTCTGGTTAAACTAAGGTATACTTAACTTATTGAGATTTTGAAGTACCGTAGTCTATTCTTTTGGTCTCTTGGTTATGAAAACACATGTTAAGTTAAGTATACCTTAGTTTTACCAGACCACTGAGCTGATTAACAGCTCTCCTAGGGCTGGCCCGAAGGATTAGACTTATTTAACGTGGCTAAGAACCAATTGGTTACTTAGCAACGGGACCTACAGCTTATTGTGGAATCCGAACCACATTATAGCGAGAAGCGAATTTCTATCACCAGAAATAAATTCCTCTAACTCTTCATCAGACGGCCGGGGAATTGAACTCCGGCCCATCGAGTGACAGTCCGCAGGTCTACCGACTCATCCAACGAAGACCTTGAAAACACATGTAGGCTAATATATCTATATTCAGGTAGGTTAATCTTTATGAATGCTACAGTTTTTAGTTTGTGATATCCTGTTCTCACATTTATTATTTGTTCTGTTGTATTTGTACGTTTGGCAGTTAGTTTTGATAAGCTCCTAACTGCCCTTCCTGTATGCACCTCTGTATTATTTGTTTTTAATATTTTTTTATAAAGTCTTTTTTTTTTTTATTTTGGGAGCCCCTGTTATAATAGCCTACACTGTTTGATCTTCATTTGTTTTGAATGATTTCCTGATCCTTGAAATTTTTATTTATCCTTCATTATGTTTTTTATCCTTGATATACTATACTCACTGTTGTTGATATGGTAAAACTGTGCACGCGGTGATTTCATAATCCATGGTATTTCGGTACAGTTTATAGTATATAATATGCTAAATATTGTCGGCTGCAGGACGTTTTAACTTACATGAATTCCGTTTTGATCTTGAAAAAACTCTCTTGTATTTGTTTTCAAGATATTTTTTAGGCTTAGAAAAATAGGAAGTTGTTCTTCTGTTCGCTCCGTTTAACACAAAAGTGTTTAAAGCTAACTTTTGAATATTTTGGAACTTTATCCCACGAGCTTATAAGTAAAACTTCTGGTGCAATCAATGATTATCGAAGACCTCCGCATTAGGCAAAGTTGGGCCTTGGATTATGGAAACTTAAAGTTGCTTTTACTTGCGGCTTATGGCATAGTTCCAGTCGCCTTTGCTTTCAGAAGCGCCCTCGTGAATAACTTCTATTTTCCCGTTGTCGAATCCTGCGGCTGCCGAGCGGTATCGGTGTGACAGGAGCTTTCGAAAAGTAAGATGATGCAGGATAAGAACCTTCATTACTTTCGGAAATTAGTTTTGTTAGCTGCGGTGAGAGTAGAAGTGGTTTCTCTATTTTGTCGTTTAACACAATTATCAAAATTTTCTTCTCCCGCTTTTTCAGGTTAACTTGATATATAGCCAATACCCAAGGAATATCAATGTGAAAACTTTCAGTTTCTACACGAGACGTTTTACTAGATGCGGTGGTTAAAAACGAAAATTATAAGTTTCTATGGAAGTATAAGGTCAGTGTGATATAAGGCGCCACAGAAAATAAATATTTTTCAAAATGCAAGCTTCACGAAATTGATTGCGAAGTATCACACTAGAAGAGACAAGTCAGTTTTAAGAGCAAATTTAAGGCCTCATTGCATTCTGACAGAAGAGGGAGTTGGAACCGGAACATCTCAATTTGATCAGAAAGAGCCCCTTGTGTTGATCGATTATGGACGTCGATTGAACCTTTGGGAGCACCAGGATGTGTTGGAACTTCGCCCATTCGTTTCTCTGTGCAGCCTTTTAATGAACCAGTCACCAGAGAGCATCCGTGGAATTTTTAATGGAATAAGTCCAGCTCCCCGCCTAGAAAAGACAGGTAGTAGTGGAAATTTACCCACCGGTAGGAAGAAAATAATGTACTGAAATGCAAGAGAAATTAATATAGTGCGCACGTTTGCGCTTTTGCGTCCACAACGTTTTCTTATTCGCGCTTCCTATCGCAGGAACGCTGTTTCCGTTATAGGCTACTGAACAGGTCCTCAGAAATTGCAATCCATTTATTCTTTATTTGATATTCGTGCTGTGGGCGAGTGTACAGTAGATCACTGTCCCTAAAAGAGATATCGATGGGTTTTATTTTTTAGTTCTTTCAGAGTAACAGGAGGTTCTTTTGCAGGACGGTAGGATAGGTCGACTGAGAATAATGTCCATGCTTTTAAAACTCCAATCTCTCTCTCTCTCTCTCTCTCTCTCTCTCTCTCTCTCTCTCTCTCTCTCTCTCTCTCTCTCTCTCTCTCTCTCTCTCTCTCTCTCTCTCTCTCTCTCTCTCTCTCTGTCATGATCTGGTAGTTGGTAATCATAGTTGGTTATTTTTCACATATTTCATGTACGCTTTTCATCTCGTTGGACTGTCGGTGTTCTCATATTGTAAAATATTTAATTCATAATTCTTAACTGGAACAGTTATTTATAACATATGAGAACAATCAATAACAAGGAAGTAATATATGATATAAAAGTTTTGCGCTATGGATATTGCTGCCCAATTGATTTTGTTGTAGTTAATTAGAAGAAAGTAGAGGTTTCAAGGGATAAATTGTCCCGTTAATGCCTTTCATGTGGACACAGAAAAAGGCTTTTATAAAAGGAAGAGACCCTGATGAGAAGGAAGGCATGAAAAAAAAAATTGCATCATGAAACGGAAAGTCCTTGTCATGAAAACAGAAGACGAGAGGCCCGGAGGCGCTTCTTTCCTATTACCGCTGTTCTCCTATTACCAGTATTCAGCGTGAGGTAATCAACCCCCCTTCCCCTACCCGAGCTCGTACCCACATGTCAGGCAATCAGCGCACTGCAGTTTATAATTCTGTATAAGCTGAAGGGATGAAGATAAAGAGTGAGGGTGGGTGGGCGGGGCAGGATTATGGGGGATAGCGACTGGATGCTGGTGAGTCATTTATCTTTAGATCACATCCTTACCCTCATTTACGTAACTCGTAATTAACTCAAGGATGTTGCAATTATTTTGAAGCCGTTTAATTATTTTTGGAGGAAAATAGGTTATGACTTATAATCAGGTGGGTAAATGATGACGAGAGAGGTCTTCGCCATAAAACAATGAAAAAATCCGGACGATTATGGCCTGTGACTTTCCTGTGGCAAATGAGCCACTGGTTTACACCTTGCGCTCCAACCTAACCATATTAGTCGCGTCCTTTATGCTCATATTCTTTTTAGTTTCTGACGTGAAGAGGGCGAAAGGTGTATGGTGTTTGGAGGTGGTTATATCTTATATACTCATTCATGTTAAAATGTCCTACCTTGTAGCATAAGTATAACGTTTTGTGACTGTAACCTTATATCAATGTCATCTATCCTTGCAGGCATTTTATACACACACACACACACACACACACACACACACACACACACACATATATATATATATATATATATATATATATATATATATATATATATATATATATATATATATATATATATAAACATAGACACATATACAGTATATGTACATATATATACATATGCATATATATATATATATATATATATATATATATATATATATATATATATATATATATATATATGTGTGTGTGTGTGTGTGTGTGTGTGTGTGTGTGTGTATATACATATACACACACACATCAGGGGAGGAGAAAACATCTCCCAGAAGTCTTTAGGATATTAAAATCATATGCCGCGACGTTTTAATTGATCTAATTATGCATTATAAAAAAGGGAAGAATTTTTGGTTTGGATTTTGGTTTGCCCTGCTACAGACCTTCCTTTGCACAGTTTTATGGTCATTTAGAAATGGCGTTCTCTCGACTGAAAAATACTGGTTTGATCTCGGACATATCTGGTTTACGTTCTAGAATACAGATGCTGGCACGAGACACTTTTGACAAACTATTTACCCATTGGACTCCATTTTCCATCGGAAAAGACCTAAGCATTTTGAAAACTCTAGCTAAAATTAAAACTCTGGTTATTACTCGACCAGACAAAGGTAAAGATGTCTTCATTTTAAATAAATCTGATTA
>NC_089752.1:68445319-68457819 GCF_040412425.1 Macrobrachium rosenbergii
CAAATCCCCGTCGAACTCAGGTATTTGTATTTAGAGTCGATATCAACCCACCTCTGCCATGCTGACCATGTTGTGCGTTTGTCACACGCAGCCATATTATGACTTTTTATCACATCACCGTGATTCATATACAAGCATTAAGCTACAAACATCCTTTAATATCCAATTCGCTCTACCTCGGAAATAATATATTTCATATATGTTACCGAAGGGGAATTTTTTAATTGATAATAAGTTCGTCGTCCCATGCGCTCGAACCAATGAAAGACAAGAACTCAGGACTACAGTGACGCCTTTACCTGTTGGTTCGAGCTTATTCATACTCAAAGTTGAGTTTAAACAGTTTTTTGTTATTTCTTGGTTAAGAAATTCTTCTAAATAACAATTCAGGATCAACTGGACATGGATCATGGATCATACCTTATTCTTGCTCGTGTTATGGCAGCTCCCAGAGGTTTGATCCTTTTCTTTCACTCAAACTTGATTTCTGCCAAGTTCTTGCCGACAATGCTTGACACTGAACAAATTCCAACATCATTGGCATTATGAGGATTAGTCTCTACATCTATTATGCCTGTCCTGATTGAAATAATACCATCAAAATCTGGAAATGGAGGATGGGATGAAAACCACTCTACAAAGTGCTGAAGGCCTTGGTTGTCTCTTGCAGTACGAGCTTTTCTAGTACCTGCATGCTGCTTCCTTGTACTGTAAGCAGTGTTCCTCTGTTTTTTGTGACTCCCAAAGTGATAGACATTCCTAGAACCCATTTAGTAAGCATTAATTCAGCCATTCGTGTGCCATGTGTCAGTCCACCAAAACTCTTCATGGATTGCATCAAATTTTGCTCATTGGTCATGTCATACCAGATCCGAGACCAAACTTTTCTGACCATCTAACTATAAAATAGCCTTTTTGGACATAATCTTCAAGTTCTTTGGGGGTAATCAAACAAGCCTTGCAAATACAGTTGTGATGATGTTGCATATAAAAACTGACCACTGGCATGAAAATAGGGTAGCATCTTTTGAATTGTTTCAAATTTCCAGTTATCTGAATGTGCTGCTTCAATAAACTGTTTGACTAGTGTTACCATTTCAAAGTATTGCACCCAAAGTTTTGTAGTGCCATCTTTACTTTTCATCATGTTCATGGTACCATTGAACTTACAGAGCACATTCTGTAGTAGTTCCTTGTCAATCATTGTTGAGCCATTCTCCTGCAAAGTTGCTTGTATGGTTGATCGCTCATCAGCAGAAAGATAAGTTTTATTCAGAATTACGGTACCCAGTACAGCATGCTCTAGTATATGTACCCTGAGTGCTCTTGGATAAGCATGACCAGTCAAAATTTTTTTTCACAGATGTACTTGCATGCACACAGCAAATAAGTTCTCTTATTCCACTTCCATTCATGATGTAACCAACTGCATCCATAAATGACATCAATAAGTGGAAACCACCAAGATGTATGATAACATTACTTAGTTGTGATTCTTGTCCACATTTTGCAAAAATGTCACAAGCCTTAATTGATGTACAAAAGTTAGTCAAACGTTACACAGCAACTTTGCTGTTTCAGGTCTTTGCATTTCTCCACAGCTTGGCTTAGTGCTGTGCATATGGTGTCATAATCAGTAGGAGGAGCATTTGTAAATGTAAGGTACAAGATGAGGGACACATCATAATGCAGGTCTCCAGTACATTTCTCCATGTAACCGTTCCAACCTGGATAGTCGCTCTGCAGTTGCCATCTCCCATATAACCACTAGGGTTCCCTTGTTGATATTAAGATCAGATTGATATTTGCTAAATATTTGACTGTTATACTTAACAGTCTTTCTGTACTTTCATTTTCAAATGCTTTTATATTAACATGACCAAATTGTCCAACAGAGGATTCAGAGGGGATCTTTTCTTTTCTAATCTTGTGATAAGCAAAACTTAAGTAGAATCATTTGGAGAAGATGACACACTGAAACGCTCCCATACTGTGGAAAGTATTGAATCCACCAGTGGTATAGATGTTTACAATAGCGTTGCTAAATACAAACTGTGTAAATATGTCAGTTTGAGGCTCCCTATCTGGCTGTTGCAAAGCTGATACTTGAGCTAGTGCTTTCAGAATAAGAAGCACACAGTCCTAAAGTAGAGGGGACATTCAGTAGATGCTTAGAGCCATAATTTTAACCAAGATGAACAGAGAGACCTACTTGTAGAAGCGACATGAAAGAATTTGGTCTAGCTGCTACTACGATGGCATATGAAATTGCTGTACACCTCTTATCCCATTCACTTTTATCTCTTTTCTTGTCGTCCAAGGCCAGAGTTCTAACAATGATGTTTAAGGTATCTGGTAGAAAAGATTCCAAGTAATTAGGAATTTTTCTGGTGATGGATACTGATACATCTCATACATCTGTGACCTAATACCTTCAGCAATTATGTTTGCAGCTGTTTTTTCTATCATAAGCTACTCACCTTTCTCATCATTACTTCTTTGCATTTCACATCAAGCATCTGTCAGAATTTTGCTCCTTGTGTCATGGAGATACACCACAGGCTTTCTACTTTTGTGTACAGATACAACAATGTCTTCTCCATATTTTCCTCTTATTTCAGACTTTATTGTTTTTCCAGTTGGTAGTTCACCCTCATATCCCTAAAAAATTTCACTGAAAGAAAATTGACATTCTTGTCAACTTTCCTCAAGGTAGGTAAAAACATGAGTCATTACCTCTGAAACTGTAGCACTTTTTGGACCACCACGTTTTATACCAAAGGATATTTGGTTGAATTTCTTCATGCAGGGTGAATCATTTACTTTACACATGCGAGAATTAACTATTTTGCCCCAGTCATCGTTTCTCTTCTCACCTTCTAACAAAATAATGTCATAAACATGAAGTGTCTCGACACAGCACACAGTTTCATGCGCATATAAAAGTTTTTTACTTTGTTTTTTTTTTTTTTTTTATAAAACTTATCTGATGCATCTTCTCCACAAACAAAACTCATGAAGGAAATCAAAATCGGATATTAGACATTATCCGATTCTAGGCATCTCAGAGATGCTGTGGGCCTTGCAGGGGTTTCCCGTCTTAATTGAAAAGCTTCAACACTCCTTTCTTTGATGTAGACTTTGCTACATGTTTATAGACTGTCACTTTTCAGTCCTAACTGAGAATGTTTTATGTCTGTCCATTTAATGTCATAGTCTATCAGTATTTCACACCCTTCTCTTTAACGTCGCAAGTCACTCCCTCAGAAAGTTGTCCTTCACAAATGAAGCATTTCCCTAATGAAGACATTTTTACACAAAATAATAATTAATGTCAGGTTTACAGTCCTTGTTAATTGTAACTGAAGCAAAAGAGAAATTACAATCAACTTAGAAGCTTAAATCATCCTTCAATATAGCATACAAGATCATTTTCCATGTGATATTGGGTAACTGGGGGTATGAAAACAAAAAATGCGAACATTCTCTCTCCTTTATCGTCAAAACCGTGCAACACATGAAAAACATATACAGAACATTCTTGTAGAGGATTTTATGTAGATTATTTTACGTATCAACACTTTTTCCTCTAAAGTGAGTTCCAAGCGAAATATTTAAAAAGAAAACTGGTTTTGGCCACCATTTTTCCAAGGTGGCGGCCAAATCCGAGGCGATAGAAGGCAGTGGGTGCAAAATTAATGTTATGAAGTACTCAATTACAAGAAAATAAAACTTATTGCAGCTTTACGTGGCCTTTGTCCTTATTTGACCTTTTTTCCTCCTCCATTGACTGGCCTAGTACTTCTTCCTCGGAATTGATTCAGCTTTCTGAGCCCTTCTTTTTCTATTTCCGCCCAATACTGCCGAATCATACCTTTTTTCCCCCAACCTTTATCGTTCTTCATGACCTGGCCGTCTCCGATCCATCCCTTCACCTATGATGAGCCGTTTTGTCACTTGAGGCATCTTCGCATTTCTTATCCGTTCATTGGTTCTTATTCAGTGTTTCTTCTTTAATAACCGCAATTTCATAGCATTTGATGGCATATTTACGTAATAGACGTTTGTTCTTAACTTACATACTTATCACAGGAAAACCCAGCTGGTTTTCTAGTTTCAAAGCTAACTAAAGTGATAGTATTCTGTGTTCAATACGACGTGATCAGAATGCAGTTGTAGATTATTAATGAAATGATCTTTGCCTAATGCAATAGCTCTTCCTGTGTTTTTCGAGTACATTGGCTCTTGTCTTTTGTAACCTCAGAACTGAAGAGAATTGAGATTATTTATCGTGGGCTGTTGTGATTGCTTCTTACAAAAGTGACATCATTTTGATGCATCAGGATCTTATTCACTGTATTATAAACCCATATTTCACAGTGATTGCCCTCTGTCCTGCACAGTAGCAGCGGCCAGTGGTTCCATACTCGTCTGTTTCCATTAACATTACTTTCATCTCATATACCTCGTTTGCTACACTATATTTCACTGGATGCTTTACCAGCAGAGAGAGAGAGAGAGAGAGAGAGAGAGAGAGAGAGAGAGAGAGAGAGAGAGAGAGAGAATGCGTTGGCTGCAAATTGATTGCAGCGCAAACGTTATTTCACCAGTATAATTGTACCTGGTGTTACGTGTACCTGTCAACATTTTTGTGGCTTGAAGTTATGGTAACGCGTCACTGTTAACTACAAAAGTCCGAATATTTTTGTTATTGCATTTGCCGTGAGTCTCACAGATGTTTTCCTATTTCTGATGAAGAACTTCATGCTCAAAAGTTTTGATCCTTCTTCGATGCAAAGTTTCTTGCTGGTAACGGTAATATTGTTCCTAGAAAAGGTTGTTACACAACTTTCTTGTTTCTGGTATGAAGCTAGATTTGTAGTTGTGTTTATTATTGTAGACACGCTGCTCATATGTATGTCTCCATAATTCTGCTTTTTGATGAGGCCATGTACATTTTTTGTGAGATTTTGACATCCGTCTCTGTCGGAGGTATCTGTCCCCTTTAGGCTATTTAAGTCTGTGTGTGGGATCCTAGTTCCAATTTGCAGAGTCGTCATTTGTTTCTGTTTGTGTGGCAGACATTCTGTGGTTTGCTCTTAGGCTTCAGACAAAACTATTTCAACGTATTTGTCTCGTTTTCCTCTTTCTGGCCTTCGTCTGATCAAGTCTCTCCGCTGCTGTCTTTCCAAGGAGGATGTAATAGCTGTACGTGGTTTGGTTTGTTGTTTCAGCTGGTGAGAGGCCAACATATTTCCTAATTATTTTACTCTTTGCATTTCTTTTCTAGCATTTTGTTGCAAATCCATGTGCCATACTGATGTTGTCAAACTGTCTACGCGTTTTTGTAATAACCATTGTCTATCCTTTATATTTATCACGATATTCTTGCATTTCAAGTACTGTACAAGAATCGTCATTTAGAAATCTTCATTGTGCCCCCGAACTTTTCTATTATTAATGGAAAATCAAGAACTTTGTCACTCCTTTGAGTGTATTTTTTCTGGCATAGTCGTCTGACCTTTCTCACTTGATTTTGGAATAATTGTTTGTTGTTTAAGTAATATTTCTTTGTTTCAAAAAAGATTTCAACTTTTATATCCCATGTCAGTTTACCCGCTTCTTGAGTCATTGGATACAGTTTGTGCGGCATTCTGGTTTCACGAAAAGTGATGATTCGTTATATCAGCGTTATTGTAGCTGCTATCATTATGTCAGTTTTTCGGATTTTCCTTCTCTGGTACCGATTCCACTAAATCACCGGGTAGTGAAATTTTCATTGTGCATATCTTCTGAAAAGACGTCCGTTTTGACTCACTCCATTTCAGTTTCCAAGAGCTCTCTTATAGTATCAATAATTTGAGTAATTCTAATTGTTTTTTTCCTCATTCTGTGTTCCTTAGTGTTATAGAATGTTATTGAAAGCGTCCGATACATTACGTTTTTTCTTAGTATGAAATTTGTAGGCCTGTATTTCGAAGATTTTATTTTGGTGAGAAGGACTGAACTGAATTAAATGTGACATTTTTATTTATATTGCTGCGACCTCTGCAATATAGATATTCTCACTTTCAATTCAGTTCAATCTTTCTCATCAAAATAAAATCTTCAAAATATATATATATGTGCATGTATGTGCGTTGTATTTTAAAAAAAGTAGCATTTACGTTTGTGAAAATGTTTGGTCCTTTAGAGATTTCACATCTCTTGTGGTATCTTTGAGGAAGAATATTGATATCATTGAGGATAGTAGAGTTGTGTGGAAGAGCGTACCATGAACCGACAGTGGTATTTCAGATTCTCTGGGAGTTTACATATATCAAGAAACTTGACTATATATGTCTGATTTTTTGTTGTGAGTTACTGTATTAGGTTTTTTGTAATGTAATGCGACGAATTTAAGAAGGATGTCAAGGTAAAGATACTGTACCCTAAAGAATGCATTGAGAGAAAATATGATCAAGTTTACTGGAGGAGGTCTGCACATGGGCTGGTTATTTAAAGTTTGATTGTGTCCTGAAACAATGTGGACGGCAGTGATTCTCAAATTGGGTGCCGTGGCACCCTGGGGTGCCACAGACAGTGCTTAGGGGTGCCGCAAGATTGTCATGAATTTTGTCTTGGCTAGATCATTTCAATGAACATTTGTAAAAAATTGATTTTTTTGTTTGCAGAAATCTTCATATAATTATTATCAGTGTGTCTATTCTGTGTTTATCTAATTCTTCTGATATGCTCTTTGCTTGTACAGTATATATCTGCATGTACGGTGCGCTGATTTTGGTTTGAGTATGGATAATAATTTTATTCATTAGAAGAGAAATTAATTCAAGCGATATGGTGGGATGGTGAAGAAGGGGTGCCACGGGAATGATTACATTCGTTAGGGTGCCATCACTAAAAAAAGATTGAGAACCACTGGTGTACGGTATTGTAGTAGGTATCTGCACCACATAATTACTGTAGATTTCCATATATTGGCTTTATATTTTGTTTGAGCTGTTAATTGTTTCTATACTGCAGTCAGTATTTTTCAAGGGAACTTTTTTTATGTGATTTAGTGAATTTTTCTTTTTTTAAATTTTCAGTTCTGCAAATTTACAATAAACCTCTTTGACAGTCGACATTCATTTTTCTGTTCTCATCCTTCTACGTTTCGAAAATCTCTCCTCTTACTTTTTCTTTGAATTTTGTGAACAGGAACGTCATTCCTGATTCGTTACTCCCATCTTTTTGCTTTACACGGTAATTAATTAACATTTTAATGGGTACTGTTTTAAAAAATATTTGGTGTTTTACGAGAACACCGTTATGGCCAGATATCTCACTTAAAAATGAGATTTTACCTTCTGTCCTTCGTCATTTTTAATGTTAATGAAGGCTTTAGAACATTCGTTAGAAGAGAGAGAGAGAGAGAGAGAGAGAGAGAGAGAGAGAGAGAGAGAGTCGCATTCATAATGCTTCCGTAAATCCTGTCTTACTGTCATTTGAAGAAAGTCTCATAGAAATGCAAATTTTAGTGGAAAATGTAACGTCATTTAAAAAAAAAAAAAATACGACATACATTATCTACTCAACTCTCTTCAGAATTCGGAATGACCCTACCCACAGCCTCAGCCTTTGTTTCTGTGGGAGGGACGCCCCCCTGTGTTATAAAATAAAAGTCCGTCAGAAGTCGAAATGATTTTTAAAAAGAGGAATTGGAATCATTAGTCTCCCCCTTTTTCGGAATATTGAGCGGAATCTCTTGACTAATGAAATTGCATTTAATTGGAGCCCTCTATTTCTGGGATTTCCTTCTTTATTTTTAATAGGACAGACTAATTATGATTTCCCATAAATGGTTCGATGTCCTTATTGGCTTTATTCAGCGCGTGTGCATTTTGATTTTTTCTTCGTTTCAGCACTGGATGTCACATAGTGATAGTGATAGTGGATTTCTTCATATTTCAATTAGGTGAAAGTTAATTAACTGGGCCTAGTATTCTGAATTCTTCAGCTAATATTTAGATCACAATGTTTCTGTAATTTTGGAATGCAGTTTTTTTTTTTTTTTTTTTTTTTTATCTGGGAGGAGCGGTTTTGGGACACCACTGTAAAGATGCAGGCAAGTACTGCATGTGCTGATTACTCTTCTTCCTTTTTTCTAGACAAGAAAAGTAAATGAATTCTTTTTGGAGTGAAAACAGGAATAATAGTAGTATTGCTTTGCAGGACTTTGATATCTAGGTTTCTCATTTTTAGGAGATGAGAGGATTTACATTGATATTAGGCAAGGAAGCCTTGCCGATGAAAGAATGTTTGCGAATGATAAATTGTATTTGTCCAAACGTTGGTATCTCTATTTTTTATAATTCCACTTTTCTTTTCCTTTCATTTTTTTCTTGAGTTCTAAAAGAACAGAGAGTATCCCCCTGAAAGAGATAATAGTTAGACTCCGAACTTTTAACAAACGTAAGACAACGAATGAATGTAACCTCAAATCCTTTTGAAAATGGAAGACGCCAACAAAAGACGCCGAACAGAAAGGAGTTTTGTCTAAGAGAGGCATCTTTTGTTTCGAATTAATGCGGAGAAATTTCCTAGATTAGAAATGGGACTCGAATAAATGAAAACGGCCATTTGAAGTCTGCGGAAAAAGCAATTGCTTAGACGGTGGTTCTTTATGTCCGCATGCTCGATTCGAGGACTATTTTTTGAGATTGTGACATAATTTTATGATGAAGCTCAGATGACAGAAAATTGTGCAAGTTCAATAGTTATCAGTTGCAAAGCAATTTTGTAAATTATATAGATTGTTTAAAGCGATACTTAAAACACGAAGATGGCAAATTCGGTAAGATTCAAAAATAAGTTTTGCTGATATGTGCGACAAGTGAATATTTACTCAACTTTGGGCGGTGATCGCCTTCCTTTGGTTTATAGCTTTCATAAATGTTGGTGATGCAACTTCACTTTTGTACAGTTAGATTGTTTCGTTCTACACTTTGGAATGTTTTGATCTTCGTATCATTTGGAATTCAGTAGGTAGCTTACATATGTCAGTCAAGTTTATTAGACGGGCTGGAAGGCCAAGGGCTGTGAGACAATGGTGAGTACTCCAATCCAGCCTTTACTGTGGAATGGATTCTTTTCTTTTCCACTGGATTAAATTTATCCAAAGGGTGAGTCCTGGTACCTATTCCAACGTACCGACCGGTTCGTCTTATTTTTCTTACCATTTACTTACTTCAGGATTAACACGTGTTGGTTGTAGGGTCATCCGTACACACACACACACACACACACACACACATATACACATACATACATACATACATACATACATACATACATACATACATACATACATATATTTATAATATATATATATATATTATATATATATATACATATATATATATACATATATATATATATATATATATATATATATATATATATATATATATATATATATATATATATATATATATATATATATATATATATTATATAAAGAATCTGTCGGCCATTTATGTACCAGATACTTATAGCCACAGTGCCCATTTAACTTGTCGAATGCTTCACACTTTTGGATACGCTTCTTACAACAAAACCTTAAAATCCAAGTGCAAAACTAAGAAGTAATTCTGATGTCCGTAGCAAGATATGAACCAGCATCCAGAGTATTAGAACGAGGTCACTTTACCGACCATACCACGAAAAAGATAAAAGGTCTGCTTCCGGAAGGGCAATAAACTTGGACCCATCTTCACCAAGTAGGCAGTCGTTTTTATTGCTATTTAGGATGAATTATGTATGGAATATACTAACGTATATTCATTATTTTCTATACAGATATGTATGTAATTGTATAGAATGCCCTCTTACCTTCCCGAATTCATCACACTTTTTGGATACGCTTGTCACCACAGAGCCTTAGATCAAAATGGTAAAAACAGTGACCGTAAGATGTGCTATATATATGTTTCAGCCTGAAAAGCAATAAAAACGATTGCCCTCTTGGCTGCGATGTTGAGGATGGGTCTATTCCATTTGTATTGAACGTGCCTCAGTTCACCAGGTAGCCTATATGCATGTCTGAGTGACAGTAGACTTTTTGTCCTTCTCATGAACAGGTCGGCAACGTGACCTCGTTGTCATGCTCTGGTTACAGGTTTGAATCCTGCCACGGACATCAGAATGACTTAATATTCTTGCATTTGGATTTAAGGTTTTGTAGTGACAAGAGTACCCAAAAAGTATGAAGAATTCGAGAAAAGAGGGCATTGTGGTTATTAGAATTAAACAACCAATAGATTTATTATGTCATTGCTTAGTTCGCAAAGCAAAAACAACTCGGCAAATACCTCCAATCCTCGTATGACTCTATCCATGAAAATATTAAACAGACATAGAGACATAACACACCACCGTTTCAACCCACTTTGCACCAAACTTCTGTCCTGTGTAGACATCGAACACGTTTCCCCTTTTCCAAACGAACCTGTGATCGCTGTCAATAATTTACCTGAAACACAATACGCCCTCCACATTGCCTTTGTATTCAGACTTCTCATATATGCAGTCATTAAGTCGCCCCCCCTGACAAAAGGTGTCCCATAAAAACACGCACAACAGTCACTGCTGGATCGTGGATGAACCTCAGTCAGGTCAGGCATTTTTAATTGATTTTTACCACGGTGGTATAACTAGAACTGAAAAAATATAGAATTTAACCCAAAGTCCAAGCACTGGGACGTATAAGGCCATTCAGCACTGAAACCGAAATTGACAGTAAAAAGGTTTGAAAGGTGTAACATGAGGAAATCGTCGCAGTTGCACTATGAATCAATTGTTAGGAGAGGGTAGAAAGTAAGAAGAAGAAAGAGAATATGAACGGAAGTACAGTAATAGGAGTGAAAGGGGTTGCAGACAGGGGCCGAATGGGCTTCTTAAAGAACCTTAAGTAATGCCGCATGAGGTGCAGTGACGGCACTATTCCGCCCGTAGGGATGGTAGCAACTAGTACCAGGACACCGCTGCTCTAGTAGTGCCAGTCGTTACCAAGGAGTTGGGGCCTCAGCAGGAGGAAATGTCCTTTGGGTGGCAAATCCGACTGCCTCTTATCCCAAGTCCCAGGGCCACTACCCTTCCCCTCGACAGTTGTGAAAGTCGCTAAATGGTGGATGTATGATGTTCCCAGCCACATATGCTATACTGATATCTTGAAAAGCAGTATATATATATATATATATATATATATATATATATATATATATATATATATATATATATATATATATATATATATATATATATATATATGTGTGTGTGTGTGTGTATACTGTATATATATATATATATATATATATATATATATATATATATGTATGTATACTGTGTGTATATATATATATATATATATATATATATATATATATAATATATGTATACTATATATATATATATATATATATATATATATATATATGTATACTATATATATATATATATATATATATATATATATATATATATATATATATATAATGTATAGGCTATATATACTATATATATATATATAGTGTATATATGTCTGTGATTTGTTTATTGTTAATATTTTTATAATTATTATGGATTTATAGTTACTGATAAATACAATGTGCACGCAAATGATTTCCATTCACGTGCCCTTATATATCTAGTATTTGACTCAAGGTCTCCTTGTCACTATCAAGTGCACTTGTATCACAAGTATATCGTCTCATGATTAGGTTTGTTTTCATAAATTTTATTATTTTTGGCTTTTGATTGAGGGTTTTTCGTTTCTAAAAGCATTCATTGTTTTCCAGGGTAAGCACAAAAACTAATTGCAAGTGTATATATTATATATATACTATATATATATATATATATATATATATATATATATATATATATATATATATATATATATATATATATATATATATATATATATATATATATATATTTATATATATGTTTCCTGGTGCAGGTAGTTTTTAAGTCTCCACATTCAGTACTTTACTTTACAATGGCCTTGAAAGATAACCAGGAACATATAAAACAAAAAATAAAAGGAGTTATACAGGAGCTGAGGGCTCTCTCTCAAAGGGAAGTTCGTGAAACACCGGGATACAAAAGTAGGTATATTTACATGACAGACAAGATCAAAAGGGAAAATGAATTAAAACACATTAAATTGCTGCTGCAGAAGTCCTCCCCAGGGTGGAGGGGGAGGGGAGGAAAAGCTTGGGAATGCCAGGAACACAGACCAAGGAGAGTTCTGCTACGATCGTCCTTCTGAAACGATATGAGGACCCAGATTACAATCTAAGGCTGGAATTTGGGGAATGCTTTACTCGACAGTGCACTGAGGGCGCCAAGGACATCCTCGAGGCGTGACTAGTGACTTAGAGCAAGAAGGCAGTGAACACGTGGGCCGGGATTGAACCAAGAAGCTCAGGGAATACCAAGTTATAGGCCCAGAAGTT
>NC_089752.1:68462819-68465319 GCF_040412425.1 Macrobrachium rosenbergii
ATAATGGCACGTTAAAACGAAGAAAAAAAAAAATAAAAAAATAAAAGGCACTTCCAGCAATCCAGTGGATTTTGCTTTGAGGTCATTTGATTTTGGAAGTGTTTTGGCCAGGCCAGAATCAGGGTAAGGTTTTTTCCTGAATGTGCATGGTACAGGTAGTCCCTTCCAGAAACCACTTTGGTTACGGTGCAGGTGAGTTTTCAAGAGACTCCAGAATTCTGGGTAGACCATTCAAAGCTCCAGTTAGTCACTTGGAAGTAAAGAACCAAGCCCTCACATTCTTTTTATGGGTTAGTGAAAGTCTGGGGCACCTTTTTGATGGATCTAGAAATCTAGGGAGTTTGATCAGGGTTGGAGAAACCACTTCACACCATTAATCTCAAGCTTTTAGCACCCTGAAAGAGCTTAAAGCAATGCCAACATCTGTAAAAATTCTCAGATGGGTACAGGAGAAACGTTCTGCAGGATTAGTCAGTTATGAATGCTTACATCCGCCTCATTTTGCGATCGTAAGACCGGTACTTAACTGGTTAATAGATTTCAGGATCTACTTCCTTTAACACTATATCTCCATATAACTCTCCCTTTCAGGAAAGATCCTCTAAAACAACTGGAAGCCAGGTATCTTTCAAAACTTCCACATGCTTCTGATAACCAGGTTGACACTATCAACCATCTCTTGCATTTGGGAGGTTTTTACAGCGTCTCGAGGGTGTGTCCTCTAGTTTAGTAGAGACTCAACCACTAAATTATTTCAAAGGCGGTGATCAGTTTATTGCTCCTGGGGTCTGTTTAGAGGAATTTCCTGCCTCCTTACCTCTCTAGACAATAAAGTTCTTTCGTTTTCTTTGTTACGCCAAAAGATGTCAGTCTGAGCTGTTGGAGGATATAGTTCAATATTGTTTTGTATTTTACATCGCACTCAACTAGACTTTGCCAATGTCCTGGACCTCGTGAGATTAATAGTTCTTATGGGATTGAGGTGCCTTGAATGCTGTACCAGTCTTTTTCTTGAACCTTAATGTGGTTTAAAGATTTTGTCTCCAGACCCATTTAAGCCTTTAGAAATGGCCTCTTTAAAGGACTTAACATGTAAACTCTCTTTTGATAGCCATAGAACCTGTAAAAGAATAAGCAAATTTCAGTAGTTTTTGCAGACTGTTGGCTTTTGCAGTGGAGACACAAGTCTATGTTCTTTCCAAGTTTAGAACTAAGAACAATTTTAAGGAATTTTACTTGTGAGTGTGGTTAGATGCCAGATTTGACCTTGTTTAGGGTAATGAAATAGAGACACTTATGTTGTGTAAAGATAATTGCACTCAGATATATAAAAGCCTATCAGAGGTGATTCTAATATTTTTTTGTGCATTAGAAGATAAAAGTACTCCTACGTTTAAAAATGCTCTGTACTTTCTCGTTTGCTGTTTGGGCAAAGTAGTACAAATGAGCGTAACCCTGATCTAATACCATTATATAAGGTTATAGATTCATAGTGTAGGAGCTATTGCTGCATCATTTAATTTTGCAAACTTGGATTCTGGAGAACATAATGAAGTGGCGCTCTGGAGCTGTAATTCCATTTTTTGCTGCACATCTCCTTAAAGACATAGAAATCTCATTTGAAACTACAGCCCTTAGTCCACTAGTCCTAGTACGTACAGATTTCATGAACCAAACATAAGAGAAGCCTTATAGTTTCTTTCCTTAAATTTAAAGCCTGTTTTTGAGTGTTGGGGGCATGAAGGTGCATTGATTGTATAGGATCATAGCTTTGCATCAGTAGGTATTCTTTTAGTTATGACTGTCATTTCTTGGGCAGTCAGATGCAGGGCTTCATTAATACTGCCTCTGCTGAGGTACCTTTCTTCAGAAGGATCCCAGATCAGGATAGGATGTTGGGGGTTTCACATAAGAAAACTTTAGGCCGTTCGCTGAGTGGATTCTTGTCTAGCTGCACTAACCCACCCTTCTTCCCTCAGTGTGGGAATCGGCTGCCTTTAGACATTAAGATTTATCTCAAATATTATAAATTTTCATATTAATTTTTATTATTTGGATATTTGCCTACATAAAGCACGGTCTGCCTAGCTTCCTCACAACTTAGTGAGTTGTCAAGAATAATTCTGACGAGAACTAAAACATTTGAAACACACCTGGTAAAGAGCAGGTGAACTAGACAGTTATTTTCTTTTTCTTTTTTGAATGCTACCGCACCTGCCAGTGCAAAGATACAGCTATCTTTAGCAATAGGTAAGTATCCAAAAAATAAATTATGTTAGAAACTACACGTAATTTCATAATTCAGTACAGTCGTCCTTACATAAAAGATATTATCCCTTTGTCTCCCTACAACTAACTCTCTGCCACACTAGGCCGTCACTTTCAGTTTTTCTGCCATGTGCACCTGCCCTTACATTCAGGTCTTAAATATACAACCTACTTTTCTTAAACGCATCTACTAGGCAACACTTCATTGTACCTTACCATATCTATGCACATT
>NC_089752.1:68470319-68477819 GCF_040412425.1 Macrobrachium rosenbergii
CCATGGCACACAAGCACAGTTAGAATGGGGAGATTCCACAGGAAGCAACTCCGTCTTATGTCGGAGCCTGGGTCCCATGTCATTTTGCCAGATGTTGGGGGGAAGGAAGGGCTTTGCACTTGAGGAATAATTGGGCTAAGAAAACAGCCATGTATTTAGGATATGGCCCTGGTGGGGCTGAGGTCAAGGGGACAGTGTTGCTGGATCCGCTTTAGTTCAGGATGCATAGCTCCTTTTAAGAGCTCACTGAATTATCTACCCATGCTTTTAGCATTCCATTTTTAGGGGCGCGCACATGGGTTTTTTGCGCGCTTCCGTGACCTTGTGCTTTTTCGGTCAGCTGCATGGTGTTACACTTGACAGTTTGCTGCTGTTAGGCCTTCCCAAAACTCTCTCTTTGGGTAAATCCCATCACCGGTTCATCTGGTGCCTGCAGTGGGGATTTTGTCTCCAAACGGCTTCACACCTGGAAGAGAGGTTTTTGAGACAGTCACGGGGTCGAGAGAAAATAATAACAGTGTGTCCAGGGAACAACAAGAAGCGATTAAGAAGGGGCAGTGTTTTCCATGACCTCCTTATCAGTCAGCAGTGTGATTAAAAGTTACTGTACTTCTTTACAAAGAATAAAACATATTTATTTTATGATGGTAAATTCTCTTAAAGAAATAAAAGTTATGTTTTACTGGAGGGTGAGTTGACTTGGGAATGGTATCCCTTTGTTGCAGTATATATATATATATATATATATATATATATATATATATATATATATTATATATATATATATATATATATATATAGATATATATATATATATATATATATATATATATATATATATATATATATATGTATATACATATATATATATATATGTATATATATATATATACTGTATATATATGTATGTATATATATATATATATATATATATATATATATATATATATATATATATATATATATTTTATATATATATATATATATATATATATATATATATATATATATATATATATATATATATATATACATATATGTATATATATATATACATACATGCACATATATATACATATATATGTATATATACACACACACACACATATATATATATATATATATATATATATATATATATATATATATATATATATATATATATATATATATATATATTCTTATGTTGTTGCCTGAGAGGAGCTTGGAATTGTGAGCAGGGAGATTACCTTTATGATTTTACCAAGAGAAGAGATGAGCTGAGGGCTTTACTCAGCAAGGAGATGTTGCAGATAAACACTTAGGTTTACTATATTCACATATATTTACACTAAGCAAACATCAGAAGAATGGGAAATAAAATAGGCAGGTAAAAAGATTCCTGCTGAATACTCAATTATGCTAACAAATAAATAACTGAAGGAAGACAAAGAAATCTACTTCAATGGCACTGTAGGTTGGGTAGCAGTGGTTTGAGACCATGGCTAGCAGGGCACAATCAAAAGAAAGATTCCACAGCAAGCGTCTCCATCTGCAATGGAGAATGCACGAGTTTATGTGATGGAAGAAACGGTGTAATCAAAGAAATAATCGAGAAGTGCATGGAAGGTGCCAAGGTATTTCGTTTGACGACACTGGAAACACTTACGGGTTAAATTAATGCACTGCAATAATAAAGTCAGGTCTAACATGGAAATTTGCTCTTTGAAAATGGAAAGTAAAAATCAATGAAAGGTTAATAAGTTTGTGACTGACAAAGAAACACATCTGAACCAGGTACGTTACCTTTGTTGGAGCCTTATCTTCACCGTAGATAAGAATGGAGGAGGAGGTTAAGGGGGCTTTCACTGGAAAAATACTTGGGCTAAGCAAGATAGCCACGTAGTCAGGGGTATAGCACAGAAGGAGCAGGAAGGTCAAAGAGGAAAGGTGCTTCAGTCTCTGCATCCAGAATGTATCTACTTCTGTTCAGGTCGCTTGGCCCCTTGGATGACCTTTGATGGATTAAATTCCCGGCCTCTCCTGACACTCCATTTTCTATGAGCGTGCCCTTAGACTGTTGGCACGCTCTCTTTGACCCGGTCAACCACATGGCAAGGCTAGGGCTATATGGTAGGTTGCTATGGGCCTCTGATCTTACTCCTCGAGTTAATCCTCTTCACTTGCTCATCTTAGCCTACGACAGAGATTTGTCTCCAAGCGGCTTCATTCCTGGGACAGAGGCTTCAGAGCAGTCACAGGTCCAAAGAAAAGGAGATTAACAGAGTATGTGGGGGACCATAATTAAGAGATTTAAGAAGGGGCATTGTTTTCCATAGCCTTCCTGTCAGTCAGCAGTGTGATGAAAAAATGATTGTACTTCTTTGACAAGCATGAAAGAATTTACATTTTACCTTACTTTTCTCTTAAAAGCATCAATGTTATATTTTACCTTACTTCCTTCTGCAAAGCGTGAAGGATGAGTTGGCTTTGGAAGGGTGTCCCTTTGTATAAATATATATATATATATATATATATATATATATATATATATATATATATATATATATATATATATATATATGTGTGTGTGTGTGTGTATGTATGTATGTATGTATGTTTATGTATATACAGGGCGCGGCATAAGTAACGCCCTTTCTTTAAGTGGAACAAAATTAAAGCCTTTTTTATTATCCTTTATTTTTTCGAACATGAATGTATTGCCACAGGTTAATAGATTATACATTCTGAAAGAAATCAAGATACATTAAAATTCACAAAGTAAGACATTGCATTGGACCAACCTTCCACCAGAAAGAATAACCGAAACATAAGTGGCAGGAAATAAAAAATAAAAAAGGAGGACAATACACCTCAAGACAAGAAAAGGAGAGTGGCTGTTGACTGCCTGTTTAATGGGGGAACCAGTTGTTTGATCAATAAGGCCTCTAAAATGGGTAATTCCTGGGTGTTTGGTGTTTGCCCGATGATTTTAAAATCTTTATTTCCAACGTATGTTTTACAGCTTTTAGCGTGAGCTCTTATATTAAATGTTCCGGGTTCGTAAGTCTGCTGCCTGTCCGGAAACTGACCCCTCTATGACAGTCGATGCGTACCTTAAGGAGCCTCTGTGTGGATCCCACATAAATCCCGGAGTTACACCTGGGGCAAGTATTTTTATACACCACACACGAAGACATGAAACGGTACAGACGATCCTTGAACAGAAGCAGAGCGCAGATGGTCAAGGGATTTTTCGGAATCAGGTTAACTTTTATAGCAGGAAAATGATCTTGTATTACCTGAGTAAATTTTCTTTTAAAAGAACTGTCACAGACATAGGGGAAACTGGCATAAAATTCCAGTTTTGGTACCGTAGGATGTTTTACTGGCAGGGAGAAGAAATTGTTCAGTAATTTTGGGTAAATCTTACTGACAAAATTAATAGGAGAACAGTTGTTTTTAAAATAATTTGCTAAGAATATATATTCCTTGTGAAACATGTCCCACTTAGTAGTAAGTCGTAAAGCTTTGTGGAATAATGTATAAACAAAATCAAGTTTAAAATTAAAGAAGCATGGGCTATAGAAATTCCAGTCCAATCAGGTAAAAGTTCGTTTTCTAAAATCATTAGTGTTAAAAACATCATTTTGCCTTGTAAGAAGGACGTCAAGGAAGGAAAGCTGATGGTTGGACTCCCTCTGTCAAAAAGCTTAAAAGACAGCGTGATAAGCGTGACGAGGACAAGTGACAGAGCAATGGTTGTGAAACTGTGCCTAGATGGAAAGATGGAAAAATAGTCAACATCGTGAGTGCTTATGCCCCTCAAGCAGGATGTGATGAAGTTGAGAAAGTGGCATTTTGGGAGGAAGTGGACCGAAAGTTGGGTGAAATACCCGGCAGAAGAAGATTAATTATTGGTGATGACATGAATGGACATGTTGGAAGGACCAGAGAGGGTATAGAGAGGGTGCATGGTGGCTGGGGAGTTGGAGAGAGAAATGACGAGGGAGAGAGAGTTGTGGACTGCGTAGTGTCATTTGAATTGGTTATTGTTAACACGTGGTTTGAAAAGAAAGAAAATCAGTGCATCACTTACAAGAGTGGAGCAAGAGAAAGTCCAGTTGACTTCCTCATGTGCAGAAGATCACATCTAAGAGAGGTGAGAAAGTGTAAAATTTTAAATGGAGAGTTTGTGGCAGCACAGCATAGGGTGGTGGTAATGGACTTGGAAATAAAGAACACAGTAAAAGGCAAGCCTGTAAGCCTGCATGTCTCCCATCAACAATCAAGTGGTAGAAGCTGACACAAGAGGAGGAAGCGAGGCAGGAAATTAAGGAGAGGGTATTGAGGGAAGTTAGATTACTAGAGGGAGTGCAAGAATGGTGGAATCACAACAGTATATCATACATTCGTAGTGTGACATGAAATTGTAAAGCAAGACTCTACAGAAACAGTACCGCATGGTTAGTCCATAGATTAAATACGCCTCATATAGTAGAAAGCAGCGGTGCGAAACTTCATAGAAATAATAGATTAGCTAAATCAAAGCGGTTACTGACGTCTGTGTTCGGTATTTTGGAAAATAACTTCAAGTATTGCGAAGTATTCATCTAAGGTTTTCGTATTCCATAAATCGTTCCCAAGAAAAATTGTCAGTCATATTACTGGTTTCTAGAAATGATTTGTGTGGAAACTCTTGAGAGGAAAAGGAAAGGATTGCGTGATCCTTAGAATAATTGAAATCCAGGGTCCAAAACTCATCCTGTTTATGCAGTAATGGGCTTTTCTTTATATGTAAGAAATTAATATTAATTCCTTTATCTGATTTGTGCAAGTCAAGCTATCGTGAATTCCATACATAATCAGTACTTAAACGGGTGCCAAAGCTTAAATGAATAGTACCGCAAGTAGTTAAAGGAATTGTTAACTAGAATTGAAGAGGGTATATCAAGTGTATTGCTTATTATGTGATGACAACGTCCATAATGCGTTGATTAAATTTTGTATGTACTCCGCTGTGCTATGATCTGTTCAAGTTTGTAGTTACAAATCCTAGAGATGTGATGTACCTCTGGATGAAATAGGATTCTAAAACAACAAAAACACTGACCTTCTTGCACTTTTTATAATTTTCAGATAATCTAGTCATTAAACTTGGTGTCTGAAGTGCACCAGAAACCGCAAGTAAATCCACACAGAGTTTATCATTGACAAAGACATAAAATCCTATTTTTATTTACTGAAATGACGGGGTTTACAAAGAAACTCAAATATATGACACAAAATAATATATTGCCAAGTTCGCTGATCTGTGAATATTGCCTGATTCAGCTGATATACATTTGTTGGAAATGCAACAGTAGTCATTGGGTGATGATTACGGTTGCAAAACAAAATGCTGACTGGAACTGGGTTCTGCACTAAGGAAATAATACAGTGATAAAAAAAAACGAATAATAATAACGAAAGTAAAATGAGCCGTAGAAGTAAAGAATGGTTTTTCTGACTTATTCATCCCTTCAAACATTAAAATTCAGCTAACGGAAAGTGTTTAGTCATCATTGCGGGAGTGAAATTCCGAATCCATTATGACACCTGTAGAGTAAGAAGTTGAGGAATTTGAAGAAATGCCTCAATTCATCCTCGCATTCACTCAAAACTAAGAGCCAGGTAGGCGAAAGTTACTTGGTTATGTATCGGGTAGCAATATTGTGCGTGGTTTGATGTATGAATAATGTGCATAAAGAAATATGATCCCGTCATCAACGCGAAAGTTTCCACATGTCCAAAGTTTTTACGGTAAACCCATTATTAAGATTGTTATTAATACGGATGTATGACTGAAAGCTGAAGGTTATGACACGGTTCTCCTCAAAATGAGAAGTGTTTGGCAAAACTTGCAAAACTGTTAGTCTTCTAGTGAATAATAATAATAATAATAATAATAATAATAATAATAATAATAATAATAATAATAATGCACAGTCATTGATAGTTGAAGATTTTCGAGAATCCGATCAATTCTCATTGTAATTTCACGTGGCCTCTGACCAGATCTGTTACCTTCACGTTAACGGTGCCTTCTAGTAGTATGTAGTGTCCTCGACCAGAACCAGACTATAGACAGCAACTGATAATAATTCTGTTACTTCCGTAAAAGCAATGTTTGATGCGAAGGTTGCTAACACTTTCTGGCATAGGTATACGTATCTTTTTCGTATGTTTACATTTCTTCCAAGCCTTTCCGAGGCGTAAAGATGAAAGACGAACGCTAAAGGTATTCTGTAGACCTTGGCGTGGACAGCATATTTGTTTTTTACGCACAGATACCTCAGGTGAGTGCGCGTTTTTATACAAACACCACAAATAAATCTTACGCTATCTACACTTAAATGTGGTGTCTCTTGAAGGTGTTTCTTTGGCTGAGTCGGTTGAGCTTCAGACTGTCATTCGATGGGCCGGAGTTCAATTCCCGCGGCCGGCTGATGAAGAGTTAGAGGAATTTATTTCTGGTGATAGAAATTCATTTCTCGCTATACTGTGGTTCGGATTCCACAATAAGCTGTAGGTCCCGTTGCTAAGTAACCAATTGGTTCTTAGCCACGTAAAATAAGTCTAATCCTTCGGGCCAGCCCTAGGAGAGCTGTTAATCAGCTCAGTGGTCTGTTAAAACTAAGGTATACTTACTTTACTTGAAGGTGTTACACCTTAGATGGCAGATAGTGTATTTGGGATGAGATTGTTAGTCCCATTCTCTTCTCCAGTTAGACCTTCATTAAAGGTCCAATTGCTGAGAAATTACACTTTTTCATTTTCGCTTAAGATGCAAGTATCATACCTCTCTACATACATGATTTTTTTATTAGTGCATGCTTGCACACATACACACACACACACACACACACACACACACACACACACACACACACATATATATATATATATATATATATATATATATATATATATATATATATATATATACACACACACATACATACACTGTTACCGGCAATGTGTGAAAACCGGCATTCTGTCGAATGCTTAGGCATTATATACAGTGCCGAAAATCGGCCTTCAAAGTATGAAATACTTGATATTTCATACACTTCCTAGGCATTCTATACGATGCCAAAAGGCAAACCGGCAGAGTATAGAATGCGGCAGTCTCGTTAGTGGCGCCTGGTTTTGCCGCTGTAGAAACTGGCAGTCAAATCAATCATGATAGTTGTGATTCAGTTGTTCTCCTGGTAAGAATATTCTGTACTTCATTTCGTATTTTTCTGTTGTCTATTTTGAAATGCATTGTTTTACTTTCCTATTTCATTATGAAACATTAATTTTTAATTGTTGATGTGATTCTCTTGCTCTCCTAGTAAGAATGTCCTGCTCTCCATTTGGTGGCTGGTAATAAAGTCACACGAAAAAAAAAGTCACAATTTTGGTGAGGAAAAACAGTCATAATTTCGGCTAGGAAAAAAGTCACAGGAAAAAAAGTCACATTAATTTATGGTGGCT
>NC_089752.1:68482819-68517819 GCF_040412425.1 Macrobrachium rosenbergii
GAATTTTGTAACCAGTTTCAATGTTTTTATTATTATTATTATTATTATTATTATTATTATTATTATTATTATTATTATTATTATTAAACAAAAATGCAACCCTTGTTACAGAAGCACAATGGTATAAACCTTAGAACCCCACTAGGGAAAAACGCCATTATGGAAAAAGAATTACCAGACTAAAGCATAGGCTGTACATGAGAAAATAACACAGAAAAGATATTCATTTGAATTATGAAGTAACACTCACGCGGACCTGCTCAAGAAAAACGGAGCCCAAAACAGTGAAAGTACTGTTAATAAAGGAATTTTTCGTAGTTAAAGACCGTACATGTTTTTTGTTTTAAATTGAATATGGAGGCAAAGGAAAAGCCTTCAAGCTCTTACACTCTGGAAAAATGAGATTCATAATGTATATTAGGCAATATTAAAATTTGCTCCAAAATACTGAGCGCCTGAAAGGTTGTTACCCTTCACTTCAACATAAAAAAAAGTGAGAAATCTAAATCTGTTTACATTTCATTACACATGTTCTATGTTGTTTCATCAATTCTTTGTTGAATGACCTTTAAACCGAGGGATTTTTCCCTTCCACTTGATGGCTTTATCCTGAACCAGTCGAACATTAAATGTCACTTCATAACTCGCGTTGTAGTTGTTCTGAGTTTGCACCTTTCCCCTCTGAACAGATTGACTGTGAATTTAGTACAAGATTTTTCTTACACCCGACTGATATCAGAAAACTTGATGAATTCTACCTTTACTGTTATTCTCTCTCTCTCTCTCTCTCTCTCTCTCTCTCTCTCTCTCTTACGTTTGCTCTTTCTATAAATATTTACGTTCATTATGTAGAATGGAATTAAAATGAAGGATTTTTGTTTCAGTTTTTATTAAATTTATTATCAATAGTTTAATAGAGTATGGGGAATTTTTTGTGCTAAAAAGAAATGTCCCTTTTAGAAAAATAACTAAAAGATTGGGATTTTAAGTGTTTCTTTTTAGAGGCTTTGTTGGTGATGGGATTTTTAAGTGTTTCTTTTTAGAGGCTTTGTTGGTGAAATGCTTTGTTTTAGAGCATTGGTTAATAGTTAGCTTGGACCTTCAAGTTACTGTTACCATCTGGATGAAAGCTACAACTTTCATTAAAGAGGTAAAGTATTGTTCCAACTTTAAATGACGAATATATATATATATATATATATATATATATATATATATATATATATATATATATATATATATATATATATATATATATATATATATATATATATATATATATTTAACTGGCTCAATGATTTTATGTTTGTCCTCTGACGTTACTGTTACTATCAAAACAGTTTGGCTAAACTGTCATTTAAAAAAAAAATCCATTAGCTTTTACGAATAAAAAACCCACTGGCTTTATTATTATTATTTTTTGTTTTTTGGAACGTGGTTAAATTCTGCGTTGCTATGTTATCTGGTTTCCCTCTAAAAGAAAATGACTACTTGCAATTAAAAAGTAATCTTTTAGCTTTAAAATGACAATTCTGCAACTTTCCGCAATCGTAAAAAAGTGAAACTGCTTTTCATCTTGTTTAAAAATGTCCCATTGCCGATTTTTGCATGTGACGCCGCTGTGTTTTGTGTGTGTGTGTGTTTTTTTTTTTTTTGTCTACTTTCAAGTTTCCACATATGCTACTTAGCATTTTCGTGTATCATACTTTTGTCTCTCTCATGTGGCTGGTGACAAACGCATAAAAAAAATCTTTATTTATAGTAGGTATGGGGTTTACAAGAGCAGGCTGATGAATGCTGAATCACGTGAATTGTTTTCATGAAGAAGGTTCTAAAAGAATTACGAAATAGACAGGATTACCAAAACTTCCAAATCGTCTTGATTAATATTAGATAAGGACAGTCTCTGTCATATGCATATGACTCAACAAGCTCTAAAAGAACTGTGCATCCCAGTTGTGACTTTGGTGGCTGTGATTTGTATAATTCAGAGCTGCAGAATTTTTATGTCAGCAACCTTCCATTCATGTATGTCAGGGTCTCATTTTGACTCTACTTTTTTTTAGGTTAAATCTAGAAATGATTCCTGGTAATATTATATGAAACTGTATTAATATCACCATAACAGAGTTTGCGCTTATCAGATATACTTTAGAGATGACAGAGTCGATCATATTGGGTTAGCTAAAAACATAATATGCACTTTTCATAACCTTTCAGTGTTAGTCTTAACGCTTTCACGTGTTGGATTTTAATTTTAATGCTGTAAAAGCTTTTGCTCATATAGTTGCTTTGTAGACGGGTTTCTTCATTTTTCATGTTAATATTTTTTTTCAAATCACATGCTCAGAATTACATACTTTCTACAAATCTTAGGTAGGTGTCATTGGAAGAACATTCCTTGATTAAAATATGATTGTTGTAAGCACTTCAAATTTATGCTCTCCGTAATTATATATAGCTCCTCGCTGGACCGGTCGATATCGTTCTCGGATAGCACTTTGCTGGGCCTGCGTTCGATTCTCCGGTCGGCCAATGAAGAATTAAAGGAATTTATTTCTGGTGATAGAAATTCATTTCTCAGTATAATGTGGTTCGGATTCCACAATAAGCTGTAGGTCCCTTTGCTAGGTAACCAGTTGGTTCTTAGCCACGTAAAATAAGTCTAATCCTTCGGGCCAGCCCTAGGAGAGCCGATAATCAGCTCAGTGGTCTGGTTAAACTAAGGTATGCTTAACTTTTTCCGCAATTATGTAAGTAGAAGGAAACTCAGTATAAAATGGAAAAGATTATGAATAGATTTCAAGTGCCTGCCAATTCAAAAGACAGAGAGTGAAGGCTGCCCTTCTATGTGTGAAAACGACCAGCAAGTATTGTCACGTAATTATCCTTATCTGCATGACTGACTTCTGTATGCTCATCTCTACCAGTGAGTACAACAACTGCAGGATCTTGGCAGGACAGCACATTCTAAAGGTTCTTTTATTCCAATTACTCTGCGTCCTTCGTGTTATTGTGCAATGAAGTTAGTCATTGTCACCCACCTATGCTCACATATGTCTGCAATGGTTTCACTTTGTCAAATTTAATTTCTAGCTTTGCATCGTAATGTAGGGGATTGTTTTACAATGCAGACATAAGGAGCAAAACATTGATGAAATGTAGTATCTCGGTGGTAACGGTATCATTGTACGTCTTTATTGTCTGTCTTTGATTGGGGTATCGTTGGTTAATTCTTGAAGCTTAAGAGTAGTGATGTTGCAGATTTGACATTTGCTCAGAGACCTTGTGTTCATAATTTTCTCTTTCATTTTAATAAGAAAAGAAACCCATCCTCTCTCTAAGGGTAAAGTCTCATCCTGAGCGCAAAAGAACATAGGAATAAGTATTTTATTAGAAAACCTGTATTTTCAAGGCGAGGATTCCTGGCAATATCTTCTTGATATTATGAATTACATAACACGAAACATCTGTGAGGACGAATTTGTCCCTTGTCTTGTTTTCTTCAGAATATAGATTCTTGTTATGGCCAGAAGATTGTTTCTACCTTGGTTAAAACTCTTCAGCATTGGCGCGGGGAAAGTTTTAGGGACGTGAAAATACCAGAGCCCGGAGCCTGACTACCAATGACCAGCGGCAGAAATGCCAAACTTCGACTCCTTTGTTGAGAGCCAGTTCGTTTGTGAGCTCTCTCCTTCAACTCTATCGGAAATCTTTATTGAAACATTTGTTACTCTACTGTCGTGTTTCTCAGTCTCTTATAATTTCCTAATTTCGCACGCAAGCACACACACACACGTACACTCGCTCTCATGCGCGTTTATATATATATATATATATATATATATATATATATATATATATATATATATATATATATATATATATATATATATATATATATATATAATTATATATATATATATATATATATATATATATATATATATATATATATATATATATATATTATATATATATATATATATATATATATATATATATATATATATATATATATATATATATATATATATATATATATATATATATATATATATAACAGAAGTAGGTGACAGCCAGTGGCACACATCAGCGTGAAGGTGGACCATGAAAACGTACTAATGTAATAAAGTTATTTTTACAAAACGTTGGAAATAAAGAATTATGCTGAGATTAGTACGTTTCCATGGTCCACCTATATATATATATATATATATATATATATATATATATATATATATATATATATATATATATATATATATATATATATATATATATATAGTATATAGTGTGTGTGTGTGTGTAATATATAGTGTATGTGTGTGAGTTGGTATTTTCCTGGATGAGGTCATAAATACGTTTCTGTTATTTTATAACAGATAAGGGAGATGTATTTGTTACTACTACTGTAATTTTCATACCTGCAGTTCTGTCAATCATTGACTCTTTTGGTTATTCACCGAAATGGAATGCGATATTGCTTTTAGACCTTGTGCTTGTCAAAGACTCCAATAGATTCTGGGCTGGGGATCTCTCTCTCTCTCTCTCTCTCTCTCTCTCTCTCTCTCTCTCTCTCTCTCTCTCTCTCTCTCTCTCTCTCTCTCTCCTCCTGGTGTAAAATAGCTTCACTGGTAGATACAAAGGACTAAAGATAACATTTGGTTTTGTAATCTGTGAAATAGTAGCACAGTTAAAAACAAATGTAACAATGTATATGTAAAGGTCAGCAGTCTAACAGTTTTGGTGTTGAGTGTAGGCAAAAGAAAAAATGTAACAGGAAGAACAAAAAGTTAAAAGTGATTTCTGTTGACTGAAAAAGTTATTTGATATCATCCCCAAGTAAAAAAATCACTTGATAATAGCACCTGTCACAGGTCTTAAATTCATCATGAGCAAAAATAATCCTATACAGTTACAATAAGGTTAATAGTAGAAGTAATGAAAAAACAAGTTGGAACATAAACAATTTTATCTTTTGAAGAACACAGCATATCAAAGCGATGGAGAGGGAATAGGTATAATGAAGTCAGGAAGACGTGAAGGCGTGTGAAAAACGTTATCAATTTAAACTGAGGAGTCACTTGATAATTGTAAAAGTTATGGGTCCGTCTAAGGAAATTGAGATGCAAGAGGCGCTCTTGGGAAAGTTGAAATTTGCCATTCCTGATTTTGTGAAGGCGACTCATTGATGCGGATGCTAATATTAGTTGTCAAGTTTGTAATGTCAGTGAAGAGAGCCATAAAGCAATGACTATTATTTGGACATACTGTATTTGAAGAAATAAAGAAAAGTATATCGGTAAAAACGTCCTTGTTATACTATTTCCATGTAGAACAGATGAACGATTTACTGGAATATGCCTAAATATTTTTGCAGTTAAACTTACACAGAGAAGAGTATCGACTATAGTCACTGTTTTATTAAGGGAGAACTGATGAAAAGAAGTAAGGGTACCGGTATTATAAAGTTACGATGAATGATTTTTGAGGTCAAATTTATTTACGTAACAGGTAGTCAAATTACATGATATTAAAGAGGTAGTTGAGTAATGGATAAATTTTAAAGGAAAGAACAGTATGTGAAATGTAGATGCGGTGCAAAAGTCAAAATAGGTAAGAGGATTGCAAGCGTGAGAATATGGAAACAAACAGAAGAAAGGAAATAGGATAAAAAAAAAAAAACGAACCACTCTTGTATGTGGTAACGACTGTGAATTTTATGGATAAGCTTGTGTTAGGGAGAAGTGAGCAACAAAGTAAAATTTAAAGAACATGCTGTAGGAAGTGAACTAAAAGATTGAGAATTACCCACAGTACTTATATCAAGAGAATATAATTTTGGAGGAAGTAATAGACAGTAAAATGGTATTAAAAAAAGCAAGAACGTTTTAAGGGGCTGCTACGGTGTAATGTTGATTGTTTAATTGAGAGAAACTAGTTTTTAATTATGAGAAACTAGAGTTTGTAGACTAGTTGAGTGACACATCTGCAAGAATTGTATATGTGTAAATAAAAGGGTGACAGAGCAGCTTAACAATGGTTCTCATTGATAACCTTTGTAGACCCTGAAAGGCAAATGTGGAAGGATATTGACTGAAAAGTGGAAAATGCAGAGCAGAGCACATCAGTGCTGGAAGAGCAATCAAGATTAAGTAAAACTTATGCAATTAATTCAGTGATCTTGCATCTTATGGGATGTTCAGTATCAAACAGTTTTCTAGAAGGTTTGTTCCTGCGGTGAACAAACTGCGAAATGATCCTCCTATTCATGTAGTTGTATGGCTGGAACTGCAGAAGTTTAAACTTGGTGTCTGTGTTTTTTTTTATGTTGATCAGGCTTACACGAATCTGAATTTAGTTATTTGTCATTTATCTTATTATTTTACTTTGTTATTCGTCTGGATATTTATATTCGTCTGGATATTTATCTCATTATTTTACTTTGTTATTCGTCTGGTTATTTATCTTATTATTTTCCTTTGTTATTCGTCTGATTTATCTTTCTGTGTCTCTCCTCAAGTGATGCATCCTCAGTAATAGGTTTCTTTTCGCCAAGAACGACTGTTCTCAGATTTTTATTCGAGGAGTACCACCGGTTATTCCATTTTACTGCTTTATCCATTCGACCATTTTTTGTGAGTAGGGGGATTTTGATCAGCCTTTGGATTTAATTTCTTCTCTCTATATTTTCGTAAATTCTAGCCACTAAACTTTCCTGGAGCGTATGTGTATGAATTTGCAAAAATATATTGAACATGTATTAATCTTTCGACATTATTCTTTTACAGTAGCTATTATTAGACAGTGCATCAAACAAAAAATATATATATATATATATATATATATATATATATATATATATATATATATATATATATATATACATATATACTGTATATATACATATTACATATATTTCATATATGTATATAAATTATATATATATATATATATATATATATATATATATATATATATATATATATATATATATATATATATATATATATATATATATATATATATATATATATATATATATATATATATATATATATATATATATATATATATATATATATATATATATATATATATATATATATACTCACACACACACAGGGTGTAACACGAGTTTATGCAAATACATTGGGAAATGAAATAAATAGTTTTGAGCAGAAAATGTTCTTTAAACATGTGCATTTTAAGCGGGAAGTCGAAGTAGCCTGGATTGTGGGGGTCGGGGGGAGCGGGTTGCCGTATAGGAGGAGGATACAACAATTAGGCTGATGTGAATAAAGTACCTCCGAGTCAAATGTATTATTTAGATTTAAAAAGAAATGCATGCATCATTGAATACCTCCCTCTCCCTATCAGTGGTATTCTATGGACACCGATAAAAAAAAAAATCTTATTGAATCTCCCCTCCATCAAAGGTATGTTTGTTTACTCATTAGACACCTATCAAATATTTCAGAAATATTTAAAAAAAAAATTCTCCCTCTCCTTCTAAGTATTCATCAGACACCAGTCACAGGCGTAGACCTAGTCATGACTCCTGATTCAGCATTGCCGTGACGAGGCGGCAGGACAGAGCGGGCTAGAACTCAACGATCACAAATGAATGTTGCTCAGCAACATTTACACTTCTTACTTAGTACGTAAAGCCATACATTACCGCTGTTAGCTAATCGTTGAAATTATATTACTTGCAAGAAAAAGAATCATAACTGAAAGACTATCAATCCACTTGCCTCATTCACATCAGCCCCCCCCTCCCCCGCCCCACCCTCCCCATCCCAGGCCACTCCGACTTCCCGCTACCAACCTCCATTGCATGAAAACACCGCTAGTAATAACGGTTATTTTAAAATTCCCCTCACCGACAAACGAAGACTTAAAATTCACATGTTTATAGAACATCTGCTCAAAATTACTTTTTCTTTCATTTCCCAAGATGTTTGCATAAACTCTTCTTACACCCCTATATAGGCTATATATATACATATATATATATATATATATATATATATATATATATATATATATATATATATATATATATATATATATATATATATATGTATATATATATATATATATAATATATATATATATATATATATATATATATATATATATATATATATATATATATATATATATATATATATACACACATGCATATATAGGATATATATAGAAACAGTATTAAAATCATATATTATTCTTGTACAGCCTTAACTGATATATGCGCATGAGCCATGGTATGATAAAGAATATGTATATAAAAGTTTTTGTCACTTTTAGAATAAAGCCTTAAGAACAATAATAGGGTTCCGACGAGAGATTAGAGTTAGAAATGTTACCCGAAGGGAAAAAGTGGTAGCTCCCACTGTATATAAGATGTTGATGAAAGGTATACAGTGTGATGGCTCGAAGACAGTGCTTGATATAGTGCAGCAGATTGCTGTAAAAATCGTTCAGATAGTGAAACAAGCATGAAATTTGGCACAAACATTCCTAAGACTACGCTCTCTTAGAAAAGGGCGCTGGCCACCTGAAAATCCAAGATGGCGGCTATTTTTCAAAATGGCCGCCATCTATGTTGAGATTCACTGGTTTGGGAGCATCTATTGGATGGAATATGCCAGTTTTTTTTTTTTTATACCTCGACTTTTAGGTTATAAAAATGTTCCATACACACATTTTATTGAAAACCCTTACTAAATGAATTGTAACCAAGATGGCGTACAAAATGGTTGCCATAAAAGTTTTTTTTCTATCCACAGCGCTAGCAGACATAGAGACCAACTGTTTTTATTTAATGGTATATTCATGTGATCAGACAGTTTAACTAATATGCTATTTTCAACTGAAATAGTAATGGTATGGTCACATACAACATTGTGTCTAAGACTGTAACCATAAAAAAGAAAAGAAGAGAAATACGGACTAAACGCAACCAATCTATGTATAGGTCTCTCAACCTACACCTTTGAAAAATTCGAGGATAAGAAGGTAGGCATAGCATGACACGTTGGATGCTCAAGCTAGATTATCTACTGAAGAGAGGGCAATATTTATCTAGACTTCACATTTGCAAGTGCACAGAGCTGTGCAGGGAAGACCCAGCTTGTAGCACTTGCACCTTTCCCGACAGCCTGCTTTGCATCCACATTTGGTAAGCTGTTGGCAACTCTTGGCTAAGGGCGAGTTGGTTGTCCAGAGGACTTGCCATGCTTCACCAGACTTTTGCCATCCCCACTCAGCAGGGTTCTCTGGCTGTGGCTGACACTGGGTGGCCTGCCCCACACACAACCAGCCTGGTATGCAGCACGCTTGGTGTGTTGGAGGAGAGCTCCCTGGTTGGTGGAATGGCCTCATATGCCCTTTGTTTTCTGGCAAACATATCAAGTCTAGCCTCATCCACAGTGCCAGCAGTGCTGGATCTTTCATACATAAGTATGACAAACCTCTCCAGGACCTTCAGGTCACTCTCTTCCACTCTGAGAGGGTAGTGACTCAGTTTGGAGAACACAGTGGAGGCCTCTCTGGAAAGATGTTCCATGTCTGCCAGGCGGTCTTCTTGCCCTTGCTCGGAAGGCTGACACTGTATCACAGCCTGTGAACGCATGGAAGAAGAGCATGCCATTCACCTTCTCCTGGCCCAGAGAGTTGCACAGGTCATGCACAGCAATCCAGCGCAGGCTCTGGCCTTGGCCAAATGCCACCCATAGCTTCTCTAGCCCTAGATTGTGGAGAGTGGAGAAAGCACTGACTGCAACGACAAGAACATCTGTGTCATTTGCTTTAACCGTGATGGTCTTGGCTCCATGTTCTGTGGCATATTTGGCATGGAGAAAGATGCGGGTGTCAGCTTCCTCATGAGAGCACTTTTCCAGTCCCTGAAGACTAGCCTCATGAGTGCTGAGGACAGCAGACCCTTTCGTGGCAATGACAACATTTGTGGCAGACATCTGGGCAACTTTGTCTGCCAGGAACTGGAACAACTCTGTCTTGTTGGCATCGTGTCTTAGGAAATTGCGCCAGTTGGATGGAATTGTGTTCTTGTCTGTCACCTTGCGCCTTCCTCCTTGACCACGTTGGAGCCTGGTCTCAGCTTTGAGGCTGGATGTATTGTATACATCAAATACAAGATGATGATGTGTACTTGCTGCTATAGGATTGTATCACAGGCAAGAAGTCGCAAAGTGCATAGCCCTCAAAGGTCTTTCCTTTCTTTGGTGGCAAGGCATGGACCAAAGCTGATCCATCTACAATGAGGACATCAGTCTTTGGTTCTTTGTCTTCTAGTGTAACATGACTCTCCAGGACCGAGGTCAGCTGAGACTTCTGACATGTGTACAGCCTACCACCCTCACTAAGGGAAGCTGGGAATGTTTGATTCTCGTGCTGGAAGAATTCCTGCAGATCACATTCACGGCTCTGACAGGATATAAATAGCTTTGAGAAAAGCTGGCAATCCTCCTTCAGAAGTTTCTGCTTTGACTGTTCTACAGGAGCAGCTTCTTGCCTGAAGAAGTCAGTTCTGTTCTTCTTTATCGGCTCATAGAAGGAGACTGCATTGTTTGCCAAAGAGTCTGAAAACTTCTGAAATTTAGTGCGGCCTCTGTCAAGGTGTGTCTGTAGAAGTTCTGCTGAGCTGGGGTGGGCAATGTCTTTGTTGTCAATGGAATACAGATCCTGGCTCTCTTCCTGAAAAGGACTTCCCAAGTGTTGCAAAGCCAATGACAGCTTGCTGACTCTCTCCAAGAATGTCTTCTGCGCATGAGGTGTTTGTTCATGGTGTGTTGTCTGCTCATTAGACTCCTTACTTTGAACCTCTGTTTCGTATGCAGACACCAAGCGGATGATCTCTGGGCCAGCCACCATCCATCTTCTGAGTGCTGACGGATCTTCAGTCAGCCCAATGGCTCCGCCATCAGCCTTTATAAAGGCATTGGTCTGCTCATGAGCTTGGTCAAGAGCCATTGCTGAGAACTGGCGACTGGTCTTGTGCACAACAAAGTTGCCAGCCTTGAACTCCTTGTGCAACTCTGGGTGTGAACTCTCTAGGGTAAGCATGTCCCTGAGGTGAATAGGCAGCCAACGAGCATAGTTTGTATTATTGTTGGAAAAGAAGTAGGGTATCAGCTCATGCAATGCCTGGCAGTAGAGGACAAATTGGCCTCACGGAAGGACCTGATCAGTAGGAATATCACAAGTTCCATAGACAACACCATGTGCCAGAAGTGGAACTGTGGACTCTGCTGTCTTCGAAGGTCACACCACTCCTCAAACTCTAATGCCTGCTCATTGTTGTTTGCTTTCTCAGCACAGTAGTCAGTGTATGCTGTCCTCAGGAGTTTGTACAAACTAGAGGCTGTAACCTGGTGCATCTGCCGTGTCCTGGTTACACTTGCAGCTGACAGGAAGGATTCTGCAGTTCCAGATGAAGCAACTCCTGCCTCCACCAGAGCTCTCCCCCGCTGGCACATCCTGTCTATTCAGGTGCGGCTATCTAACTATAGCTGGTCTGGGGCTGTTAGAAAGCATTTGGGACACTAAACTAAACTATACTACAACTACTAGTCTAAGACTACAGGATTAGTAAAGCTGGATTAGCTGGCACTGAACCCCATGCTGAGTTACACAGCAGTGATGTCACCAGTGTGCCCTGGTTGTGTGCAGACATACACTCTTTTACATTTATTAATTTTCCTTCAAAATTGATGAGTTATTCGAAAGAGATGGCCTCATTAGGATCTAAAACCACAGAAACCAAGATCCATGCTTAAAACGATAATTGTTGAACGGGCATTATTTCTCATTATAATTATTGTTTCTACCTTTTCTTGGCAGCCATATAGCCCCATATTTAAAGGTAAACTGTACTGGGAAGCTACAGAAACATAATATTCACAAGAAATAGTATGGAAGAGCTTTACCATATTGCTAGAAGCAAATACATGCCATTCTAGTGAAAAATTAGCCAAAATCTGTCGATACTGGCCGCCATCTTGGAATTTGGCCGCCATATTAAATTTTTTGCGTGGCCAGCGCCCTTTTCTGATAGAGGGAACTTTAAAGAGCACTTGTGCAAAATTTCATGCTTGTTTCACTATCTGAACGATTCTTATGAAATATGCAATTATCTGCTGCACTAATAGTGCCCACTGGATCTCTAAGGCACCAGAACAGTGTGCTGAGAACTGAGAGACGGGAGGCTGGCGACGAGTTGAGATTTGTGACAGTGATAGCACCGGAAAGAAATGTTTGGCAGAATTTCATAGAAGTCCATTTCGTTGTACACCGCAGGTGGCGGTGATAATGGTGACATATAAAAAGAGAAACAATACAGTTGAAATAACAATACCAGCATCCATTATAAATTGTTGATCATAAATTAATCGAAGGGAATTATAGAGCATTATATTAATGATGGTCTTTTTTAGCTTTTGTTGGTCCACTTGTTAGGAAAGCGTGACGGCACAGAGAATGATTGACAAGAGGCCGTGTTAAAAGAATGCACTGTCAAGTAGAGGAAAGTCAGTCTACAATGATGTGGATAGTAATATAATTTTCAAAATAGGTTCCCTAACGATCATAGCTCTGGGATGCGACTTCCATGTTATTTAGGAGTAAATTCACATTTTTACTCAAGATTGATTAAATGAGGCAGTTTCAAGTATTTGACTTTTCAGCCACCAAGTAACCTTATGAATTATAAGTGGTGGAATTCATAAATTATCAACTCTTTGGTAATTGTTCATTATCGGTAAGCATTTTTGGCAGCCAAAACATATTCATGGTTCATGTTTTCCGATGCAACATGTGCGAATTAATGTAATCTAGAAGTTATGTATATATATATATATATATATATATATATATATATATATATATATATATATATATATATATATATATTATATATATATATATATATATATATATATATATATATATATATATATATATATATATATATATATATATGTGTGTGTGTGTGTGTGTGTCATTCCTTTGTTATATGTTCTTCAGTAGATTGGTAAACATTGTCAGTCAAACTAATCTCTAAGTTTCCCTAACAAAAAAAAAAAAAAGTAAAATTTGTATAAATTTGTGTTCATTATCCTTTTTCCTGGAATTGCATAGGTGGTTACTGAGGGCTCTTATCTTCTGTTAGACATTGAGTGACCTGAAAGGTGGAACCACACCTTAGGATTTTCTTCGCCCATTCTTGTGGGAGCGGGGGTTCTTGGAGAGTTGGGCGGTGAGCGGGGCCAGGATATATAAAGGTTATTGATCGTTTTTATGTCTACTTGGAAGATAATTCTACCCATGACCGAAATCCTTACGTGTAGGCGAAATGGGAGAAAATTTATTTCTGAATTAATTCTCTTAAGTTACTGAGCGTTGAATGTATTTTTGGGTGATGCGGTTCTGATATATATATATATATATATATATATATATATATATATATATATATATATATATATATATATATATATATATATATTATTATAATGGGTGGCCAGTTATTTACTTTAAATAACTGAGTAATTATCTTACTATTGGCTATTGGCTTGCATTCACTGGAGACCACGTAATCTGCCTTCTAAGACCAACAAAGCTATAAATGACATACAAATACGATAGATAGGTCGCCAGCTTGAAACGAATCGGTACAAGAATATATTCATTTCACACAAGAGCGTGAATTAACTGAACTTGCTGAAACTAGTTCAAAACAAAATAAAGAATTAAAATTGGATCATTTACAGGATATTACTGTACTGTCTGTCCCTTTTATCCAGTTATTACTGTGGTGACTGAAAAGCATTTTTGATAATATATTTCTGGGGCCTCGAGTACATGAAATCAGGTATGATAAATCCGTAGAGTTTATTTGCCACATAATTTACAAAGGGAAGAGGGGTTGGGGGGTTGGGGCAAGAGGAAGTGGGCGGAAGTACGGGTTTTAAACCCACCCTATTAATTAAGGTGGGTCAAATGATGGCATGCCAAACTTGTCTAGATCGGTCAAGTGGTGCAGATTCCTATATCACGCAAATAAACAAACATAAAAACATACATAAACATTCACTTTTATATATATATATATATATATATATATATATATATATATATATATATATATATATATATATTATATCTATATATATATTATATCTGTATATATATATATATATACATATACATATATATATATATACCAACCTGGCACTGCCCGGGAAAACCCTGAAGGACCCGGAAAAATTTTCCTGCATCTCCTTGTGCAAACTGTCCCTTTTATCCAGGAATAATTGCACTGACTGTCCCTTTTATCCAGGAATTAATGCGCTGACTGTCTTTTTTATCCAGATATTACTGTGTTGACTGTCCCATTTATCCATATATTACTATGGTGACTGTATGCCCCATTTATCCAGGTATTAGTATGGTGATTGTCCCTTTTATCCAGGTATTACTGCAATAACTGTCCGTTTTATCCAGATATTGCTGTGTTGACTGTCCCATTTATCCATATGTTACTGTGGTGTCTGTCCCTTTTATCCAGCTACTGTATTACTGTGATGACTGTCCCATTTACCCAGGTGTTACTGTGCAGATTCTCCATTTTATCGAGGTATTACTGTGGTGACTGTCCCATTTATCCAGATATTACTATGGTGACTGTCCCACTTATCCAGGTTACTGTTCATTTTATCTAGACATTACTGTAGTGACTGTCCCCCAGGTATTACTGTGCTGACTGTCCCTTTTATCCAGGTATTACTGTGGTGACTGTCCATTTTATCCAGATATTACTGTGGTGACTGTCCCATTTATTCTGGTATTACTGTGGTAAATGTCCCATATATCCAGGTATTACTGTGCTGACTGTCCTTTTTATCCAGGTATTACTGTGCTGACCTTTTTATCCAGGTATTATTGTGGTGACTGTCCCATTTATCCAGGTATTACTGTGCTGTCTATCCCTTTTATCCAGATAATACCGTGCTAACAGTCCCTTTTATCCAGGTATTATTGGCGTGATTGTCCATTTATCCAGATATTATCGTGCTGACTGTCCCATTTATCCAGGTATTACTGTGATGACTGTCTCATATATCCAGGCATTACTGTACTTTCTGTTCCTTTTATCCAGATATTACTGTGGTGGCTGTCCCATTTATCCAGGTATTGCTGTGGTGACTCTCCCAATTATCCAGGTATTACTGTGCTGTCTGTCCCTTTTATTCAGGGATTACTGTGCTGACTGTCCCTTTTATCCAGGTTTTACTGTGGTGACTATCCATTTTATCCAGTTATCAGTTTGGTGATCATTATATCCAGACATTAGTGTAGTGACTGTCCCCCAGGTATTACCGTGGTGAGTCGGTGACTGTCCATTTTATCCAGATATTACTTTGGTGACTGTCCCAGTTAACCCCCACTAAACCTAAACACGCCCTCACTTAACTGAAACAGCCCCAGTAAACCTAAGCACACCCCTAACTAAACCTAAACACATCTCCACTACACCTAAACGCACGCCCCCACTAAACCTAAACACAACCCTCCCTAAATCTAAGCATAACCCTTGATACAGAATTATTAATAACAGGAAAGAAAAGCATTTTCAATAATATATTTTCTATGGTATCAAGTACATGAAGTGAGGTATGATAAACCTGTGGAGTTTATTTACCGCAAAGTTACAAAGGGAAGAGGGAAGTCGGATGGGGAAGGGGAAGGGGGCCTGGGTAAGTGTTTGAAACCTACCATATTATCTAAGTTGGGTCAAATGATGGCTACGTGCTAAATTTTGTCTAGATCAGTCAAGTGGTTCGAATTCTATAGCGCACAAAGTTACAAACCTACATACAAACACACTAACATTCATTTATATATATATATATATATATATATATATATATATATATATATATATATATATATGTGTGTGTGTGTGTATATATATATATATATATATATATATATATATATATATATATATATATATATATATATATATGTGTGTGTGTGTGTGTATATATATATATATATATATATATATATATATATATATATATATATATATATATATATATATATATATATATATATATATATATATATATATATATATATATATATATATATATATATATATATTATAAGCTGTCTTATGATGTGTATGGTTTTCTGTAAATTAATATGTTTTTGTAATTTTGATGTGTTCTTTTTCTATTTATCATGTGTTGTGTGTTGAGATGTCAGGTCTCAGATTTTAAAGGGTTGGTTGACTGTGTGATTTTAGAGATAAGATACATTTTCCTGTTAGGTTTTTAGCTCATTCCAGTATCTTGACTTACTATTTCCCTTATCCCCAAATTCCTACCCCAGCTCTGTACCAACTGCAGACGTCTGCATGCTGATGTTACAGTAGAAGAGAGGGTCATGCTTAGTATGTATTTATAGCAGGAGAGGAGCAATCAGTCATGATTAATAAGGAAGTGTTTTTTGGGCCCATGTACAGATGCAGTAAAAATTTATTACATGCAGATTTATCTAATGGTCTGTTGGTCACAGTAGCTCTGAATGACTAGACTTTGAGCAATGCATAAACTTTACATCCCCTTAAGGTGCTGAATATGAATACCATTTGTCTTTATTAACCTATAGAAAGAGCGAAGGATGAAGGAAAATAAGAAAAAGCATAGTATTCATAAGGAACATCAAAACCATTGTCAGACAGAGACAGAGTGCCCAAAGGAAAGTCAGTCAGGTCTCTGTTTCGGTGTTTTCGAATTATATGATGGATTGGTCAAGAGTTCATTATTTCAGATAGGTGCTATTGTACCACCTGTTTTGTTGAGAAGAGCTAGTGTAAAACCAATTGTGTGTTTAGAGTGGATATAGCATACGCTCTGCAGCTTTTGGCTGAAGCTGTTGTTTTGCTTAGGAGAGGTTATGCAACGGTGATAGCTGTTTGCCTGATTGGGAAGTGGATTTTGCATATGCTTGTGCAGCTCTTGACACAGTTGCTTTGCTGATGAAAGGTATTGGAAAAGTATTGTGTTTAGGAAGTGGATTTAACATAGCACATGCAGCACGTGACTGATGCTATTGTTTTGCTTAAGAGAGGTCATGGAAAGTTTATAGCTGTTTGCCTGATTGGGAAGTGGATTTGGCAAAAGCTCATGCAATTTTTGACAGTGGTGTTTTGCTGGTGCAAGGTAGTGGGAAGTTAATAACCATTTGTGTTTTTAGGAAGTGGAGTTAGTATATGCTCTTGAATATCTCAATTGACATCAGCGTTTTGCTTAGGAGGGGTACTGGAAGGTTAGAAACCATTTATGTAATTCAGAAATGGACATGGCATTGCTTGAATAGTTCTCACAGTAGAATAATGGCAGACAACTTCTAAGTGAATACAGACTGATAATGGTGATAAGATGACATACCTTTACTTTAACTATATAAAAAATAGTAATATGTTAGAGGCTCTTCAGAACTAATACTTAAGGTGCCATTTCCAGGATCTTAGACAAATCTGGAAGGATTAAAAGAAGAAACAAGAATAAACCTTGTCTTGGTATTTCTGAATTAAAGTTTTGGCGTTTCAGTGGTAAAACACATTTTACTGTTATCATCTAGTTAGATAAAAAAGACTAGGAAAATTGTCAGAGACTGCTGAGAAGAAAGGGGAGAATATTTGTTAAGACTTTAAACTTTTCACCATATAAAAATAATTAATTTCAGAACTACTAAACTTTTCACCATATAAAAATAATTAATTTCAGAACTACTAATGAAATGATCAGTGTTGTGTGGTGAGGAGTATATTACTGTAATAGACCACAAGAATGGAAACACATTGCCGTATCAGCAACACCATTGAATACAGTGAAAGCTTACTAGTCACATTAGAAATGCAAAGTCTTTTCTATAAGAGAGAAGTGGTGTTACAAACAGAAGCCTTATGATAATTGTTAAAATGTTTTGAAATATTGTGATCAGTGGTATAAAATTTTGCTAGACTCTTGACAGAGTAAGACCAGATGTGAACTACACTGGATTATCCAATTTTGATCACACTGTGAATTCTAGACTGATGATCACGTAGTAGACTAGGAGAGTTTAAGTATTGTAGCTGCTGACAATTAGGTAGAGTTGTGAAGATGTCATCTACCATAATAGGAATGCACTTTTAGATAGTGTGCTGAGCATAAACAGGCTTCTAAAATGAGGAGATATATGTGTTAACAATAAGAATGATAAGCAAGTGCTTTAACTATTAAGTGGCTAATTACTAGCTAAGTATCATTGAATGTGTGGTGTAAGGCAAGGCACCACTGGCAGTTTCCTTAGGAGGAAGGGCTTTTCATCTGTTACTTGCCACACAAAAGGCTCCAAAGACTGCAAGGTGAAATTGTTTGCCTTGATTCATTCTGGTTCAGAGTGATGTAAGCATTGTGTAATATTCGAACTGAATGGCAGGGTTGAAAAGTGTGGCTGTCAACAATGAGCATTTGGGAAGGAATCTTAGCAGAGATGAGCTACAGTGTGTTGTCAGATTTGAAGGTATGGATATTCCAATTACATAGACGATCAGGCTTCCTTAGTTTGAGACAATTCATGTGGAGGAAATTTATTATAATTTTTCTACATTAAAACTCGTAGAGCCTTTGTGCCATTCGTTGTAATGATACACATAAGTGCTTGTACCTTATTGCAACGTCTTCTGCACAAGTGAAATTTTGAAAGAAAAAAATTCGATTAAAAGCTATGGGAACAGTACCGAATAAGTGACTGACAAGCATGAAAAAGAAAAAGGTTATGGTTAAAATTTTGCAATAAATAAATCAATTTTAGATCGGAAGCAAGACCATAGGTTACGTTGGGAGAACAAGAAAAGGATTTGTAGGATGACGGCGTAGTTTCAGAAAGTAGAGAACTTGATGTATAGTAGAAGGAAGGTACTATTCAGATGAAACATTGGTGGAAAGGCAGTTAACGAGTAGGATGAGCAGTGAAAGAAGTAAGTTTATCACCAGATTGCGTTTTATGACTTTATCAAGACTTGGGACTCTTTGTACCTCAAGAAAGTTCTTATTAAGTTAGAATGAATAAATGATATAGTTTTTTTGAGAGGGAGAAAATTAAAGCATCCAAGTTACTTCTGAGGTATTTTGAAAGCAGAGAGAGTAGCCTAAAGAAAGTCTTGGGAAGTTAAAGTGTAAGTAGATGATGGATATTTTGAAAGGAGAGCAAGATTCATGAGTGACGTGGACAGGTCATTGATGTGATTCCTGTTAAACTCCACTTTAAAATTACCCGCAAGCTCATAGTGAGGCAGCTTAGCACTTGAATTTCAAAGAGATGGGGACATGCCGGATAAAAGCACCAACTTTATGTCATGCAGGCTTTAGGCTCCCTGCGCATATTCTAGAACCAGCGCCGAGAGATTTGACCCCTCTTAAGCTTATATGAATCACTTTTGTAAAGTGGTGACATTCAAGACATATGAAGATCAAATCAAAAGTGTATGTTCTTTTAGACCATGTGATGTTTAGTTAAAATGGTGCAAATTTGTCATGTTTCCTCTTTTGAGGTCTTTGTTAGTTTAGTTTCATGTTATATGCCACTCTTTGGCCCAACTGACACCCGCACTTTTTTTTACCTGCCTCTTATCTATCCTTTTCTTCTCTCCTGGGAAGATACGCTTTGCTTGTATTCCCTTCTTGTTCTGCTATCAATCAATCATTAGTTTCTCATTATCTTGCAGGTTATGGATATCTGTCATAAAATATATCGAAATAATCTTATTGCATACACAACTAAGGAGCAGAGTAAAGCACGAAGGTCAGTTTGATGGGTTATAATTGATGAATCTGCAAAAAAACTGAGTTTGAAACATTGAAATATAAACAATAGAATCTTTAGAAAAATAAACTATACACCTTCCTCTGCAACAACAACAGCAACAACAAAAAATTCTTATATGTCAAACTAATTAAAGCTTTTAAGTTACTTTTCATTTCGGCAGCTACATAGTTCGATGCATTTCCAGTTTGCTTTCTTGCATGAGCATCGTCCTACACACGTAGCAATTTTGCAGGCACACTTGACCAGTTCACTGCAGGACTGGGATACAACAGGAAGGTTGGACCACACAGGATGCCATGTGCATGTTGCACTCTTCAAAATGCCACCCAAAGCCCTTTGGAGTTGGAGGCTTCTGTTCACACTGATCACTGGTTGCCCAAATTCCAGCTTGTTAGACTGCATGCAGTGCATGCTGTACAAGCGCTTCATATGTCAGGGGGATGTTCTCCATTGTGCTATTCTTCTGAGTGAAGAGCTCCCTACGTGCCTCATTCACAGACTCCAAGTTGCCTGTTTTACTGTAGATGATTACGGTGAAGCACTCAAGCAACTGAAATTCCTTGCAGTTCACTGTCATAGCCATGTAGGGTTGATTCATAATGTTCTTGAAAGCCTCTGTCACCTCCTTGTAGGCATTCCAAGCCTCCTATACTATACTGATTTTTTCCCCTTTGCCAAAGAAAGCAGAAGTTGTATTGCAACCTGTGAAACTGAAACATAGGCAGTGCTGATGACTTATCTTTCCCCAGAGTTTGGTAAATAGCATGGACATCCCAGTACATGAAGTTCTTTCCAGTTCCAAAGGCTACCAAGATTGCTGCCATCTGATGTTGGCTGGTCAGGGAATGGTACTTTCCTATCAATATGACAATGATGTCTGTGTCCACGGTGCGTCCTAAAGAAGTAGGGCATCCCTTGTCCAGTGCAACTTTCAGGTGAATGACAATCTTGGTATTGGCCTCCTCTTGTCACTTTGTGGCATGGAGTGGGCTGAACCTCTGCTGATCACATCTGTGCCTGACGTTATGAAGGCCTCCTTTCCATTTGGCCAGTCATTGGAGCGAACTTTGTCTGAAAGAAACTGGAAAAGCTCCTCCTTGTTTGTGGGGTCCTGGAGAAGTTGGATTGGTTGCCAGGTACCTTTGTTGGCCCACTAACCTTTCTGCATACACCTATTCCCCTTTTCTCTCTTGTTGACTCCTTGATACTTCTGGCAGTGTAGCTGTCCCATACCACATCAACTCTTCAGCAGGATTTAAGTAGCTTCAGGATGTGGGGGATGAAAACACCATTAGCATAGTCACTGAATGTGGTGATGTTAGTAGGGTAAAGCATGTACACCACAGTGGCACCGTCCAGAGTCCTTACATCCAGAAATGGCAGAGGTTCATTCTGAGCCTTTTGTGTTTCTTGCACAAGGATACTAATGAGGCCGGACTTCTTTCCTTGTTGTAGTTTTCCTCTTTCAGACAGAGAAAGGGGATATGAATGATTTTCATACTTAAAGAAAGTTTCCATATTGTATCCTTGCTCTGAGCAACTATGTACAGATGAGAGAAAAGAGGCACATCATCTTTTAGCAGGGAAACGTTCATTGACTGCTTGCTCTTCCCCTTGGATGGTGACCTTAACAGAGGCAAAGTGTGCCTCTTGACAGGCTCATGGATGGAATTCCTACATTTATTCTCGACTTGCAGAACTCTGTCATAACTGACACTGATGCCAAGTTCATACATCTTTTTCACCAGTTATTTTGACCTTGAGTGTATGTGTGTATATTGAGGCCGATGTACAAAGGAAGGGGCGGTTCACACTAATGAATGAAGTGATCTTGTTACCTGAGAGACTTTTGAGTCACTTAGGGCACTCTGCTCGTGATTGTTGGTCTTCTACCTGTGAGACTGTGAGACAGGCCTGTGAATCTGTGGTCTCCTGGTCCTTTAGATCAGTGCCTTGCATCAGCATGGTTATGAGAGATTTGAGTTGGGTTTGGACAACCTTCTTCTGACAATCACTGGGGAGGTCACTATTAAAATTGAACCCACTTGAGCTGAAGATTTCATTTTGCACAATCCTTGCAGCCTTTGCCAAAATCAAAGCATCTCTCTCATACTCTGGTGTGAATTCCTGCCTCAGTATTTGCTCCATTCCTTGTTGAAACACAAGTATCACTTGTTTCTCACCACTCTGCTCCTGGGCATAGTGGAAATGATTCAAAACTTGTTCCTTGAAACTTTCTTTGTTGATCTCACTGGTAATACTAAAGTCTGCAAGTCGTTTCTTGTAGAGGTGTCTTCATGAAGCAAGCCTGAAGCAGAATGTACCCTCTTCTATCTGATTTCAGTATGCGTGAGGAGTTCTAGTAAAGCTCTTGCCTTGAGCGTCTTCACATTTGCAGTTTCATCCTTCAGAGCTTCTCTTTGTCCCACTAGAGAGCGATGGCGATTCTGAAAACCAGTGAGGCAAGTAAGATGATATTTTGCTTCTAGGACAATAAGGTCAGTCAGAGATGCCTTCAGTCCTGTCCATTAGTTCTGTTTCTTGTAGATCCCTGGCAATAAACTTGACATTATCACCTGTGTCTAGAGTTGTACATTCATCCCGAAGTCCATCTTGCTTAATGCAAAATATGCAGCTGGTGTTATCAAACGATTGTCGTGACCGTTGGTACCTGCCTTCATGGCTACCATCTTTCTTCCTCTTTCTTATTCTTTCCACTCTGTTTTTATTGAACTATGAATGACAGGATTTCCGACACTGTGCCTGATTCATAATGAGGTCATCCACTGTGATATCACTGCTGAAATTCAGTGGCACTGGCAACGAGTTCAGTTCTCTGAAGTGAGGTACATTCTCTAGGAATAATACATAGGCCACTGGTGCTGACTTGTATATTCCACGTGCATTCAATGGGCAGCGCAGGGATTCAGTTGTAGTTTGTTGACAAATAATGCACTGTGTCCATTTCATCTTCATAAAATTCGGTCCTCAAAACTGGAAACAATAGAAAAATTGCAACATATAGCAGATAAACTTACAATGTATAGCAGATATAATGCAATAAGCATGTACAGTATATAGCAGATATAATGTAATAAGCATGCATCTGAATAATCAAGTATAAAGTTGCATTGTGTAGACATCCTGCTGCTCTGATCACCTGGCGCCGGTTCTAGAACTGAAGCCTGGCTACTGAGGTATACCTGGAAAAAATTTGGTGCTGTTATCCAGTATGTCCCCTTCAACTACCTAAGCTGCCTCACTATCACACTTGTGAGCACATACACGCACAAACCTTGCATTCTGTTGATGAAACTTTTGTATAGGTGCATGAATTGGTTAATGTTGTGGAAGTTTTATGCATAAGGGGGCATCTACGATTCAGCGCTTAAAATACGATTTTGCAGTTACCGTTGTTTTCATAATTTCTATGGAGCACGCATATAAGATATGTGTTTCTCTCTCTCTCTCTCTCTCTCTCTCTCTCTCTCTCTCTCTCTCTCTCTCTCTCTCTCTCTCTCTCTCTGTCAGAGGTAGTCGAACACATCAATTGTCATCCAAAAGATGTGATAAGAATCAGGAAACTTTTTGTAATTTGCATTGGTTCAAAGTTTCTATCCATATATATTTTGTTATAGCAATGAATGTAGACCAGCGGCAACATTTTCCTGACATTTCCATCCATTTATTTCGTGTTCTGTTGCCACAGTTGAACAGGTTGAGTTTCCCTGGAAGTTTTCACTTTCCCCCCTGGATATGAGCTACGTGGTGGAGTTGTTGCCAAGGGATGCTATTTCCTCTTTTGCTTAGGAGAGCTCCCCAGAAAGTTATACTTTTTTTTTATTTATTCCCCTTTTTGAAATGTTATAAAACCTTTTTTTCTGTGTAATAAAAGTCTCCTATTTGGTAGAAATTTATCAAAAGAAAAAGTGTAGGTGGCAAACCATATTATCCCTTTTTATCTTTTGCTGACAAGAGAAAATACTTCAAAGAATACAGAGATTTGAAGGGAACCGTTTTTCAAGATAGCTTTTACTTCTATTTTTATGTTTTGGAATTGGCATATTCCAGGAAAAAAATTTAAAATAAGCCTTCTTTTTCAACCTTTGTAGCCTGTGGATATTATGTAGTAAAACTACTCGGTGATATTGCTCAAGAATGTCCTCTCAGTCGTCCTTTTTGCCACCTGTCAAGATCAAAGTTAATTTTGATCTTTATTTTTTAAAAGATGTAAAAATATGTGCGCAGGAAATAATAACACCTCTACTCTTTTCTGTCATTTGTAATGCAGATCTTTTGATCGAAATGGTACACAGCTACAAGTGAAATGTCATAATTGTCATAATCTTGCCAAGTAAATGTTTGTCAGATAGGTCATGTTTTCAGCCATCCGGTCCGGAGAGAGGGCAAGTGCATCCGCCAGCCATCCTATTCTGTCTTTGTTGCTGCTTACGCCGAACATCTGCCATAAAACGTTCTAGTTATTTACTGTTCTGTCAAATGATTCAGTTAGTAACTTTAAGAACTGCCTACATTATTGAGAACTCTCATTTTATAATAAAGTTTTCACCTGATAAAGGATATATTTGGTCGCTTGTCAGAACAATTCAACAACTACATATCTAACTTTACTCCCCTGTTGGGTCCTGGCCTTTTCTGCTCCTCACGCCGCTTAGATCTGCTACTGCAGTATTTGCTTTTCGTGTTTCATTCTCTGGACAGGGGTTTCCCATACTTTAAAGAAATCTAATACCCTGGTCTTCTATTTACTTAAAATAAAAGAAAAACAATCTGACTTCTTACCAAATTAGCAACTGCAAGTTCAGCTTTCTGTTTCTCCCCACTTGAGGAGGCGAAAAGTTGCTCTCTTGAACTATTTTGTTTGTCTTATTTAAAGAAAGCTTATGCACCTGATCTTCTACGTCTTCATTCGTCGCCGTACTCTTTATTTTCGTTCTTGCATCCTTGAAGACCAGCGATGCATCAAGCTAAGACTGTGTTTCACCATAATTCAGTAGGTGAGATGAAAACGAATTAAGTACTGAATGTTGAAATCATTTTTGCAGTCCCCGTAGTAGTCGGCTGCAAATAAGGTATGACCCCAAATAAATCGCTACAAAAGGTTTCTCAACTAGTTATTGCAGTATCAAGTGTGCTTAATAACGTATCAAAAGTCTACCATAATCTGACCATGCAAAAGGTCTGATTTCCAAGATGGCGTCTATAATAGCCCCTTAATCCTTAAAATGCCTGTTACTCTTCATTATTCAAACTAGATAAGTAAGCTGGTGCCCAACACCTTATTTTGGGGATCTGGCAGGCCAATTAGCATATCTGCATTATACAAATTCCAAGATGGCGGACCAATATGGCTGCCATACCATGAAAATCTCCATTATTCATTCTAATTTATTTTATACAAGTAAGTTTCGTGTTTAAACACCTGTTTTGGGAATCCAAAGAGAATATCTGAATTATATACAAAATTTAATATGGAGAATCAATATGGCTGCCAAACAAAAACGAAAAAGTACTTATTTTAACTTTACACAGGTGAATTTACTGTCAAAACCCCTGTTTTGGGAATCTAGGAATCTAATAAATTTATTTAAATCACAGTATATTACAATGATTGCATATTTATGAAAGCCAAGATGGAGGACCCATATGGCTACCAAACTACAAAAAAATCATCATTATTCGTTTCAACTCATATTACAGAAGTAAACTTTCTGTCTAAACCTGTGTTATGGGGATATGGCAATCCGATTAGCCTATTTGACTTTCAGTAAACTGAAGTGATTATATATATAAATACAAAATTAATGATGAAGGCAAAAATAGCTGCCAAATCATGAAAATTCCCATTACTCGTTTCAATTTACTTTACTCACATAAATTTGGCGTCTGAATCCCTTTTTTGGAACCTGGAAATCCAACCAACTAATCTGAATAATAGTACATTGAAGTGATTAGATTTTTCAACATCTAAGATGGGGGACCAATAAGGCCACCAAACTTAGTGTAGTGATTACTGGTCAAGTGTTATCATAAACCCTGTACTATAAATTTCTGAAAAACCAGGTTTACAAATATTCATTGTCGCTTTCTTCTTCCTGTAAAACTTGATTGTGTGGATTCTCACAGTTCTCAACTAGACATGGTCCACAAGCAGGTGTGCATGGTAGTTCATAGCCTTTGCAACTGCAACACGTTTGACAGGCAGTTTTGCAATTAGAGTGGACAATCTGAAGAAGGCTTTCTGGTGCAGCAGTTTTCTTGCTCGTAACTGGCACAAACTGATTGTCCTCCAGTTTCCATCCCCAATCACTACATTCTTGTCACTTTCATCTCCAGTCCACACCGTGATATGGTAATACACCGTAAAGCTATGATATTTTGTCGAGGACTTGGTGTGTAGGAGGCGTTTTGGGGTAACAAATGACTTGGCAGAGACAATTTTTTTTTTATCAAAACAGATAATGCAAAGATAAAAGTGAATCAGTACCAGAAAGCCTCCTTCAAATGGTCCACCTGTAATTGCAAAACTGCCTGTCAAGGGCGTTGCAGTTGCAAAGGCTATGAACTACCATGCACACCTGCTTGTGGACCATGTCAAGTTGGGAACTGTGAAATTCCACACAATCAAGCTTTACAGGAAGAAGAAAGCGACAATTTTTGTAAAACTGGTTTTTCAGAAATTTATAATATAGGATTTATGATGACATTTTACCAGTAATCACTACACTAAGTTTGGTGGTCTTATTGGTCCCTCATCTAAGATGTTGTAAAATCTAATAACTTCAATGTACTGTTATTCAGATAAGTTGGTTTTGATTTCCAGATTCCCAAAAAGGGATTTAGACACCAAATTTACGTGAGTAAAGTAAATTGAAATGAGTAATGGGGATTTTCATAATTTGGCAACTAATTTGCTCCTCCATCATTGATTTTATATTTGCATACATAATCACTTCAGTTTATAGGCTAATTGGATTGCCATATGCCCAAAATACGGGTTTAGACAGCAAGTTTACTTCTGTAATATGATTGAAACGAATAATGATGATTTATTGTAGTTTGGTAGCCATATTCGTCCTTCATCTTAGCTTTTATAAATATGTAATCATTGTAATTTACTGTGATTTAAATAAATTCATTGGATTCCTAGATTCCCAAAACAGGGGTTTAGAGGTTTAGACAGTAAATTTACCTATGTTAAATGAGTTAATATAAGTAATTATTTTTTTGCCAGCCATATTCATCCTCCATATTAAATTTTGTATATATATATTAGACCTACGTCAATATACTGTAATTAAAATACGCTCTTTGGATTCCCAAATCACCAAAACAGGTGTTTAGACATGAAATTTACTTGTATAAAATAGATTAGAATGGATAATGGAGACTTTCATGGTATGGCGGCCACATTGGTCCGCCATCTTGGATTTTGTGAGTATATAATCACTTCAGTATAATGCAGATACGCTAATTGGGTTTCCAGATCCCAAAAATAAGGTGTTAGGCACCAGCATTACTAAGTAGGTGAATAATGAAGAGTAACAGGCATTTTAAGGATTAAGGGGCTACTATAGACGCCATCTTGGAAGTCAGACCTTTTGCTTGGTCAGATTGTGGTAGACTTTTGATATGTTTTTATTAAGCACACCCAATACTACAATAAACAGTTGAGAAACCTTTTGTAGCAATTTTTTTGGGGGTGAGGTGTTTTTTTTTTTTTTTTTTTTATAAATGCAGCCGACTACAGTGGCTAGTGCCGTCGATGTACCTCACATGGCGCACTTTCCCCTTATTCAATGGTGTTTGCAGCATCCCAAGGGCTCCTAGCTGCACTCACTTTTTAGCCTTTTACCTTGCCTCCTTAACCGCTTCCTTTCTTCAGTCTTGCTCTCCAGCCTCTCTCTCTCTATTACATCTTAGTGCAACTGTTTGGTTTTCGTCTATTTCCATCTTGAGATCCTTGTATTTCATTTCTGGAGCTCTTTATATACTGTCCAACCTTTCCAACCCCCTTTTACAATGTCTTAAGTACTGAATGGCAGAAAGTACCCCAGTACTTAGCTTAGCAGCTTGGACTTCAAAAATGAAATAACTATTGCATCAATGGTAATTCCCTGCTCTTTACCTGAGACGCTGTGCAATTAGGACTTCAAAAGTTCATGCGAACTGCAACACATTACTACTCTAAAACAATTCTCCTTGTGTTTTAATAAATTATGTACAATTTTTTCTATTTATTAATTTGTTAATTCGTTTTTTCTTTTCTAATTACTGATATCTTCTTTCTGTATTTCCTATTACCGTCTGTTACTTCTTTCAAATGAGCGCCATATTCTCTGGGCTTGTTGAATATGAAAAGGTTTCTTGTTCTGAATAATAATAATAATAATAATAATAATAATAATAATAATAATAATAATAATAATAATAATAATAATAATAATAATCGAAGACAGAAATATACAGAGACAGGAGAATGAAAACAGATCAGAGGAATGGCGCAGCAAACCAATACACGGACAGTACATGGGACAGACTAAAGAACTGGCCAGCAGTGAAACATGGCAATGGCTACAGATAGGAGAACTCAAGAAGGAAACAGAAGGAATGCTAACAGCGGCACAAGAACAATATATGGAAATGACATCTCACCCATATGCAGGCAGTGCAATATGAAAGATGAGACCACAAACCACATAGCAAGCGAATGTCCGGCACTTGCACAGAACCAGTACATAAAGTGGCATGATTCAGTAGCAAAAGCCCTCCACTGAAGCCTGTGCAAGAAACACCAGCTAGCTTGCAGTAATAGTGGTACGAACACCAACCTGAGGGAGCGATAGAAAACGATCAGGCAAAGATCCTCTTGGACTGTGGCATCAGAACAGGTAGGGTGATACGTGCCAATAGACCAGACGTGACGTTGATTGACAAAATCAAGGTGAAAGTATCACTCATTGATGTCGCAATACCATGGGACACCAGAGTAGATGAGAAAGAAAGAGAAAAAATTGATAAGTCTCAAGACCTGAAAATAGAAATAAGAAGGATATGGGATATTCCAGTGGAAATTATACCCATAATCACAGGAACCCTAAGCACGATCCCAAGATCCCTGAAAGGGAATCTGAAAAAACTAGATGCCGAAGTAGCTCCAGGACTCATGCAGAAGAGTGCTATTTGAAACGGCGCACATAGTGAGAAAAGTGATGGACTCCTAAGGAGGCAGGATGCCACCTGGAACCCCACACTATAAATACCTCCTTTCATCTTCATCTGTTTCTGTATGTGTTTTTCAGGTTTTCCATCCTTCCATATTTCGTCATCCTTCACGTCCCAAGCATCTCCATTCTTGAAATTACTCTCTTTTATGTTTATTGTGCTTAATACGAACTCTTTGAAATGGTAATGTAATTAACTTCTTACTTGTATCGCCTTCTTGGCTGATACCTTCAACATGACGCGGGCAAATCCATTTGTTCCAAATGCAAAATTATTGTTTTGTTTTTATTAATGCTAAGTATTTCCAGTCACCAAATGTCATACTGACCATAGCTTTTTCATTGTTTGAAATAGGCTTCTCAGTTGCGATTTTTACTTTGTCATTGTTTTTTTTTGTTTCTCCTTTCTCGAATTAAGAAAAAAAAAATTATTTAATCCCTGAACTCGCTTGTATTTCTTGTATTTCTTTCGAAACCTCGCTGTCTGACCAAAGTCTACTAAATATTTACTCAACCGGTCACTTTTAGACCCAGTATGGTACAGATTTTTTCTGTCCATATATTGCTGATATTTTGGAATTTTGTCTCAGCATCTGCTTTTTTTTCTGGGTGTTGTATGTGCTTTATTTCTCATCATATGGTTTCTTACCCCCTAATCGTTAATTGCTGATTAAATCTCAGTGCACTTTATAAACTTCAGAATCTTGGAGTGGGTGGATATGCTTTAGGATTACTTAAAGATTTCTTTACATCAGCATCGAGCTGCTGTTGATGGGATCTTTAGTGAACCAAGACCTATTGTGTCTGCAGTTCCACAGGGTAGTGTTCTTGTTCCACTGATATTTTTAGTGTATACAGGTGATATGGTTGTTGGCCTGGAAAACAAGATTGTTCAGTATGCCGTTGATGCAACACTTGTGGGTATAGAAAAGTTTCCAGTTATGAGAAATGAAGTTGCCCTGAACCCCCAATCGGGACATGGACTGGATCAGTGAATGGTGTAGTCGGTGGGGTATGAGGCTGAACTCCGTTAAAACGAAAACACTATTGACTAGCAGATCTCGTACAGATTTTCCACCCCATCCTCCCCTTCAGGTGGATGGGAATTTGCTGAATGAGTCTGAAGCTTTAACTATGCTAGGTGTAACTTTTGACTCACGTCTTACTTTTGAGTAACATCTAATGAAGGTTTCACCAAATGCCGCATGAAAGTTAGGTATTGTTCATAAGGCCTCACATATTTATAACAGTGATAAAATCAGTGCAACCTGTGTTAGGTCATTTGCTCTTTCTTTACAAGAATAATGTTCTCCGGTGTGGATGTCTGCTTCTGCCAGAGATTTATCTCTTTTAGGTAGGGTGGTTCATGGTGTTAGGTTTCTGTGTCCTAATACAGTATTAGCAATTATGACTTGGACCATCGACGGATGGTCTCTTGTTTGTTATTTTTTTCGTAAGTTGTATTTTAGCAGAGAGATCTCACATTCACAGTTGATCCCTGATCCCCTTTGCCTGCCGAGAGCAACCAGATTCACTGAACAGTAGCACCAATATACAGTAAACGTGCCTCGCTGTCGAACTTCTCAGTTCCAGAGGTCCTTTATCCCTCACACCGTTGGACTGTGGAACAGCCTCCCAGAGGATGTCATGCAATTGGAACTTCAGATGTTCAAGCGAAAATGCAATGCATTACTACCCTAATACAATTACATTTTGCATTTTGATATTTTACTTACATTTTTATTTATTAACTTGTTAATTTATCTGTTTTTCTAATAACTGATCTCCTCTATCTGTATTTTCCATTACCTGCTGTTACTTCTTTCGAGTGAACACCAAATTCTTTGGAAGCTTGAATTTCAAGTCAGTAACCCCTTTGGCCTTTGTTCCATATGAAGAGAGATCATCTTCTGATTAATAATAATAATAATAATAATAATAATAATAATAATAATAATAATAATAATAATAATAATAATAATAATAATAACCTTTTTTATGTTTCCATCTGGCATTGCTTTAGAAGGGATCATCAGGTTTCATGTCCCAGTGGTTTTGTATTTTAATGTAATAAAGTAGAGACGCATAATGTAGAAGGGCCAATTAACTATAGGAAGTCATTAGATGATGCAGCTGCAGAAAAATATGTAGAGTCCATTGTGCCACAAAGGAGTGAGGCTCAACTTTCCCTTTTATTGGAAACTGGGGTGTTATATCGTTAAGAGTCATTTTGATAATAAGGCCAAATGAGCGCGTTTTACTTCTTAAAAGTCACAGAAGACTCGTAGACAGGGAATTCCTTAATGATTTTTAATGCACAACTGGTGCCAAGTTCGTTGTCCTTTCCAATTAAGCACTTGTTAATTTCTCATCCCCCGGTTCCTGCTCAAACTATAGTAGCTTCTCAGTTATTTGAAGGTTGGTCTTTCTGTAAATAGGCATGAAAGAATAATTGTCAGCCTCCACAATCTGCTTGCTTGTAATAGATTTTCAGTAGTTGATACTAGTCATACTAGCAATGCATGTTGCAAAGATGCATTATTATTATTATTATTATTTTTATTATTATAGAGAATGAGAATTATTATGATTTTTTTATTCGTTATAGTTTATGGATATTGCATTCCACATTTAGTAATCAGTTCCTTTCAGGAGTTAATGGGGTTGAAATAAAATGTAAAGTTACTAGAACTTTATATTCTAGAGAAAGTTTTAATCCGTTGTTTGTAGACCATAAAATGAAATGCAATACAGTTTTCGTGTGAAATATTTTGTTACGTATATTAATCATACATATTCATGACTATGGTTTATCTTTAGAAGAAAGACAATGCTCTAACGGTTTGATATCGTTAGATTTTACGAGGGAAAAACTATCAAAAACTATGTAGGTTGAAGGATTTCTTTTTTTTATTGTCAAGTCTACTGTTAACATAATTTTATCTGAGTAATTTTGCATAGTTTACTGATAGCGCAGTTTTCTGTTTGGTTTGTTATTAGTTTGGTTGTTAGAAGACAAAATTATTGCACATGAATGCGTAATGAGGTTTTCATGTTTATACAGTAGTTTATAAAGTAGTTCTTTGCTGATGCGTAAATGTGCTGACGGTATTGGTCTGGACAAGAAACCTTCTTATTAATAGTAAACATGCATTTTGCTGTTGAAATAATCCAGCAATCTTTATGGGTCCTATGAGAGCTATTAGCTAACTAATTCAAGTTGCAAGACGGACACAGCTGTTATGAAGAGTGGTAGTACAGGTGTACTGATGGTATAAAATTAACGCGGAGCTTACGCGAATTTATTAGGATACACATAACTGAGAAGTTATCTAATTGTGTGCGTGTGTGGGCTTTGCTCATTATCTTTGTGCCTCTCTCATGAAGTTTTACAAGTTCAACGCTTGTTGCTTTCTTCATTTATGAAATTTCAAATGCCAAATGTAGGCTGTCAAGCTAAGCACTGAAGGGGCGCTTTCAGACAATCAGTGCTTAAGGCAGTGAAAAGATTGAGTTGGAGTGGTTGGACAGCAAGATAAAGAGATCCAGAATTAAAGGGGAAAAAATGAAGTACAAGACTCTTAAGGTGGAACTAGGAGAAAGCCCTACAGTTGCAGTTAGAAGGAACAGTTCGAGAGGTTGGACAGCAAGACTGGAGAAAGGAAACGGGAATGGAGGTACAGCAAAAGGCTGACAACTGGTTGGAGGTAGGGGCCGAAGGGATGCTGCTAACACCCTATAGTAATGCCTACAGCACACCGCGAGAGGTACACTGACGGCACTAATTGGATCTAGTTTCTCCTGTTGATTTTATTTAATAATTTATTTTTTGAATCCTATGAAACCTGTAATAGTCAGCAGTAAGCAGCTACTAACGAATCCGTAATGGGCATGGCGGACATTGTGTTTGGGCATTTTTGGAAGTGAAGTTAGTAATCCTACCAGATCAACTAGTTAGTAATTGCTTTTCATCTGTAATAAATGAAAATATCATACCATATATAATAGCCTATTTGAATTAGTAAAGCAATAAGCAATTGATTTATACTGCTACTCAGAGTTCCTGACAGCACTATAAAGCAGTATACAAGCGACAGGTTAATAGTAGTAGCCTTGAGGTATGAGTTGTGAATATTGAGATTTATAAATGCATATGATATGCAAACCAAGTGCCATTGTTTTAACGAGATGATAGTGAAATGTTCACGCCGTTTCTTTTAAAAGGATTAAGTTATGCATAAACTACTTGTAAAATAGTTTTCATATTATGAAGATCTCCGTATCTCATTTTGCCATTAACACGTTGACCTACAAATCCGTATGTAGAATAACACACCTTGGAAAATGTTAAAGATTAAGAAATTTGACTTAAAAGATTGATTTCTAACAGTGGCAATGAGTTTCTGTATGTTTGGTCTTTCCATTGGGCATGTAATGATTTCCCATCCTTAAAAGACAACCATCTGATTGGGCATGATTTAAACTCTACATTTTCCTGGAAAAAACGATAAATTGCCTTACAACGTTAAAGAAGTTAGTTGTGATACCTGGGAGATCATTTTTACCCATCAACAAAGAGAAAATCACCTTCCTGAAGAGGAGAGGAAAATATCCAGTTTTTCCCGGTCATGCTGGAGGAAAAACCAGTCTTCATTTTGTTTGTTTGATCCTGATCTGTGCTTAGAGGTTTAGCATTTCTGTCCTGGTATCGTGTCAGTTCTCTCAGTGTTTCGAGGAGGGAACCTCTTGAAGACAGTCCTCATGAGTTTCCCCCTTGGACATGCTCTCTATTGTTATATCCTCCAGTGCCAGGTTATCTGATCAAATTTTCATGAATCAAATGTGTTGTTATATGAACTGCATTTCCTTCTTGTAGCTGGGAGTTTTAGACTGAATTCAGCAACAGGTTTTAGTACTTATGTTTTATACTTATTTATAGTCTATAAATAAATGTAAGACTCCAAAACTATACAACCTGCAGTGTAGGTTCTCTTGAAGGAATGAAGGATAATTTACTGTGAAATTCTTTCTCGTAACCCATCTATTTTGTTTGGACAGGCTTATAATCTAAGTTCACGTAAGAAACGGATATTATTTTAAGAGTATGACAAAATTTGCTCATTTCATTGGAATCCTATTTCTCTTTCTACTGTAATCTGTTATAAAAAAATTGCTTTACTTTGTCATTTTTCCTGCGAAGTAGTATCTGAACATTTAACAAAATGATTATACATATTTCTTTGAAACATTAGTAGGAAAGGTTTAAAATGTTTCCTGTACAAGTATTCAGTTTGTTATTTAGGTAATTCTTATCGGAAGAATATATTCTTCAACAAGTAAGGATTTTTTCGGAGACAGAGTATTATTCTTAAGTTCGACGCCTCTACAATATATTATTACCATATTGAAGGAGGTATGTGGACTTTCTTCTTTAAATGTATGAAAACGTTTGCTGGAGTTTTCTAACGTCAGTGGTTTGGGTAACTAAGTGACCAGTGTGAAAATGCAGATTATAATGAAAATGATGGTGAAGTATGAAGAGTGAAAAGACAACAGACTGTCATCAGCTACATCAGTTTCAATATTGATGTTTTTGATAATTAGGGCGCAAGAAAATATTAGGGACACAAGACTGAAATTAAATATAATGACGCCAGTATAGTAAGATTATATTTTTCGTGGGCAGAAGAGTAAAGAAGCTATTGGCACTCTACGTGAAATGTTTACTAGGGAAATGGAGTTTAGGAAAAAGAGCAAAATACTGCACATGTTCACACCGGCAAGTCAGTGGAATCCTGTCTTTTTGGCATTCCTAAGATAACTGTTTTCATCCTTGCCAAC
>NC_089752.1:68527819-68537819 GCF_040412425.1 Macrobrachium rosenbergii
TATGTACGAGGTTGAAGTATTATCATCGTAATGAAAAATGTTACTATTTTTTTTAATTACTGAGGAAATTTTTTTGTCTTATAATATTCTCTCTACTTTTCAGGTATGGCGTTCTTCGCGGTAAACTTATCAAAGAGGGACCCTGCTCATCTTGATGATTTGATTTTTATAGAGATGAGTATTTGCATGTACAGTACTTGCCCATTTTGAATGTCAAAGTGAATGTGCTGATAATTAGGCAGATTAAGATCTCGTGTACAAAATTCAGGAAAACATTGGCACTGATTAATGTAATAGGTATAAAAAATGGTTGTCAAATAGCTCTTTATAGTCTGTCCTTCAGGAGCTTTCAGAAAAATCACACGTCAGCATTACAGCAGATAAATTAAGTTTTGGACTGGCAAGGACGCCAGTATGAGGAGTTCTGATGCTGTTTTGAAAAATTCGTCATGGAGGAAGTTTATGTCAATGCAGAGTTTTATTGTTTTTGAATCCTGATGTTAATGGAAAGCAGGAAATGGTTTGCAGACAACAAAAGTTGTGAAAAGACGAGCTCGAGGGAAGATTTGCCAGCTATAGCATTGAGTATTTATCAGATTTGTCTGGCTAATGGAGATTTATTGAAAATGGAATGGTTACTGAGGGGGTCTCTTAATGAGAAGAGAGATTTTAGTACTAAGTGGCCAGTTGCAACCGATGTAGGAGTGTCTTTTCAGGTTTGGAATAGTTTTTGAGAACTTTTCCATATACCAGGTATTGGAATAATATGCATACACAGTTGATTGGTCAGACAGGGATAAAGGGTTTTATTTAGTATTTTATTTATTGATTAGAGCGTTCGCTAAAAAGATGGAAAAGAAGACGCTTAGAACTTTGATACTTCATATGTAGAAATCAGCTGGTTTTGCCCCATTCTCCCCCAAAAAAAAAAACCGATTTACGCATAACAGTTGAAAGAGTGAGAATTTTTTTGTTTATGATTGGAAACATTTGTAATCAAAGATCCATATCTTTGGATTTTGCGTATTCATGCTTTTTTGAGAATGAGGGAATTACAGTTCAGGGCTTTGTTTGACATGGTTATATGTACTAGGAGAAGTAAAGTTGGCATGTAGAGAAATTGGCAGTAATTGGTTATTGCTAAAGCCGTAAGACCATAAAGTCCTGTTAAAAACTCAGAACCGTAAAAAAGTAAAATTGAAACCGGCTACAAATCATTAGGGTAAACCTTTAACTTATTCTGGAATGATGGAACTGTTTATAAATGTTTAAACTTTTCCTTCCAGATATTCTAAATATGCATTACACAATTTGAAGTGGGTGTTGCTACTGTTTGTGCTATTTCCGGTATCCGGATAAATTGTAAATGGAACATAATACATTCCGGTTGATTGTTGTGAGTTAGATGAAGATTATAGTTGTAGAAGCGATGTGCATTTACAGCCACATTTTCACTCCCTCCTCCTTAACTAAATCTTACTGATATTATATCGATTAACACAAGGTAAGATACTGCAGCCGGGCGTAATTCATTCGGCTTTTTAAATTTTCAGCCAGATCCTTTTGTAGGAAAGAGAGGTCAGCTTGCGGGGATCCTGAGCAAAATGCCTGATGCAATATTCTCAGAAATAAAATATTTTATGGCCTCATTTTTGAAGTCTTTTTCCCCGAACTGAAGCTTTTGTATCATCTCGGCTTTTCATTCCATTTTGTCATTCGCAGCTCGTTTTTCCTCGTATGTTCTTTTGTAAGGAAGGCTTACAATGGTATATCATTTAGTAATAGGAAGTACGTTAGAAAAATGAGCAATATATCAGAGAATTCTTTTACATCTTGAATAATGTTGTCGTTGAACTGACGGGTTGATAGATTGGTGTGAGTAATTAGTGTCGCAACACGAAAGGTTATCAACGATATAGTTTTCTAGAAACCGATGAATTTAAGAACACTGAAGTAACATTAGGTCAGTTACAATAAAATTTCGCAATGTCTTGGTTGGATCAAATCAAATTGACCTCATACTAGCGTGGGCCTTTGTCAATGGGCTGCCTCAAATGTGGTAAGGTGTTACTAAAGGGAATAGACGGCACGGTACGGACCTCTGGACTCGGGCTAAGAAACCGAGAAGTTAAAAAATGTCTTTAATGGGAATTTACCAGTGTTGGCTGATGTACGTAGCAAAGAAAATAATACCGAAATCACGTACATGGTGCATTGAAAGGGGATGAAGAGTGAAAAGGTCATAAGTACACTGAAAGTAAAGTAAATAGTTCAGTTTGTAGCTCCGAAATAGTTCATACTGCTGCCGTAAAAGTCAGGGAAAAATGTTCGTATAGACTGGATTCAACTCAAACGGTTGGAGGATAAATGAGGGGAAACAACTTTACGCACTTTTCTAACCTGGTACCTAGTATCACACACACACACATATATTAATATATATATATATATATATATATATATATATATATATATATATATATATATATATATATATATATATATATATATATATATATGTAATGCTTCCTACCTGATTAAACTTGTAACCTACTTTTTATTTCCTTTGCATATTTTCCTTTGGGATTGGGCGAGAAAATGTCATTTGATTGAGTGTTCATAATTATATATATATATATATATATATATATATATATATATATATATATATATATATATATATATATATATATATACATACATTATCTACTATATATATATATATATACATATATATATATATATATATATATATATATATATATATTATTTACATGGTTATTTACATATACATGTATATTTATATATAAATATATACACACACACACACACACACATATATATATATATATATATATATATATATATATATATATATATATATATATATATATATATATATATATATATATATATATATATATATATATATATATATATATATATATATATATATATATATATATATATATATATATATATATATTATTTAAATAATTATATATACGTGTGTGTACTCATAAACTCCTCTGAATATCGATTTCACTATACTTTGGAAATATTTAATCTAAGAATTTGGCTTGAATACAGTTATAAACAGTCGACTTGACCGTGTGGATATCAAGAGAGATGTTAGTTGATTTTGCCTCTGTTGTACATAATATTGTAGAATTCAGGCTCTGTACTTGGAATTGACATAAACCCATCGGAACCAAGGAGCCAAGTTCTAATCCCGGTTGAACCAGATTCCCTTATCAGTGATAATTCAACTTTTGTGCATGTTATTCCCAAGGTATTATTAATTCGATATTAAGTGATTTCTGGGGATTAATATTTGTGTATGAGTGATAGCATTCACACACACATACCAGATATATATATATATATATATATATATATATATATATATATATATATATATATATATATATATAATACATCTATGTATATATATGTATATATATGTATATACGTAAAGTATATATATATATATATACATTATTATGATTCCATTTTAATTGGTTAATAGATTATGGCAAATACAAAAGTTGAATAATTCACTGGAATTGATAGGACACTGTATCTGTGTTTCTTGAAATAAAAGCAACTAAAGCTATTTTGGTACTCATATTTTATTCTTAGTATTGTTCATACTTGAAGTTGCCCTCATGTGTTTGTTCACTATTCACAATCATCATAAATATGAGAGAGAGAGAGAGAGAGAGAGAGAGAGAGAGAGAGAGAGAGAGAGAGAGAGAGAGAGAGAGAGAGAATTTTTCAGGTAACTTAATTATACCGCTGAAAGGCCGTTCTATTCCCATGATGAGACACCCGTTTATATGAAATAAAAAGCATACATAAATTGTATATTTTTGTTGGACGTTTCCCAAGTGAACTGTTCTTTGAGACTGCGACAAAATATTCCCCGTTTATTTTTAGTGATAGGGTTCTTCCGTGTATATCGGAGAAATTTCATAGCATTTCAGGTTTTGTTCTGGTTGTGTAACATGAGGAATTCTTGGTTTTGTTTTTAATGATGAGTTTATATATATTCGTTCTTAATTTACTGGCAGTACTTTTAATAATCTCGTTTTCTTACTTAATCATTAATGTCGCTTGCTTTATACCCCATTAATTTTCGTATGATTTCGTGTGGCTCGTATTGAAAAGGACTGCCGAAATGACGGGCGTCCAAACACGTAAGAATACCGGGATGCCGGATGTGGTCTAAAAGAAAACCCGATAATCGTTAATGTGGATGTTTTGATTGTGTACAGTTGATGAATTATTGGGTTTCTTTATAATGATCCTTCTTTATGGAATCACTTTTTGTTATTATATCGGAATGGGCGGGTCTTCATGTTTTCATTTTCCGTCAGTGAAGCGGATCTTTTTCAGAAGTTTGCGTTCGTTTGCAGGCGACATCTTCATGTAAATCTGAGTACTTTTAACCTTTGTGTTCACCTTAAAAGCCTAAATGCTGTGTGAGATTACAGATTTGTTTTTTCATACCGTTCATTGTAACTGTCAATAATAAAAAAGATTATTTTTTTCTCATTTGTAAGCGCCGGTAGAAGAAATGTGGAGTCGATTTGCGTGTTCAGCTTCTTCGTGCATGTGGCCGTGTTCTGTTCATTGTCAAGTGTGTCGTGTCATTTATTGTAGCTTTTCTCGACTTCGTAAAAGAAAATAACAGTCGCTAATACGTCTAGATCTCGGCTACAGTTATCTTTTCTTTCCTAACTATATTTTGGCTCAAATATTTATAATATCACTAATTAATATCCCCCTGTATACAGACTTCAACCTGGAGAGATGAACTAAGAGTATTGTGAGTATCACGTGGTAGAATCTAATTTTATTCGCGGAAGGTGCGCCAAGTCTTTCACTTCAAGGAGGAAGTGATAAATGAGACGACGGGGTTTGATACCAGAGGAGTATTGGCCTCCTCGAAGGTTAGTTTGTGTGGGGTGGTAAGATCTCGGGGTTAGGATCCTGGGAGACCGAAAGTGCCACTCCAACCTCTCGAGCACATCTTCTTAAGTAACATCTGCTCAAGTTTCTCGGGATGTTTTTCTCTTTGAGACTTCTCATCCTTTGGCAGTAAAGCCGCTGTATCTCATGCAACAACGTTTTCGATTGAGAAACCGATATTCTTTTCATAAACAGTGAATGCTGGTGCACCGAAATGTCGAGAGTCAAGATTTTCAATAAGTATTTTGTATTTTAGAATTACAGATATCCTCGTAAGAATCTCGTGAACATGTACAGTAGAAGGACTATTCCTGTTTTTGAGTTCTTCGGAATCATTTTTAATTTCTTCGGGTGTTATAGAATGCAGGTATGTACAAGATGCATATGCTACTTTAGAGTAAAATTAAGGACATTCTTTGTTTAAAGGAATGAATATCGTTAAAAATACACAAATTCATAATGATCCGAATTTTTTTGACAAAGTAGTTAATTTACTTTGTAAGACTTTATGATACGTGATGTAAAACATTCACGTGTGGGAGTTTGTCATTAAATGCTTACAACTCTGAAGCAGTGATGATCACTGGTCTGATTAAACTACTTTATAATAATTATAATAATAACGACAAAGCGGTGATACCATACCTAATAGACATTTATGAGGAACTTATTTTAGGAATGAGTGCCCTGCTTCTCATAAGTCCAGTAGAGTGTGGATGTGACGAAATTCAGACAACAAAGGTTTGTGGTAAGCATAACAATTTTTGATGGAGGAGGTGATAGCAAGGCCTCCTTTGTGTTCGTTCGTTGCCAGTTTTAATGCTCACCGTGGAGTCAAGTGGTTGAATTCTGTATCTCACTGATTGCCATGAGTGAACAACTCTCGATTTTTCATCAGAATTTGGCTCTGAGCAAATCTTAAATCATAAATGAGGCTACCGAATGAGTGTCTCAGTGTTTTAACAACCACAGTAGGTACTCCAACTCGGACCTCTATCATGAAATGATTTTTTTAGTAATGGAAACTGGGCAGAGTTTTCTGGATATGTATTGCTCTTATAATATATATATATATATATATATATATATATATATATATATATATATATATATATATATATATATATATATATATATATATATATATATATATATATATATATATATATATATATAGAGAGAGAGAGAGAGAGAGAGAGAGAGAGAGAGAGAGAGAGAGAGAGAGAGAGAGAGAGAGAGAGATATTATATATTATATTATACATATCCAGAAAACACTGCCCAGTTTCCATTACTGAAAGAAATTATTTCATGATAGAGGTTCCAGTTGTAGTACCTACTGTGGTTGTTAAAACACTGAGACACGCATTCGGTAGCCTCATTTATGATTTAAGATTTGCTCAGAGCCAAGTTCTGATGAAAAATCGAGAGCTGTTCACTCATGGCAATCGGTGAGATACAGAATTCAACCACTTGACTCCACGGTGAGCATTAAAACTGGCAACGAACACAAAGGAGGCCTTTCTGTCACCTCCTCCATCAAAAATTGTTATGCTTACCACAAACCTTTGTTTTTTGAATCTCGTGACATCCACACTCTACTGGACTTATGAGAAGTAGGTGCTCATTCCTAAAATAAGTTCCTTATAAATTTCTATTAGGTATGGTATCAGCACTGAGGCAATCATTCGGTTCAAGCCATTACTAGTCTTGTGGGTAGTCTCATTTATGATTTGCTCACAGCCAAATTCTGATGAAAAATCGAGAGCACTTCACTCATACCAATCAGTGAGATACAGAATTCAACCATTCTCTACGGTGGGCATTGAAACTGGCAACGAACACAAAGGAGGCCTTTCTATCACGTCCCCCATCAAAATTTGTTATATAAAGTTTCGAGCAAATTTGAATAGGATGTTGAGGTACTATTCATATTCTGATTGTTCATAGTTGTATGAAGGAGTCTTGACTTTTTAAAGGAAAGTTTTGTCAGCATAATGGACAAGTGAATGCCGTTTTGGGCATAAACTACTGAATTAAGACGGAGCCTGGTTCAGTGATGATTGCTAACATCCTAATTTGTAGAAAAGAATGTTTATCATTCACGTGAAATAAGTCTAATAATTCGGGCCAGCCCCTGGAGAGCTGTTAATCAGCTCAGTGGTCTGGTAAAACTAAGGTATACTTACTTTGGAAGAGGAATAGATCTGATCTGACCTGACTCAGAATAAGTCATGCTGAACGAAGACCGTAGCTTAGATACAACTTTAAAGCTAACATTAATGGTGGGCTATTCTCAGATCTACACTTTTTGGTGTAGACTACTTCACTTGAACCAGATGGTAGTGTCACTCAGTGTCCAAAGGAAAAAGCAACTCTTTTGCCTGATGTTTTTATCACAGAGCAGATATTGTGAAACTCTGTGTGCCTAATTCTTGTTTTCACCACAGTTTTGCAGGCTTGTCTTCTTGGGGCTAGACTAAGTAGTTGAGCCTATCGGCTCTGTAATGTTAAATATTGTACTTGATGTTGATGTATGTGGAAGTGTGGGACGAAATTGGTATTTAACGTTGATTTTTTTGTAAAGTCTGCTGATTACTTAGTTGTATGTTGTCCTAAGTTTTAAGTTAGAAAAGTTTTCCATTTTGGAACTGCTTAAGAATTAGCAAGATTACTCCATTAACTTAATATGGAGTGGTTGTTCATGTCCTGCCAATTACAGCCCAGTTTTTATCATTCCAAGATTATCAAACGTTTTTGAGCATCTGTCGGCAAAACTTCAGAATGCTTATGTAGAAAAAAATAATTTTTCCTAGTTTACAATCTGGGTTTTGCAAGGGTCTGTGCGTGTGTGTGTGAGTTGCACTTCTTTTAATTTCCTTTGTTGTATAAAAATCACTAGATTCTAGTTATGAAGTTTGTAATGATTGGCCTTGACTTTGAGTGAGTTTGTAATGATTGCCCTTGACTTTAAGTACTGCTTTTGGCCATTGTAATTTTGATACTCTAATTTTGAAACTTGGACAGAGAGTGTTTGAGGTATATTTTTTAATATAATTGAATTTTCAAATAAAATATTGCAAATCAAAAGTTGATAGTCCTTTTAGTGACTAAAGGTACGTAGTCTTTGGTGTTCCTGAGGATGATACTACATTATCTGCATTGACGCCACCTCACATATAGACCTGGCGTTGCATTCTCTTAGAGATTTAAATAAGATTAGAACATGGTGCAGAGTTAGCAACGAGATTGATTACCAAATAACTGAAAAATATGAGGTCTAGGACATTGATTTCTTCACCAAGTCTTTTTATTTGGAAAAATTTTCTTTAACAGTTTGCAACTCATTTAATATTATTAATTTCAAGTTCACTTTTGAGAGACTTATCTGGTCTATCGCTATTTTAGTTGCACAAAAATTGCGTACTGGAAAAAGCCTTTCAAAGATTTTAAAGACCCTTCCTATTTATAGAAAATCTTTTAATTTTTTCTATTCTGTCATGTTTTGAATATTATCACTCCCGATTTGGTCTCTAGTGGCTGCCTCACGTCTCAGATTGTTGGATAAAATCGTGACTTCCATTAATTTTTTTTATCCAAATTCCAACTGTTAAACTGACTGTCATTTGTGTAGCTCATTCTTCATGCTATTAAAGTTTTATCATTCTGATAATCTTTTGCATTCAGATCTGACTATACGATCCAGCCTGCCATTCTAGACATGCAGTTAATTGTAACACTTTTCCCCTTTCTTTTGTTATGTTCAACATTGCAGTTTTCTAGAAATTTTGTTACAGTTGCAACCAAATTATGGAATGATTTTCTTAGTCACGTAGTTCCTCCATTCAGTGCCTCCTTTTCTCAATGAACTCGTGTTCTTGCCTCTCACTCTCCATTTGTTATCACTCTGCTTTCTGTGTTGGTTCTCTTATTTCTTAAGTGTCATCCGCTGCTGCAGTGATCCGATTAGGACTGATACTTCCTCCATGGCTGCTTTATTGGCTGCCGAAATGGGTTCTTTCTCCATCGGAATATAATGACACTCCGCAGGTTTGCAGTTGCCCCCAAGTGTGCCCCATGATGCTGTTGCATCTTTATTCACTTTTCAACTTACCTGTGGATGGCATTTATGTAGTGTAGGCAAGAATCAAACATGCAGGAATGAAATAGTGTTTAAACGACAACTTTTGAAAACTGACTACTCTCACTTTATGTGAACCATTGACTGTTGTTTTGATGGGTCATAATGCATTTGTAAGGTACCGGAAGAGGTCAGGTTGCAGGCGAAATGCCAGTTCCATTTTGCCTCAGGATTTTTTATGGTTAATATATGCATGTGATTTTAGTACCTACAGAAAATTAATCTTGCAAGTACAAAGGATTTTTACCGTAGAGAAGGACAATATTGGAAATTTAATTCTTCGGACATAATGTGTATTGAAAACGAACAGTGCTTTTAAATTGTAAATTCATAGGAAATATACTGATATGTTTAATTATGAGTTCCTCGTCTTTCATTACAAATAACTTGAACGAATCTGTTAAAGTCTTGTTTTTTCACGTATGGTTAGGGATGTTAGCCACGTACATGTGGATGACAATGTAAACAAAATTTACTGTTTACGCCGTAAATTTTGTTTACATGTCATCCACATGTACATTATCACTATTTACACAGTGATAATGTTTGTGACACAGAATATATTGATGAATGTTTCAGATAGTACAAGTCATCTTTTATTCTCTAGTATTCACTCGACGGTAGCAAAACTAAAACCGCCATTCCATATATCCCCATTTCTAAAAATGAAGTTCAACTACTTGAAATTTTCAGTGTTCGATCCTCTTTTTTGTTTTTATTTCCGTTCACAGTAGGTTAGATGTCAGTAAAAAAAAGAAACTTGAAATAAATATGTCGAAGGTGCTGTTCACCAGTCCCCATACTTTTTCGTTAGCCATAAGAAGAAGAAGAAGAAGAAGAAGAAGAAGAAGAAGAAGAAGAAGAAGAAGAAGAAGAAGAATGAGGG
>NC_089752.1:68540319-68567819 GCF_040412425.1 Macrobrachium rosenbergii
TGATGGAATGTTTACTCTGCCTGTTTGCTCTTGTACCAATGCATGCAAACGCAATTCCACTTTGCACTTCCTGTGATATATATACAGTATATACATATATATATATATATATATATATATATATATATATATATATATATATATATATATGAAAATAAGAAGGCCCATAAAACACTATTTAAACGTTGAAACCATATATTTCGGGCACTTGTTTCTGTGCCCCTGTTCACTGGTAGAATATGGACAGGTGGAAAGTTACAATGGTATATATGCACAAAAACATGAAGGTGTGGCCTTAGGCCTCCGATGTTAATGAGGTGGCGTTTCTTAAGAAGGAGGAGATTGACCAAATTCCTAGTGGTTTTGGCCTCATTAGCTCCCGTTTGGCGATGGATCTGGCGGTCGCGTTTCTTGGGTCATCTTCTTCAAAAGGGTGCGAGGATTAAGGTGTCAATGGCGTCCGATTTCCAATGTCCTCCTGACAGGTTCATATTGTTGGTTTGATTGATGATAGCAGATTCCAGCATCTTTCTTTTGTACGGACAGCTACTCTTGAAAACCAACTCCGCCCCACTCCAGTTAATGACATGCCCTGTATTTCTAATATGTAGGAAAATTCCCGAACTCTCGAAGCGTAACGTACTGATCTTTTGTGCTCTGTTATTCTTTGCGAGAGCGATCTACCTGTCTCGCCTACATAAATGTCATGACGATTACTACACGGTATCTTGTAAACTCCGGCTTCTTCCCTTTTGTTATTTAAGTATACGTTAACGAGCGAACTCCCGATGGATTTGGGATAATGGAAAATGAAAGGATTATCAGAACTGAGTTGCTCGGTGGCCTTTTGGATGTTTTCATCGTATGGAAGCTTTATTTTGTTGTTGAAATCTATTTGTCTGTTGTGAGTGGGACCTCTGTAGTATATTTTATTTGCTTTATTAATAGCCCTCTCGATAATGTGTGGTGGATAGAGCAGTTGCGTTAGGTGTTGGCGGATCGTGTTAAATTCTTGATCCAGGTACTCATTTGAACATATCTAAGTCCTCTGAGGAATAGGTTGCACCCTACCATGATTTTTACGGAGACGTCGTGGTAGCTTAAGAAATGAACCCAGTGACATTGAAGGTGGGTTTTCTATATACTGTAAATGCATACCTGTTCTGTTTTCTTATGATCAGTACATCTAGGAACTGTAGTTTTCCGTCCTTTTCCCATTCTGTTTTAAATTTTATGGTCGGAACTAAGAAGGCCAATTTAGCCTATTAAAAATTCCTTAAAGTCCCCAGCTATTGTCCCAGAAAGGGATATCATCTACATATCTTTTAGATCATGTTATGCTAGGTTTGATAGACGACAAAAGTTCTGTTTCAAAATATTCCATGTACAAGTTTGCTAGAAGGGGTGATAGGGGACTTCCCATGCTTAGCCAAATTTTTGTTTGTAAAATTACCATTGAAAGAAACACGTTGTTAGTTACACAGAGGTTGATAAGTTTTAAAGTTTTATCTATGCCAAGAGGAAAATGGTCTTCATAAAGTTGTAACTTCCTCTCTAAGAAAAAACAACACGTCTTGCAATCGGGACTTTAGTAAATAATGAATCGACGTCTAGACTGAGCAGTTTGATGTTGTTTGAGGGATGTTTAAACTATTAAATTTTTGTATGAAATCTTCTGCATGTTTGACGTGGGAGGATGAGAAGGTTCCTAGAAAGGGTGATAACAAGTCTGCGAGCCATTTTGATAATTTGTACATGAAAAGAGCCCTGCTAGATATTATCCAGCGTAAAGGAATCCCCATCTTTATGTGTTTTTCAAAACGTAAAAATAGGGAGAGAGGGGTTGATTACCTTGAATGTCTCTAGTAATTCTATGTCTTTTTATTGCCCTCTATGGTTCTAACTGATTTGTTAAACTGAGCAGCAATATTTGTTGTGGGATCTTTCGTTAATTTGTCATCTTAAGGTCTCCGCATCGTTTAGAAGTTCTTGAACTTTATTGATGTATGTCTCCTTGTCTAACAGAACTATTTTCCCGTCTTTGTCAGATTTTGTGATGATGATATCCCCCCTTTTTCTTAAGCTAACTAATGCATTTTGGAATCTTAGTTAGCTTAAGAAAAAGGGGGGATATCATCATCACAAAATCTGACAAAGACGGGAAAATAGTTCTGTTAGACAAGGAGACATACATCAATAAAGTTCAAGAACTTCTAAACGATGCGGAGACCTACGACAAATTAACGAAAGATCCCACAACAAATATTGCTGCTCAGTTTAACAAATCAGTTAGAACCATAGGGGCAATAAAAAGACATAGAATTACTAGAGACATTCAAGGTAATCAACCCCTCTCCCCTATTTTTACGGCCTCCTGAAAACACATAAAGATGGGATTTTTACGCCCCATAATATCTAGCAGGGGCTCTTTCATGTACAAATTATCAAAATGGCTTGCAGACTTGTTATCACCCTTTCTAGAACCTTCTCATCCTCCCACGTCAAACATGCAGAAGATTTCATACAAAAATTTAATAGTTTAAACATCCTCAAACAACATCAAACTGCTCAGTCTAGACGTCGATTCATTATTTACTAAAGTCCTGATTGCCGACGTGTTGTTGTTTTTCTTAGAGAGGAAGTTACAACCATATGAAGACCATTTTCCTCTTGGCATAGATAAAACTTTAAAACTTATCAACCTCTGTGTAACTAACAACGTGTTTTTTTCAATGGTAATTTTACAAACAAAAATTTGGCTGTAGCATGGGAAGTCCCCTATCACCCCTTCTAGCAAACTTGTACATGGAATATTTCGAAACAGAACTTTTGTCGTCTATCAAACCCCATAACATGATCTGGCTTAGATATGTAGATGATATCTTTACTTTCTGGGACAATAGCTGGGGGACTTTAAGGAATTTTTTTAATAGGCTAAATTCAGCTAGTTCCGACCATAAAATTTAAAACAGAATGGGAAAAGGACGGAAAACTACTGTTCCTAGATGTACTGATCATAAGAAAACAGAACAGGTATGCATTTACAGTATATAGAAAACCCACCTTCGCTGTCTCCTACATTCATTTCTTAAGCTACCACGACGTCTCCGTAAAAATCATGGTAGGGTGCAACCTATTCCTCAGAGGACTTAGGATATGTTCAAATGAGTACCTGGATCAAGAATTTAACACGATCCGCAACACCTAACGCAACTGCTCTATCCACCACACATTATCGAGAGGGCTATTAATAAAGCAAATAAAATATACTACAGAGGTCCCACTCACAACAGACAAATAGATTTCAACAACAAAATAAAGCTTCCATACGATGAAAACATCCAAAAGGCCACCGAGCAACTCAGTTCTGATAATCCTTTCATTTTCCATTATCCCAAATCCATCGGGAGTTCGCTCGTTAACGTATACTTAAATAACAAAAGGGAAGAAGCCGGAGTTTACAAGATACCGTGTAGTAATTGTCATGACATTTATGTAGGCGAGACAGGTAGATCGCTCTCGCAAAGAATAACAGAGCACAAAAGATCAGTACGTTACGCTTCGGAGAGTTCGGGAATTTTCCTACATATTAGAAATACAGGGCATGTCATTAACTGGAGGGGGCGGAGTTGGTTTTCAAGAGTAGCTGTCCGTACAAAAGAAAGATGCTGGAATCTGCTATCATCAATCAAACCAACAATATGAACCTGTCAGGAGGACATTGGAAATCGGACGCCATTGACACCTTAATCCTCGCACCCTTTTTGAAGAAGATGACCCAAGAAACGCGACCGCCAGATCCATCGCCAAACGGGAGCTAATGAGGCCAAAACCACTAGGGAATTTGGTCAATCTCCTCCTTCTTAAGAAACGCCACCTCCTTAACATCGGAGGCCTAAGGCCACACCTTCATGTTTTTGTATATATACCATTGTAACTTTCCACCTGTCCATATTCTACCAGTGAACAGGGGCACAGAAACAAGTGCCTGAAATATATGGTTTCAACGTTTAAATAGTGTTTTATGGGCCTTCTTATTTTCATATTACACTGTAGTATTACAGGAAAAGACATTCATATATATATATATATATATATATATATATATATATATATATATATATATATATATATATTTATATATATGCGTATATACACATATACAATATACATACACACATATATACACATGCATATACACACAGATATATAATGTGTGTATATATATATGTATGCATGTGTATATACAGTATAGGTATTATATATATATGTATATATATATATATATATATATATATATATATATATGCATGCATATATGTCACTAAATAGCGCTTGACATTGTACCTCGAAAAATGTGTTGAAATAACACGAAAGCGCTTGGCACTCCTACTTTTATTTTTCCTGTGGCCTTGGCTGAATATATATATATATATATATATATATATATATATATATATATATATATATATATATATATATATATATATATGATATTTCGCGTGATATACACTATATGGCTCTTAATTTAAGTGGCAGTTAATGAGAGAATGAGTTTCATTCCTCAGGTGGTTTGAGCTTTCATCCAAGATGTTGAAAGCCGCTAGCTGTGCGCTAGTACTTCAAATCAACTTGGGTGCGAGGTTTAACTGCTTGAGGGTTGAAACTTATTCTCTTATTTAACTGCTAGTTACACCAATAATATACATATATATATATATATATATATATATATATATATATATATATATATATATATATACATACATACATACATACATACATACATACATACATACATACATCATTTATATGTATATATATACACATATATATATATATATATATATATATATATATACATATATATATATATACATATATATATATATATATATATATATATATATATATATATATATATATATATATATATATATATATATATATATATATATATATATATATATATATATATATATATATATATATATTTATATATATATATATATATATATATATATATATATATATATGTTATATATTTTATATATATATTACTCTTCCGTATTTGTAACTCTACAGGTTCTGTCGTTCATAGTCATGCCGTTGCCTGGTTTAAACTTTTCAGAATGAAACCATGTAGCACAACTTACTTTCAAGGAATATCATCCTTTTGTAAGAATTGTAATTGAGTTTTGATCAATAACGATGGTATAGAAATTGGAGCTTCAGTGTGTGTAGTATTATGGGTAGGGTTCCTAACGTCTTTTTTTTTTTTTAAAGGAAACATGATTCCCTGGGAGGCCTTTATTGTTTTGTTTGGTGAAAAGGTCGCAGGACTGTACTTACTAAGGGATTCAGAGACGACGAAACATGGTTTTTCGGCAACACCTTTTTATCAAAGAATCGGATAAAGGTAAAAGTTGGCAAGTGTATATTTTATAACCCTGCCTAATTTTTGCAAGTATTAGCTAGTACCTAAGTTCGATAGTTTTGATATTTATTGAGTAAAATGAAGTCGCCGATGCCAGAACCGAGAAAATCACTGACAAGGATCCTAAAGCAATTCGGGACGTAAACATATGACGTCATGAGGCTCCGCCCATCCTCCAGGTAGGCGGTGAATGGATATACTTACACAGTCTAGGCTTTAAAAAATTCGATAATGTCCAGCAGGATATGGAAATTGGAATTGTCCCCGTGGTTGCAAGACTGCATTTGTGGTACAGATTGCCACTTTGTATACAAACGAGAAGACTCATGGCAAGATTTAATATAGCGTGAATGGGGAATTATTTCTAGTGTGGGTAATAGTTACTTGGCCACCCCAGAAGTGTGGGCAGGAGCTGTTAGACAATATCCATGAGAGCGTGGAACCAGTGACCAGTCATCATTGACATCGCTATCGACTTTTAGGACTGGGATGATTACCTCTTCCTCTAGTGTGACGATGAAGACATTTTGTAAACAATTTTGTATACTGTTAAATGTTTTATTTGTAAATATAAAACATTTATTAAAACCGTGATTATGACAATATGTTCATCATTCAAACTGATTCCAGTACATTTTCCTTTCCATGCATATCAATATAAATCGTGTTACATTTGATTGATGTTAAGTAGGTAAATAATTGCTTGTCCTCAAAATCTTGACTCTTACCATTACCTTTTGTTTGCAACGAGTACACGAGCGCTGTTTAGGGTGCTGTATGATATAAAAAAAAAAAAAAAAATAGCAATGGGTTACATTAACTGAAATAAAACAATGGCGTTGACCTTTACACCTCTAAAGCCCTGTCCACACTAGCGGGCACTGCCCGATGGGCAAACACTGTTCCCATAACCCGTTCCACTATACTGACCGACCGAGTATGGAGCCAGAACGATGCGATTGTCTGGTAACACTGTTTCAGAAGCGAGAGAAAATATAAACAGCTGGAAGTGCCCGTCGGGTATGCCCGCTAGTGTGGACAGGCCATAACAATTGAGGGAAATGAGGTATCATTGCTTTTAGTTTGAATTCTACTTCTAGTGACCGCTCCTGACTTGCTGCAACTATAAGGCTATAGTGTCAAAACCTGAGGGAAAACTAAACGGATTGTCTTTTTGCATTCCCACCCTGAATAGATGTAGATCTAACAAATGAGCTATAGGCTGGTTCATTATGTGGATGAATTACATACACTGAGTTATTTGTAAAGTAGAAACAATACGAATATCAAGGAAATGGAAGAATTCCAAGCTAACAGCTTAGTCCCAACAACTGCTGTGGAAGTTGCGACGAAACTTCCACAAAATAATAATAATAATAATAATAATAAAATTATTGAGAATGATAATGCAGTCAAGGGGACGATGACATATCCTGCTCGCCATCGTTGACATCGCTGAAGCGTAGGATGGTTACTAATCCCCAAGGACAAGAGAGACGAGGTCTCACCAATTGGGTGGAGTCGCCGCCCACTTGGGGTAACTACGTAGGGGATGACGTATCTTAGAGGTACCTGCTCTTTCTCTTGGCCTTGTTAATATGAATTAGTGAATATGTCATCGGCAAGTGGGCAGAGCCACAGTGAAGAGACGTTTTCCCCATATGTAAACTTCTCTTCACTGTGGGTGGAGCCTCATGACGTCATAGGTTAGCGTCACTATTGTGTTCAAAACCTTACCTACGATTTTGATGGCTCTGGCATAGGAAACACACTTTTACTCTGATAAGTACCAGAACTATTGAACTTAGATACTAAATAGTACTTCCAAAAATTAAGTAGGGTTATAAAATATACACTTGCCAACTTTCATCTTTATCCGATGCTGTGATAAAAAGATGTTCCCGAAAAACCGTGTCTCATCGGCTCTGAATCCCTTAGTAGTATCAGCATTCTAGATGGTGATAACATGTCCTATGATATTGTCCTCCAACGTAACTTGATGGTCTTGGAGTTTAGAGGGCTTGTTTCGGAGAATAGCATAACATATGGTCAGCTGAACTTCCGTAGGCACCAGAAGAGTTGGAAGACCCACAACTATTTCGATGAGAACCAAGTGAAATGAGGCTGGAGACGAATGTAAAATAAAGAGCAGAAAAGTCATGAGGGCTATATTATAATAATGACATAATATAAAACTAATGGAATAATGGATTTCCAAGTCACGACATAACGTACATTACATAAACTATGCATATTTGTGTTTTCACCATGTGTGAAATGCCATGAGAGTAGTAAAGACGAGGCCCTTTAATCCGACTCGCAGTGCAATGTTGGTGTAACATAAAAGATATCACTCATCGAGCTTTGCATAACCATGTTTATATGACCAACATTCATTGTAATTAATAGTATTACTTTTGCTATTGTCATAATCATCCATATTTTATTGCAAATGTTATAAGTGTTAACTCTTGCATTTCCTCTTTGGCATAGGAGATTTTCCCTCTTATTTTGTTTTCTAATTGATGCCTGTGTGGTTGTTCGTTTGGGGAATTGACTCATACATTCTATTGGACGCTTTTTTAGCGCAGTGTTTCATGTTTGTCCATTTCAAACAATTTCTTCTATTTTTAATGTTCAATCATAGTGATTTTATTCAACGCTCGCAGATATAATTCTCCTTCATTTTGTTCTGTAGACTTATTGAAATTAATGATAAATGAGGTGTTTCTATACTAGTCAACAAAACTTTCTCGTGCTGCGGTTCGTTAGCTCTCTTCCCCTGCTGTGTTAAAGCGACATTTTGGATGCTATTCTTCACAGCTCCTTGGAGCAAGCGCCAAGAGTTATGAGTCTTTCCTGTGTTGTAAATTCGGAGTAAGGGGCATTGTGTTCACTTGGGTCAATAGACCGTACGAGTTTGTTATGAAAAAGGTTACTTGACTTCCAGGCTCCCGTTAGCAGTCTTTTCTTCCGGGTTATTGTTCATGTAATCCTTGGGTAACTTTCATAATTGTTAGTTTTCTGACTCTTTCTTTCATCGCGCAATTTACTTGGATGTAAAATCTATTTAATGCAAGTAAAATAATCATGGTTATCGCGGTAAAGACCTCACTCTACCCAGGAAGGTTCATTATGTTACCCTTCACCTGAATCCTGAAAAGCTTGGGCGTAGAAATCGAAACACTCCCATATCTATGGAAGTTCTAACTTAGGTAACTGAGAACCTCTCCTCTCACGGTTATACGAGTTAAAAGGTCATAAAAGAAGACAAATTAATTGGTAATTGGTCTTCAAGATATCCCATAGAGGGTAGTGCCTTCAGTGCACCTGACATGGTACACTGTAGGTTATTTACAGTTTTCCTTCAGCGCCTAGCTGCACCCAATTTTAGCCGTTTACATTCCCGCTGCCTTTCTTCAGTCTTGCTGTCCAACCACTCCAACTCCTTTTCACTGCCTTAAGTATTGCCTGGCTAAAAGTTGCCCAGCGTTTGGCTCGGTTTCAAAATGTAAGCCTCCGCATAGAAATTACTGTCTTATATATATTATATATATAAGCATGAACATATAGCCGAGCACGTCATAGGAAGTAAATGTCAATAGATTCAGTTAGTAAAAAGTAAAGTGTGAATATATAAATATGTTGAAGAAAAAGATTAAGGGGAAAATGGACGTGTTATGGAGTGTTCTAATCACAGCAGCTCAAACTCGAACTGTGCAGGACCTCGCAATATAGGCTGAGGCTAATCCACAGATCTGAGTACACTGGTTATATGGTCGCCACCCGGCTACAGATTGCGGCACAGGGATTCGAGCCATACGGATACACATAATCAAAGAAGGCGCCGTAAAACAGCTTAAAAACAGAGCAGCTCGCTCTCTCTCGAATTTGTGCATAAAAGTATCAGCAAAGATGCAGCTTTTTTAATGATGAGGACAATGTGTACCACGGTTTTAACCGCTTAGATTTTAAAGAGCTGTTGGAGTTGGCCTTTGTATTTAATGATGAAGTTTACATGCAAGTGGAAGGTGTAGGAATGGGTAATCCATTAAGCTGCATTTTTGCGGATATTTTTCTGCACAAATGTGAGAGAGATACAGAGCTGCTGGACAGCTGTCCCTCTGTTCTTAAGCCTTTATTTTATCTCCGTTATGTTGACGACACTTTTGTCCTTTTCAAATACCGTCACCTCTGTGATCAGTTTTTACAGTATGCTAATTCACTACATAATAACATTAAATTTATATATAAATTAGAAAATCATAACCAATTACCCTTTTTAGACACCATCGTCATCCGTGATGACAATAGATTTCATACTGGTGTGTTCCGCAAGAAAACCTTTACTGGTCTTGCACAGAATTTTTACAGTTCGTGCTTTTATGATTTTAAATTGAATTCCCTGTCCACTCTCCTCCACAAGGCCATAACACTTACATCCGATTGGCATCTTTTTCACAAGGAAATGGGTTTTCTCCATGATTATTTTAAATCCAACTGCTATCCATCCAATTTATTTCTAGAATATGTTAAGAAAACATTGGACAAGTCCTTTCACCCTCCTGCTACCACACACTTGGCACATAAATTAACATATATAAGTTTTCCATTCACGCATGACACCTCTTTCCTGCCCAATCTAAAAAGGATTTTAACGAATTATTTTCTTGCAGTTGACGTGAACCTCATATTTAAGAACCCAAGAACCATTGGCGGTATGTTTCGTCACAAAGAAAAACTGCCCCCTTTAATGCGGTCCGGTTTTGTTTAATTATTTACTTGCTGTCAATGCCATTGTCAGACATACTTAAAGTCAGATGTCACGCACATATTGGCGTTAGCTTTCGCACCGGTGCAAGTTGTCCAATCCCGAAACATTGAATATTAGAAATCACATAAAACTATGCAAAAGTAAAATAAACTATGACGATTTTAAGATTATACTAACCAGCCAACACGAACACTACCTCCCTATTCTTGAATCGTTAGCGATCAAGAAGCTTGTTCCTCTTTGAACAATTATTATTCCTCGTCCACTCCCCTGTATATAGCTTCAACCACATCCCACCTTATGTTTATTGTTTTTCATACAGCAACTGAAATTCGAGGAATAAGGTCTGTTAGTTGAAATATTCTAGTTCTGTCTCTCTTTTTTTTAACAATTTTATTTTAGGTTTACCTTTTGTATTGATGTTTTACTTTATCAAAATTTATTTGTACATACATTTTAACTTTTCTTGCTGTATTTGTGTATTTTACTTTGTATTTTTAGCCTTTAGGATGAGACAAGGATCTCGAAACGTAGGCCGTGATGAATAAAGGAAAACCATGTACCAAGCTGTCTGCTTTAGTGCCTTCTTGCGTATATGTACAGTATATATATATATATATATATATATATATATATATATATATATATATGTATAATATTATCGCCCCCCAACGCCGCTTGACATAAAGGGGCTCTGTGAAATTCCGCCACTCATGTCTTTCCTGTCCTTTGTCTTCCACAACGCTCCACTCATCTCCAGCCTCCTTTATCTTAGTTCTCATACAGGAGGGTATGGGTCTATTTATGCTGTTATATATATATATATATATATATATATATATATATATATATATATATATATATATATATATATATATATATATTATATATATATATATATATATATATATATATATATATATATATATATATATATATATATATATATATATATATATATATATATATATATATATATATATATATATATATATATATATATATATATATATATATATATATATACATACATACATACATACATACATACATACATACATACATACATATATACATATATATATATATATATATATATATATATATATATATATATATATATAATAGCAGTTATTTTTATCCGTTTCATATTTGTTTTTCTTAGGAGCAGACCCTGATGAGCATGTGTGTACACTGTGTACTTGCGTTATTAATAGGCAGTCTGTGAAAAAGAAGAAAAGCCTAAGGAAGCAAACTGTTGTAAGAAAAGACGTGAGGAAGATTTTAATTTTATTTGTACTTTTTCTTGGGCGAGGTAACGGAGTTTTGAATCTCGAGGCCCGAAGGGACAACACATGATTGTATACCTTCCAGAACCACCTGAGTGTTTACGTCTGATATAATGTTATGATGGTTTGCAATGAGAAGAAATGGCGAAGCATGAATATTATTTTGTTAGATGTTGTATCACTTTCATATAACTTGGACATGCCATCATATTATACTTCTGCCTTGATTTTCCCTAGGACTGAAGGATAATAATTGTGATGATGTCCCACTCAGATATTTACTCAATTTAATGATACTTGCAGAATAATGTTCTTTCCCCTTATATAACGGGTAAGTTTTAATGAACCTTCCTTCAATTTTTAATCATTTAGAGTATTTGGTTGGTATTATATAAAACCACATAATAGGCATAAAATTAGAATATTTTTCATGTAAATTTTCATATTTTAACTTGAAGTTAAACAAGATTTTTGACAATTCAAATGCTCTAAAGAAAAGTGGTATTCGACACGGTTGATTTGTTTATTTTTTGTTTGGCTTTTCTTGTGTTTTCTTGTTCGAAAAACCAGAAAACTTGCTCCAGAGTTCCAAGTAATTATGCGGGAAGGTCAGTCTTTGGACAGGGTCACTGTGTTTTATTTTGTTGCTTATGAACAAACACTAAGGAAGGGGGTTCCTAATGTGCAAAGGAAGGATCCTCTTAATTTTGTTTGGTGATCCTTGCAAGGAAATAGCAGTCGAAGTGGATATGCACTTTATTGAGGCATTGAAAAAAATGGTCGCACCATTCTATGGAAATGCTTTTGTCACGTCGTGGGGAAACCAGAGAATGGCCCTTTCGCCCCTCATTTATCACTTGCCTTGTTCTGTGGATCTTTTATTTCTTGATACGATCAAAGCGCCAGGGTCAGAGGTTAAAGAGCAGTCACTTTCTTGCGAGTTTACAAGGTTTTTTTTGAGAGTTCAAGCATTGAAATTATGTTCATTTTCGCGGCGTTCAAGCTTCCCATTCTCCGCAGGGGGATAGTGCCGTCAGTGCACCTCATGCGGTGCACTGTAGGCATTACTTAAGGTTCTTTGCAGCATCCCTTCGGCCCCTAGCTGCAACCCCTTTCGTTCCTTTCATATTCTTGTTCTTCCAGCTTACTTTCCGCCCTCTCCTAACAATGGATTCATGGTGCAACTGCGAGGTTTTCCTCCTGTTACACCTTTCACACCTTTTACTGTCAATTTCCGTTTCAGCGCTGAATGACCTCATAGGTCCCAGTGTATGGCCTTTGGCCTAAATTCTATATTCATTTCAATTCAGTTCAAGCTTCCCCTTTATCATCTGTTTTATAGTTCTACTTGAGGTCAGAAGAAGGTATAAAGGGTAATGTCAAGTAAAGTCGTTTGTCGTCATGATTTTGAAGATTCTTTTGCCAAAGACTGGCTCGAAAATGTCACCTCCCTGATGATGGTTAGACCTGGATTTTTATGGTTCCGGGGAGTGTATATTTTACTGCACTGTTGGTTCCACCATATGTATTTGTTCATTTTCTGGCAACATTACTTTTATTCTAAAATTTTCTTTTCAAAGGGCGACAAAAGAGTAGGGTATTAATTCCTCACCGCCATACAAAATTTGCACAGGTTTTAGTTTAACCTACAGTTTTGTCCTTAAAGCTGAGTATTATATATACAATATCTTGTTTATGAGAATTAATATGGGTTCCACATTATGTTTTCAAGCGCCATTGGACTAAATAAATGATTATTAATTCTGCTATCGAGATAGCCGGCTAGCACGTTGCCAGATTACTATCACATTTAGAACAAAAGTTCCGAGACTGACAACCCCCCGCCAAGGCTGAGCAACGGTAAATATTGGCATATATGTTTTAGAATAGTATTTTTGATCTTTGCATCCCTAATGTCCTCAGCATTTTATCACTAAACCTTCATTTTTATAAAAATGGTGAAGACTTTGCTGTTGCAGTGAATTGAAAACTTATTCTTCTATTTCGTCTTGATTTCCAACATTTTCTTATGGCAGTCGGGTATCTGAGAATATTGCTAACAATAAACATTTAGTACATATATATTACGACCTCGATGAGGTCGTTAGCTCTTACCTTGAGAGCTATTACGGTAGCGTTAGTCTGTGTGAGACCGAGCTGGCACTTGACTCTCTCTCTCTCTCTCTCTCTCTCTCTCTCTCTCTCTCTCTCTCTCTCTCTCTCTCTCTCTCTCTCTCTCTCTCTCTCTCTCTCTCAACAAAATCATGTCTATAAAAATACAGTTTATTCAAGAGTCTAACATGGTAAATGGTTTGGAATGAATTAAAGGTGTAATGGGAAAAGGAAAAGCCTATATCCCAGAAATGGCAACCCAAAAACAAGTCCAACAAATGTACACCAGAGTGACACCAACTTTAACTAATTAAGTCTCTACACCGAAAGAGTCAGAAATGTCTAACATGATCGGAGTCAAGGTATGTCAAGTTTCCTTCCGTTTATTTGACCTGTAATCAAAACATCTGAGGGAAAAAAAGAACTTTTCAAAACAGGCACAGAGAAAAACAGATGTGGGATCTCACCCACGTTGCTGACCCAAAACCACACATAAAAATACATGACAATAAAAATTCAAGAAATGTAGTAAAAACCAAATGGCATAAAAACCAAAATGGGAATTAAAAAACAAAAGATATTCAAAGCAAGGGTTACACATGGAAGAAACAGTACAGGTTAAACATAAAAAATGATAAAGCCCATTTGAGCTTTTGAAAATCGAAGTCTCAGCTCACCTCACTAGCAGTTCGGTAAGCACTTCCACAGAAACAGGGTCTTTCACCAATAAAACACAGGACCCGAATGAAAAACCTGTACCCAAAACGTGAAATCTACACTTCCTATGCTGCGCCCATCAGAGCGAACTCATGAACGAACTCTCAACCGGAACCCAACGACTTCCGGTCGCCGGAACATTCCGATGTAACTAGGGCGCCGTTCAAGGATCCATGCCCTTTGTTTCCATGGGCAGCGAAGCTGACCATAGACTATGTCAACACTGACTACCAAACCACGTAGGCACTGATTATCAATCTACGTAGGCACTGATTCGCGTTTTCAGTCGCCCAAAGTATCTCCAACCAACCTAAAATGCTTAACTAACAAAAGGGCATAATATAATATAGTTCATGTTTTGCACATACAAAATCTGCAAGAACATATGGAAAAGGAAAAATATTACTGCCACACTGCATTTGATTAAAGAATAATAATTTTGCATGAACAGTCACATTTTTTTTTTTTTTTTAGAGAAGTCTCAATGAAAAGTGTTGAATAACTGGATTGAGAAGCTAAGAGAAGAGCTTTCCCAAATTCATTGCAAATAAAATACTCAATGATGTTAAATTGTTCCATATGATTTTACAGAAGACCTCTTTAAAGACAGTGGTCTCCTACATAATTTCAAACCGTAAAAGGTTATTTACTCTAGAACACTTATTATCCAAACAATATCCTTTGATATGTTCCACTGACCAAGATCAGTAACTTCGCTCATTGAAATTATCATACATCACAAATCCATCCTTCATTACTTACAACTTTACCCTCATTCCAACTAACAATCTCAGTGTATTTGACAGCACATAATTATTCTGCTTGTCAAGTTAATTAGAATAGCTTATATCACCTAGATTATGCTTATGGCTCTCCATAAGAGAGAGAGAGAGAGAGAGAGAGAGAGAGAGAGAGAGAGGATCGTCAAAACGAGTATACTGAAAATAGAATATATTTCATAAACTTATTACACTTGTTCTGAAATAAACTTTTACCAAAACGATTTTGTGTTACGAAAATCTAGCTCCCTCTTATTCGAGAGAGAAAGAAAGGTAATATTTCCTCAGAAGCTGCAATCTTATCATGTCCAAAATGTAACCACTTGTCAGTCACGAGGTCCATGTTTTGCTGATGTTTGCCTTAAAAACCCAGACATAGCTTTTATGCTAACAGACAAGAAAAAAAAACGACTTCGTTGTCAATTGCATTGAAAACTTTAAGGTGTTTGGGTCTAAGCGGGATCTGGGAAGTAATTACGTTTTTTTAGAATGAACCAGTATGTGAGGGGAGATACGACCATTAGCACTGTCATTTCTATTAATAGAAACAGGTTAACTGTAAGCCTAGAGGGAAGCTTGTCAACTACATTATGTGTCTGTCTTACAACGATGCCAAACCATAATGTTAACAAGTTAGGAATATAATCAGCTCTCGTGCTAAAGTCTTTCATTGTACAAACTGCATGAAATAGTTCCTTGGTACTGTTATCGAAGTCTGTATAGACAAAATTAAGAGTGCCACTCAATTAATAATGCTGCATGAATAAAATCAGCTGGGAGACTAGATTGATGGACGTAGGGACACAGAAGGGCACAGATGTTCTACAGCGTTCACACACCCCTTCTGTAATGTATGGAGAAGGAACACGATCAGTGGATGAACCGAAACACGTCTAATTATTAAGTGGAATGCTGAAGGCTCAGGGAGTAACGTCAGGACATACTCAGGTAGGTTACTAACAAATTTCAGGGTCTAGCACAATGCAAGGGGAAAAGGAAAAACGAGTAATAGATAAATAACCGAACATTCTCCACCGCACAGTACCTTTAGTACTTTAGTGAAGCTCCTTGGTTGTAGAATAAAATGGCTCTCAGACTAATGGAAGCTTCTGCACTTGGCACTTCAGGTAGCACAAAGACGTTAAGGCGATCGGTCTGATAAATAGATCAAGCGTTGAGCTCCCAGGTCACGCTTAGTGGAGTGTTTCTGGGTTAGTCTACTGCAGTGGTTCTCAAACTGCGGGTAATTACCCCCGTGTGGTAATGAAGCCGTTTCTGGAAGGTAACGAGGCACTTTCTAAATTGTATTGTCTATGAATTACCAAAGAAATAATGCCTTAATTTCAATTTGTAATAAATGGAACAATGCTTTAAATTTAATTTTTTGTCAGAGGAATAATGTCTAAAGTCTAAATTCTCTATTTTTTAAGACTTGAGTAACACTAAAATTAATTTCTTACATATAAAATGCATTAGAAATTAAACATTCCAATATTTTTCTTTCTTTTATATTATAACTTCGCATTACTGAAGAGGGATGAGGTAGAGGTAATGGTGATCTATCAGACCACAATACCAAAATGTTTGGGAACCACTGGTTTACTGGCTGCGTCTGTCTTCCAACACTGGCGTCAGCCCTTAATAGACCGCCTTCTCCCCAGCTTTCATAGCCCCAAGCAATTCAGGTGTCCTGGCTGAGGAGGACGGTTCATGTTAAATCCGGCTTCTAGCAGTTTCACGTCCCTGTTAATTCCTTCTTCGGGCAGTTTCACGTTTCAGCCTGGGAACACAGATTCTGTGTGGGAAGAAGAGAGATTGGCCGAAGAAAGAGTGTTTTGGGATAAGAGCTTTGCGTAGTCTTTAGTGAGGGAGAATGTAGTCCCTGACTTATTAAATGGAGACAATTTAATTAACAAGGAAGCATCTTTAGGCCACTCCCTGATCTGGGTGTTATTTCCCCGAGTTTGATCATGAAGGGATACCAACAAGTGAATACTTGAAGCAATATATATAATTTATATATATATATATATATATATATATATATATATATATATATATATATATATATATATATATATATATATATATATATATGTTGTCGGACCCCGTTTCTTTCCTTCAAAGGGCCCAACACTAAGGTAAGCGCGTCCGGCGTAGGGCGTGTGGTAATTATTGTAAGTAGGAACAAGTGGCTCTTTAAAACAGTTATTAAATTGTAAATTACCGAGGTTAAGGGGAAAATGATTAATTGTTCCCGTTTCTTCTTTATTTGTGATTTTTGTCTTACAGTTCCACCTATAGTTCTTAACTGTTTCTTAATGGTTCGAGACTTTAAGATAATGGTTTCAAGACTTTGAAATAATGGTTTCGAGAGACTTAACGAATTAGATTACGGGGACTATTGTTTGAGAGAGTCTTTCTTCACTAACACACTTCTTCTCTTTCTGTCTTTCTGCTTCCCACACTTCGGAATAGTTCTCTCTCTCTATCTTCCCACTCTGCGGCTTTCTCTGTCCCTCTCTTTTTTCTCCCACCTTTTTTCTGTGTCCTTTCCTGTATGCCTGTCCTTATATCTCCCATTTCCCTTGTGTCAACCATGACGTCATATTCTGGGCAGGTACTTTTTTCTGAGGCACCTCCTCCACTTGCTTCATTCCAACTTTTGGAGGTGTGTTTTAAGGAATTCCTGTTGATTATTGGGTATTTGCTCCTTGTAGGATATGCCTAGGTCTCGGGCACTGATGGCGTTTGATTGGCCAAAACATCTAGGCTTGACCTGTGGGCGTGGCTTATTTCCTGGGCTATCCTCGAAGTCAAGGGGGTTGGGGTTTTTCCACACTCTTACTAACCATAAGGTTCCTTTGCAGGACCCTCGTGGATTTCAAGGCACGGCCAGATGCAATTTCTCTTAGCGCCTCGTTAGTGCTGGTGTGTTCTTGAAGATATGGTTGGAGACTTGTTTTGACAGACTGGGAGAGTTATTGCGTTATGGTCCTCCGTATTGACCCAAATGGAAATAGGATATTTCTACTTGAAAAAATACATTTTTCTCTGTTCACTGATACAGTCTCGGCCATGCTACCTAACTGGCTCCTGACAGTTTTCTAAATAAACAAAACAGTATGGACTATGAGGGCTCCTAACAATATGCACGTTTTGTATGACAAATTCCTTCTATGTATCTGGCTTTAAGTATTAAACAATCGTAAATGATATAAAAGAGCAAAGAAACATTAGCAATTATCTATCCAAGTTACATTTGGATTTACTCAGCCCTCATACCTAGCTGCCTAACAGGTGGATTTTAAATTCTTAAAAGTAATCAATCTGTACAATCATAAGGCGGCAATCTTCATTTCTTGGCCGTTCTTCATGGATTTCTTGTTGGCTCTGCTGCTACAAATGAATGATAATGTCCTTACTTGTATTTTGGGTGTATTCAAACATTGTGTAACTAACATGTGTAACTTACTTGTGTACGTGTTGCTTGCTTTATCAATGCAAGTATAGACTTCTCTTTGCATAGGAAACTTCTACATTTTTAATGACTAACTCAAAAGAATGACTGGCAACTTGGGTCGGAAAAACAAAGTAGTACTTATGAATATTTTGTGACTGGCAAAACAAATCGGTAAGCTTTCGCTATTAAAGTATCTCTAAGAAACGAAGATCGTAAACGTGTTAGTTCTACGGGAAAATAAGTAATTACTATTTCTACTTCTAGTGTTAGTATAGTTCATGCACTCCTTTCAATGTTGACATGTTATGGGTTATGCCAAGACTTCCTTGATGAGGTATCCTTAAAGTACTCACAAATCTTACAAACTGTATTTCTCATTTCTTTACCTTTTACTTATGATTAGTACACTGATACAAATATTCGTGATTTGAAAACAAGATTCTCGTTGAAATCATTTAAAACCTGTCTTAAACTTCTACCTCATTCTTCTATTAGTGACCGTGGGTTGCAAATCCCTAAAGATGACTGTTAACCCTTCTGACTTTAATACGTTACATTTCAGAAATTTTACTTTACTTTCTTGCTTCCTAAGTAATTCCCCTCAGTTAAAGGAAAAGTAAATTCGAAGGTACGGCGCCTTAACCCCAAATTCTTTTTGTTACAAGACCGACTAATTAAAGTAAGCATTGCAACATTATAAAAAAAATAGTTTCATTACTAAGTCAACCAATGAAGGCAAACTCAGCAACAAAGAAATCAAATACAGGGAATAATAGGATGAATTGATGGGTTTGTTCTTATCATTATTACTGAAATGTGACTCTTCTATTTCTTAGGTTATATCTAGTTTTTTCTTCTGAAGTAGCTTCTTCTAATTCTTCAGTCAGTTCTGCCTCTTTAACTTCTTTTTGTTCTCTTGACTTTATCTTTATTTATCCAAAATCCTTCTTCTTCTAATGATTCAGCATATGTGGAAGGTATTACTTCATTCACCTTTTTCACTTTCACCTTAGTCTCTTGCACATCTATGACCTTGTATGGCCCTGTGAATTTAGTGGCTAACTTGTAATTAATTCCACTTCTTACCTCCTTCTTGAGGTAAACTTCATCGCCTATCTTGTAATCTACTGGCCTTAATCCTTCTTGATACCTGTCTATCATATTCTTCTGAGCTTCCTCTAAATTCTTGTGTAATTGCTTATGAATTACCTTGAAATTCCCAATTCTTATTTTCATAATGTCTTCAGAGTAATTAGGCTGTAGTGGCTGATTTAGCCACGCATATGGTAATCTTGGTTCATATCCCATTAAAGCTTTTATGGGTGTTGCTTGAGTACTTGTATGATACTTAGCGTTTAGTGATAATTGGACTAAAGGTAAATTGACGTCCCAATCAGGATCCTGTCCTACTGTATGCCTTAATGCATCTAGAACCTTTCTGTTATTTCTTTCTGCTAATCCATTACTAGCTGGATGATACGGTTGTATCGTTACCTTTTCTACCTTGAATGCATCACAAATTTCTTGAACTAATGAGTTATTGAACTCAGTGCCATTATCAGATATAATGAGCTGTGGGGCAGAATACCTACAAAATATCTTATCAAAAAGAGCAATTGCACACTCTTTAGCTCCTTTACTAGCTAATGGTATTAACTCTGTATATCTAGTGAGTGCGTCAATACACACTAATATATTTCTATTCCCCTTACTCGTGGTGTGAAGATTAGTGATCAGATCTATGGCTACTCTTTCAAATGGAGTCTGGAATGGGATATTTCCCTAGAGGTACTTCCTTATCTGTTCTTCCCTTGTAACTGTTGCAAGTATTGCAGCTCTTCACGTAATTACTAACATCCTTGTAAATTCCTTTCCAACGAAAAGATCTTTTAACTAGTCTAACTGTCTCATCCCTTCCTGGGTGAGCTCTCATGTCATCGTCATGCATTAACTCAATGACTTTATTTCTTAGGCTCCTTGGTACTATTCTTTTATGGAGCACTCCTAGTAATTGATCAAACGGGTCACACTCGTGACACATCCAAACTAGTACGTCGTCTATGACGTTTACCGCGTCTATGGGGCATCCAATTTCTGTTACTTAGTTCTGCTCGTTCCCTTTTGACTAAATTCTCTTTTATTTTCTACAAAATCGAAGATCTCCTTTAAATCTTCATCACTTTTTGTTCACTTATGAAATTTTGTCTGGAAAGTTCTTCTGTGTAATGCATGGTAAATACATTGCTTATGAATTCGGCCTGTTCTGCTTCGTGACCTATCGTGTTTATGCTATCCTTTTGGTTACTATGCCTTGATAAGGCGTCTGCCACTTTATTGGCCTTCCTGGAACATATTTCAACTCTATGTCATAGTCTTGGGCTGTCATGAACCAACGAGCTCCTACGTCCGGAAAATTCGGATTCTTAAGCATTTCTACTGCGGCGGAATGATCAGTGAATACGGTTATCTTGTACCCGAATATGATATACCTGAAGTGTTTTAAAGCATCTATTATGGCTAAAGACTCTAGGTCTGTTACTGAGTAGTTTACTTCTGTGGGCTTTAGCTTTCTACTGTAATAGGCTATAGCATTATATTTGTTATCATGTCTTTGCATTAAGCATGCTCCTATACCAGTGCGACTTGCATCTGTAGCTAAAAAGAATTCTTTACTGAAATCTGGGAAACTAAGTACGGGAGAATGAGTTAACCTTTCCTTTAGTTCATCAAATGCTTCTTGTTGCCTAGTTTTCCATACGAATGACACGTGTTCCTTTAATAACTCCGTCAGCGGAGCGGATATTGTTGCAAAATTCTTTTATGTACTTGCGGTAAAAACTGCTAATCCCAAAAATGACTTCACATCCTTCGTACATTGAGGTGTAGGATACTCTTTGATTGACTTAATCTTTAAGTCGTTTACTTCACACCCTTTTCGCTTAGTGTGTGTCCCAAGTAGTCTATTTTCCTTCTGAGGAAATTGCATTTTTTAACTTCAATTTAAGATTCGCCTTCCTTAGTCTCTCTTTAGTACTTCTCTTACCAGTTTTATGTGTTCTTCAATTGTATCTGTTGCTATTATCAAATCGTCTATATAGCAATGTAAATCCTTGCCTAATAAATCACCTAAAATCTTATCCATTAATCTCACAAAGGTTACTGGGCTTGACTTCAGACCAAAAGGCATTCTCACATATTGATATCTACTGTTGCTTGTACTAAAGGCAGTTAATGGTTTACTTTCCTCGTCCAAAGGAATTTGTAAAAATCCTTGCAACAAATCTATTGTGGTAAAGTATTTCTTGGATCCGATCGTTGTGATAAGATCTCTCATAGACGGCATTGGGTAAGGATCATTTTCGGTTATCTTGTTTAACCTTCTAAAATCTACCACTACTCTGTAGGTTTTATCCTTTTTGGAACTAGCAAAAGTGGGAAAGACCATGGAGATTTTGATGGTTCTATTATTCCTTGCCTATCCATTTTTGTACTTTCTTTCAATGATCTCCTTCTGGGAATGGGCTACTCTATAGGCTGGTATGTAGATTGGCTTTGTGTTCTGTGGAATGTCTATTCTATGCGTTATTTCACCTGTGTTACCTAGTGTATCGCCCTCCATAGCGACTATGTCTTGGTATTCACTTAGCAAATCTATGAGTTTCTCTCTAGCACAATCTTCTTTAATATCTTTCAAGTGAGACCCTATCTTAGCTCTTCTCAGTTTTATGTCCTGGGCTAAATTTTCACTTTCCTTATTGATTGGTGCTACCGTTTCCTTCTCTACAACTTGAATGGGAATGGTGTATACCTCTGCTAAACCTAATTCTGTTCCTGTGTTAGCCTAACCTTTCCTCCTCTGTTATTCATAACCTGCAAAGCTATTTTACCCTGCCTGACTTCATGTAGACTAGAAGAGTAATGTACCCCCTTTACTTGCGCTTCTTCAGTAGCGTGAGAATTTCCTTCCCTTCAAAATTGGATTTACTGTACATTCTATCCATGCACTCTCTCCAGGTTTAAGTCTTAACTCCTGTCTAATTTCAAGTAAGTTTCTTGGTTGGATTCTAAGTGAGTATTTATCTGTTGAGAGCTTGTGCTGTAAACTGAATATCTTCCCTCTGTCGTGTCTTTCTTTAGAATACTTCTCAATGAAGAGTGCTCTTGAGTCGGGGTTCTTCCTGTTAATTTACATAGAGGTACTCTAGAAATTTCATGACCCCTTCTAATCACTAATTGCTCTCTAGGTGCATTAATGCTGATACCTTCTCTAGCCATAGTTGGATAACCAATTAGCGAATGTGCAAACCCTAACTGTATATCTCTTACTACTAGAACCTTCTCCTTTAGTGAAATTCTTCCTAGCTTAAAAGGAAAATCTATTTGTCCTACTATTCTGATATTATTACCTGAACGTCTGTGATTCTGCAGTCTACTGCTGGTTCAAACTTAAGTGAGAAAAATACATCTGATACACCTTTTCTGACATTATATTCTTAGGACTTCCTGTATCAAAGAATGTGGCAATAGGTTTCTAAACCAACATAAAGGGAAATACTGGTCTATAATTATATTCATTCCCTATATTAACTTTGCTAACCTGTCTAGTTTGGCTTAGGTTTTGCAATCCGGTCCTTCCTCTATTATGAAGGACGACCCATTATACCACTGGAGTGAAAATTTACCATTGTGTCATCTGATATACTCTGCAGTTTGGTTAGTATCTTGATACCTATTTGGGTTTGAACTCCTATTCCTTCTAGCTTGTGGAGACTGACTACGGTCTCTGCCTCTTGACTGAGATCTATATCTAGGTGTTGAAGCAGGTCTATTTCTGCAATCTCGAGCGCTATGCCCGGCTCTCTTATGAAAAGGACAGTAAGCTATCCCTCGACAGTCACTGGCATAATGTCCCTTCTTCTGACAGTTATAACACGTGACTGTTGAAAACCCCTTGAGTTGTATTACCTAACGTCCTAATTCTGATTCTATCTGGATTCCTAGAACTATTTTGTCCTCTTTCTTCGTGTCCTATGGTGACTAAAGGTCTGTATACGGGGTTCCTTCGTGATTTCTACCTAAGATTCTTGCTACTTCCTCTTCGATCTCAGCTATGTCATCTGAAGTCTCCCATTTTCGGTCATCCTTCCAATAGCTTCTGGCTGGCAAACTTCCAATCATGAATGCTAACCTAATAATGGTTTTGACATCAGCTACTGACATTTTATCTGTCTCTGCCCATTTAGTGGATGTAACTAAGTGACCCCATTCATTCATATTGTTGTATAGCTGGGAACTCATCCTTGGTAGCTTCTTTTATCTGCCTTATAACAGTGAGCTATCCTTGCAAGGCTGATAACGGGATCTGTTTCGCCTACTGTGGAATATACCTTCCTAAAGAACTGTTTCATTTCTTCCCAATTCTTAAGTCTCTGATATGTCTCGGAATGGACATATCGTTCTAAGTCTCCCCTGCTTCCAGATCCAGATAACTCTTCGCTTCACTGAGTTTTTCGCTATCTGTGCCTATTATGTTATTAAGATGTATACCTACCTGCTCTATCCAGTTTTCTAAGTTACAGGCACCCTGACCTTCTTTCCTTCCGCAAAATTTGGCTATATGGTTAATTGCATGTCTTTTATGTGTACCTACAGCGGCAGAGACTGGGCTAGTTGAGTGTGTTCCCTATCCATAGTTAAATTATTGGTTTGACTTCTTGTGTAAACAGGAGTTCTACACTATTAGTTTGTGCCGATCTCCTCCTGGGCATTTATTCACTAATGACAAACACTTTCTTAACCAATGAGTATAATGGCAGTAATAACAAAGCCAATAAAGTCAACCAGTTCTTAAAATCACAAAAAATTCACAAAAAGATCATAAACACTTCTACCTTACTTAAAGTAAAATTAATCAAACGCTAAAATTTCCCGAACTTCTAAATTACCGATTGGCGGTGTTAAGCAAAACAAAAAAATCCCTTTAACTTCCAATTATCCTTGACAGTGCTGGTAAAACAAATAAAGAAATTATCACTCGCTTCAAAAAAATTAAAGAAAAATAATCTTCGAAAAAAAACTTATGATTCTGAACACCTTTAAGCGAACAAAAACAAGTTGAGATTTCTCGATCGAAAAATATATAAATTTCAGCTAATGAATGTTACATAAGAAATTAAATGCTTAAAATAACCGTAGAATGACACAAATAAAATACAGAAATTATGGGTTAGTCATGCCAAACGTTAAATAAAGTTTAGTAATACCAAATGTTGGATAAAATTTAGTAAAAAGATCGATAGGTGCTTAGTTAAAGAAAGAGAAAAAAAAACTCTTGTTGCCAAGTCTATTTAATTTACGTATGAGTTTTGTGTTTTCAAATGAATATCAATACAAGTGTTCTTAGTCGACTTAATTTTGTGTGTGTCTAACTCAAAGAAAAAAAAAATTTTTACGTGTGTGTGTGTGTGACCGTAAGGACATTCTTAATGTGAGTCGTTTTTTTCTCTCGTCTTTCTGCGCGTATTCTCTCGGCAGCTTGATTTCGTTATTCGTAGGCTTTCATCCAAGGGCTAGGTTGTTCGTTCGTCTTCTTCTTCGCCTTCTTCTTCAGCGTCCTTCCGTCACTGCGCCTTAGCTGGGGATCTTGCTCTCACTCGATCACGGGAATCATCGACGTCGACAGGAAAAGGGCCTCTCTCTCTCTCTGGGGCGTAGTCTTCTGCTTTGTCGTAGCGTTGTGTGTGTTTGCGTGGGGCGTATTTTATTTCTTCTTTGCAGAGTGGCGTATGTTATGTTTTGTCTTTGGTGTTTTTCTTTGATCACTTGTTTATTCTATTTTCAATTGTTTATCTCACTTCACTGTTTCGCCAACTGTTCGTGATCACTACCTGTACACCCGCGGATATCTCACTTAGCTGTTGTAATCTCACCGATCGCCATCGGCTGCAGCTTTTTTTTCTCACTTAGCTCTCGTTATCCCACTGCTCTCGTTATCCCACTTAACTCTCGTTATCCCACCGCTCGCTACCAGCTGTTGTCGGACCCCGTTTCTTTCCTTCAAAGGGCCCAACACTAAGGTAAGCGCGTCCGGCATAGGGCGTGTGGTAATTATTGTAAGTAGGAACAAGTGGCTCTTTAAAACAGTTATTAAATTGTAAATTACCGAGGTTAAGGGGAAAATGATTAATTGTTCCCGTTTCTTCTTTATTTGTGATTTTTGTCTTACAGTTCCACCTATAGTTCTTAACTGTTTCTTAATGGTTCGAGACTTTAAGATAATGGTTTCGAGACTTTGAAATAATGGTTTCGAGAGACTTAACGAATTAGATTACGGGGACTATTGTTTGAGAGAGTCTTTCTTCACTAACACACTTCTTCTCTTTCTGTCTTTCTGCTTCCCACACTTCGGAATAGTTCTCTCTCTCTATCTTCCCACTCTGCGGCTTTTCTCTGTCCCTCTCTTTTTTCTCCCACCTTTTTTCTGTGTCCTTTCCTGTATGCCTGTCCTTATATCTTCCATTTCCCTTGTGTCAACCATGACGTCATATTCTGGGCAGGTACTGCTTTTCTGAGGCACCTCCTCCACTTGCTTCATTCCAACTTTTGGAGGTGTGTTTTAAGGAATTCCTGTTGATTATTGGGTATTTGCTCCTTGTAGGATATGCCTAGGTCTCGGGCACTGATGGCGTTTGATTGGCCAAAACATCTAGGCTTGACCTGTGGGCGTGGCTTATTTCCTTGGGCTATCCTCGAAGTCAAGGGGGTTGGGGTTTTTCCCACACTCTACTAACCATAAGGTTCCTTCGCAGGACCCTCGTGGATTCAAGGCACGGCCAGATGCAATTTCTCTTAGCGCCTCGTTAGTGCTGGTGTGTTCTTGAAGATATGGTTGAGACTTGTTTTGACAGACTGGGAGAGTTATTATGTTATGGTCCTCCGTACTGACCCAAATGGAAATAGGATATTTCTACTTGAAAAATACATTTTTTCTCTGTTCACTGATACATATATTACATATATATATATATATATATATATATATATATATATATATATATATATATATATATATATATATATATATATATATATATATATATATATATATATTGTCATAAACTGGGTTCTTGGGGATACAGAAATTTGGAGTTTATTATTATAGACCGCTTCGGTGCCAAGGGGGTGTCCCCAATTATGAAGAAAAGGAAAACTACTGGAACTTACCTTAGAATCTTCCTTGATTTATGTAAATAATGAAAGTCGCCGATTTGGAATTAGAATTCTTTTACATTTAAAAGGGGTTTATTTAAAGAGAATGGGGCAAGTATGTGAGACCAAAAATGTAACAATTTACAGACATAAATCACATATGATAGATCGTAAATGCAGTAATTTAAAGACACGCAATGTAAATATGAGGGACCACAGATGCAACAATTCCCATTAAAACAATTAATTCTGATATGCTAAAGTGCATCAATTCACAGGCAGCAATACAATGAAAGGGGTAAATTCCAGGATAATGGGCATTAGTTAATCAAGATAATTTCTGTGTGGGCAACGGATTCTTGCGATCAGGCTGTGACCAGGAATGGTTGCGAAATTTGGATGGCAGTCAGTAAAGGGTATCCTGGCATAGATTTGCAAACGGGGCAGGGTATGTCGTCTCTTTAGGCGTATACGTGAGCTCGGAATATATCGTCAGTGGTCATCTGAGTTGTCATTGCCCAGCACCCAGAGAACAGGAGAAAAGGACGTCTGCCTCGAGCATGGCCAGGAAGTCTCTGCTCTTGTTTTTCAAAATGACGCGGGCTTGGCGTGTCTTTGCCCATCCAGGTATACCTGAAAGAATAGTCTGGCGCCAGTCAAGAAGTGAAGGGAAAAATGGTCTTAAAGAGTAGGTGGTTACAGCTTAAGATCCTAGCTCCCC